>NW_026294492.1:13302062-13666016 GCF_007827085.1 Peromyscus californicus insignis
TCCTCTGATTATTTGACAAAGACTAGCATGATGAATATGACACTGGCAGTACTTTTTTTCTGTTTCTTCCCTTGATTTTTTTCTTTTCATTCACTCTTTGTGTCCTTTCACATCATGCATCTCCATCCCATTCATTTCCCCGCCCCTTCATATCCATCCTCTGTCCTTGCAACCAACCCTGCCCCTGCACATAATAAAATAAAATTTAAGAAAAAAAAGAAAAAAAAGGGCCAGGTGGTGGTGGCGCACGCCTTTAATTCCAGCACTCTGGAGGCAGAGCCAGGTGGATCTCTGTGAGTTCAAGGCCAGCCTGGTCTACAGAGCGATATCTAGAACAGCACCAAAAACTACATGGAGAAACCCTGTCTGAAAAAACCAAAGAGAGAGAGAGAGAGAGAGAGAGAGAGAGAGAGAGAGAGAGAGAGAGAGAGAGAGAGAGAGAGAAGGGAAAAAAATCAATCTAGTCATGGAAGCTGCAGTGTGACACAGTGAGTCATGTTGTAAACCCTTTTGTCCATATATCTTTACTTGCAAGTGTTCATTGAGAAGAGTCATTGGTCTGGTTGGAGGCCTCTGGTTTCTGCTGTACTGTTGATGCTGGGCCCTCACTGGAGCTCCTCTCTTGGTTATGCTGCTCTTGTCCTGTGTCGTGGAGATCCTGCAGCTTTGGGTCTACAGGACCAGTCTCCTCTTGTGCTCCAGCAGATCCCACATGGGGTGGATGTTGGGGTGGGCCAACACATGACCCTGGTTCTGGGCCTGGGTAGTTGCAGGGTTGGTCAGGCCGCCAGCTCTCCCTTGTCCTCACCACCAGGGTGAACTCTCCTGCATTATCCTGGTGAGTTCACCCCTGCAGTGATGAGCAAAGGGCAGAGCTGAGACTGGCAAAGTTTTTACATTTCATTTTGAATTTTGGATTAAATATACTTTTAGTGGCTATTACTTAGATATGATAAGGCAAACTTTTTAAAGCATTCTTTAAAACTTTAATTCTAATATAAGCTTCTCCCTTACCCCTCTCTCTGTCTGTGTATGTGTGTGCCTGCGTGTGTGTGTGTGCCTGCGTGTGTGTGTGTGTGTGTGTGTGTGTGTGTGTGTGGTGTGTGTGTGTGTGTGTATGTGTGTACGTACACGTGTGTATGTTGATGGTGTTTGGGATTGAACCCAGGACCTTCAGAATGCTAGGAAGCACCCTGTCACCAAATTATCTCCCCAGTTCTTAATGTAAATCTTTAAACTTTCCAAAGAGAAAGAAAAGTAAAATATTTTTGTAAATAGTTGACAGGAATACTAGGTTTACATTTTGGAAATCTTTGCAGAGGAAGTAGTATCCTGTAAGTTATTAAACAAAATAGCTATACTAAGAAACCCTTGCCTAAATTGGGTGTTTGCAGTGAGTTTGGCTGTGGAATGTTGGCTGGTTTCTGTGCAGTTGTGAGGTAATTTAGCTTTATCCTAAAAGCATCATTACATTAAATAGAGAGTATGAGAATACTATCCCCCGGGAACTTAGATGTCTTTTATTTTAGAGTGGAAAGGTTAAAAAAAATCCAAACTTTGGAATATAGTAGTATAATGTAGCATAAAGTAGCATTAAAAAAAAAGAATGGCCCCATGTTTAATGCCCCACAAATGGAACTTCAGAAAACCACAGTAGCTCTTAAATGGTGCATTGCAAGTATTAAAACATGATCCAGTCCTGAAAGCATTCCTGCTGGGTGGGTAGATGTTCCTGCCTTGTAGGCCTTACATTTCTCAGGAGTAAACCAAATCATGCACAAACCTTTTATAGAGTGAGGCATAAATTGTTCCATTATGCCTGGGGAAATATGGAGACCAAGCTAAGTGTTTCAGCAAAAAATTTAAGTTAATTGAATCTGTACGGGAGAGCTCAGAGAGGGGAGGAGCTTTAATTCTGGACCATTGCTTTCGTTGATGATGTTAGAGGCTAATATGTAAAGAAGGAGTGACAAAGGGCTGTTGCTTGTCTTTATGATTCAACAAAGTTAAGGGAAGGATGGACTATAGTTTCTAACACACAGACACACGCAATGCACACGTGCACGTATACACACACACACACACACACACACACACACACACACACACACACACACACACACACTCTTCTGTTTGTGGTGACCAGCAACTGGAATATTAGAATACACAGTAAGTATTAGGGATTAATGATAACTATTTATAGAATGGACCCATAAACAGATAATCTTTGGAGTAAACAAGTGAGATGAATTAGTAGAATTTTTCCAAATTAAAGAATGGGACATTCTTTCTGTATGAAATTAAACTTTCCTCAGTACCCATTAGTTTTTACGCAAAGTTCTGTTTAAAATGCATTCTGGTTAATTGATCTTTTGCTTTTATTATGAGACAAAATCTTGTGAAACTGGAGCAATCACCTTTACATGAAGATAAAAGTAAATTTCAGAAGTTAAATACAAATTGTTACAAGGTTTGTTCTTTGGGAAGCAGGTATGAAATGGAATCATATCCCAAGACCCTCAGAGGCTTCAATTTAACCCATTGCATGCATATACAATTTTATTACTCTTCTAAGAAATACTTTAGTCCCTTTTATTTCTGTTATGTGTACCTGCATACACGCTGGTCCCTGTAGCACATGTGTGCCCATGAGACATGAGAGTCTATTTTCAGGAGTCAGTGATCTCTTCCACTGTGTGGGTCCCAGGATGGGAACTGAGGCATCAGGCTTGCAGGCAGGTGCCTCTGCCCTCTCAGCCTTTTTATAGATTGCCATTATGTGACAGACAGTTTCACTCTACCTTTCTGTCCATTCATCTTGAGGGCAAACTCTTTCATGTGGGACAAGGAAGTAAGCTGACACTCTGTAAATGTACATTTGGAGTAGAGGAGAGCTCGAAAGGTACAGTAGATTTGTGTGGTGTGTGGTGCTCTTCCAATATTTGACTAACTTAATGCTATACATCAGACTGTAAATGCAATCGGACAGCAGACTACAGAAAACGACCAGCAGTAAACACTAACCTCCCCCCCCCCTCCCCCTCCCCCCCTCCCCCTACCCCCCCCCCCCCTCCCCCCCCCCTCCCCCCCCCACCCCCCTAAGGAATGAAGTTGAGTTATCTTCAGCCTGATGTTGGTTTAGAACATCAAAGGCGTAAGAACGGCTGAGATGTTTAGCCAGCACCTTCCTTCCTGCCTCTGCCATTACTTGTGTTGTTGGTTTACAATCGGTGCTGGGACAACTGGTGTGTGGTTTAAACACAGATTTTACACTTTAAATTAAGGCTCTAATCTTGGTTTTGGAGTGGTGAATTCCTAAGATAACTTTGTAAAAATCGAGGTCACTCCAACAGGGCACAATCAATCCCCAGTGCTTTAATTTTCGTCTCAAGGCATAAGAGTAAAACGCCCTGTTTCCTTTTTATCTCTTCTGTTTGTCTTTGTTTTAGGGAAAATAATTTCCTTATCACATCTGCAGACACAGTGTTTGCTTGTGTGTGAAGAGCAGATGCTATCGGCTTTAGGATATTCTCTGAGGTTAAGCTACATGGGGTGGGAGAGTAGAGCTTTCCCACCTTTTAAACCAAGCAGAACCTTAGTGAAATTTATAATAAATCTACTTGGTTATTGCACTATTTAAATGCTCTCTATGTGAGTAATTGCTGTTAATTTTGTATCCTTTGTATTTTGAAACAATGGACATAGATTGGAGGTCTATGGAACCCCCAGCCCATTGGAGATCAAAGGGAAGTCTTTGATGAAATATTCTGAAGTTACAATCCAAATGTGTTCCCTTTTGAAGGAGATTATGTGGGAATGCATTGCATTAAATATTTGTTTTCAAGAATAAAAATTTTGAAACTCAGAAGATTATAAAAATCATTACTTCTCTGCACTTCTTCCCGTCATGATCTCGACGTTCCCTGTCTACTGACTCCCCATGGGAGACCTTGATTTGGGGCATGTGGGGATGTGGGGTGGCTTGGGAGGGAGGGCTGGGAAGATGGGAGGAGGGAGGAGGTGGGATCTGTGGTTAGTATGTAGAGTGTGTAGAAAATTTCTTAATAAAGAAAAATGGGGAAAAATCATTACTTAAAAGAGAGGAAGTTGCTCTACAAATTTAAAAATGGGGAATTACTCTGTCAAATAACAGCTTTTTAATTTTATTTATTTATTTTTTGGTTGAGATCCAGCCTCATTGTGTACCTCAAGCTAATCTGGAACTTTTTATAGGCCCGAATGGCCTCCAGCTCATAAGCTTCTTGCCTCAGACTCCTGAGGGCTGGAATTAGAGGTGTAAAACACTATACCCAACACCTTTCAGTTCAAGTACTACGAAGAATGAGTTGGGCTCCCGGGGTACTTACTGATTTCCACAGGACAAATCCATCCCCTTTCTTTTTTTTTTCCTTTCCCATCCCCTTTCCAACCTCCGTGATCAGTCCCTCCCATGCTGCCTCCCCAGGTCCCACAGCATCTTGTTTATTTTCCCCTCCCTGGGTTGCATTAGTGTATTAACTTGCCTCTTCGCATAGTCATCTGCTTAGGAAGATGCTGAGCTCTCCAAGGCCACAAGCAGTGTTTTATTTAATGTTCTGTTACTTTCCTCGTGGGATGACGAAAAGCCATTTAGAGTGGGTTTCCCTGCTAAATGCTTTCAACACCTCCAGCACTTTGAGTTGCTAACATCACTTTCTATTTCCCACACACTTGCCATGGATACCACCAAAATGAATATGCTTTTATGATACAAATGAATTTATTAATGTCTGGGAGGTGGCTCAGTGGGTTGAGTAAAAACACTTACTGTACATATGTGATGAACTGAGATCTATCCATGAAGCCACCATGAAAGAAGAGAAAGGACTCCTAAAGGTTGTTTGCTCACCTTGTCACACTTATTGTGGCATCTATGTATTCCCACACTCACACATAAGCAAGCAATAGTAATGAACAAAATTAAATTCAGATTATTTTCTTTATAAAATATACATTGTATAGTAGTAAGTACATGGATATTTTGTATTTTGTTACATGTTTGCATGTTTTCATTAAGTAATGTTTACAGTAAACTCTCTGAACTAAGTATGTATACCCAGTGAATAAGTATTTTTTTTTATTATACCCAATGAATAAGTGAGAAAATGCATGTTCAGAAAGATTCGTGGTTTGTCAGGGCAACAAAAGCCAGTGAACAAACCCAAAACTAGATGCTTATGCATGAGTCTATAATTTTGCTTCCTTATTAGTAGTGGCATTAATACATGAAACAGGAATATCTATGACATTCTTGACAATCTGACAGCCCTATGGTACAGGAACATGTATCTTCATAGTTGTCAAAGATTCATGGCATTTGTTTCCTTAGTATTTGACATATGTGCTTCCTTCCTTTCATAAGGAGACCGTATCTGTATTGAACTGAACAAAAAGCATAGCATCTTATTATATGTGCAATCCCGGCTGTGCCATCACATCTCCTTAGTCAGAGGCACATCAGTGTTAAAGGTGGGAACCACTGCATGACACCCAGAGAACCTGGTGAGCAAAAAACCACTCTACTATTATGGAACCAAGTTTGTAGTGGAGGCATGATTTGTGTACTGATGGTCTCTAGCATATTTCTGACTCTTCTGAAGGTTCCAGGCTGCTGTTTTAGGATAGCAATGGATACAGTGTTGGGATACAGGTGTTCACATACAATGGTATCCAGTCATCTCAAGTCATAAAGCAAGAGAAACAATTGGTTCAGAAGAGAAATAAGACAGGAAAGTCTTTCATGAGTGAATCGATATATAACCCACATCTAACTCTGTTTGAGGAGGATGGACCCAAGGATTTTGCTACCCAGGTCTTCTCCATATTTTCCTAAGTTTCTCAAAAATGTGGTATGTATTATATAGCATTAAGGGTGTGAGAAAGGGTGTTCATGGTACAAGAACAATGGTATGATGGAACAAGGGACCAAAGACCTATGTTAATGTTATAAATTAAGTGTGGCTGAGGGAAATTAATCATCTGAATCCAGATTATAGTTCTTTTACCTATAAAATAATGAGGCTAAGATATAAAAATATGCTCAGTTTTTCTTCCTTGCTTTGAGTTGGCATCATGAAGTACTCTAAACTGTTTAAGACTTAGGTGGTTTTTGATTCAGACAGTAAATATTCAAAGTCTGACTATGTAATTTGTTAAAGGTGACTTTGGTTATGGGCTTGAGTTTTTGCAAACCCGCTTCAGATTCTATAAAAGATGACCAACAATACCTTTTTCATTTTGTTGTAGTAATGACTTCAAATACGCAGCACTTAGTACCTAGCATGTGTTCACCCCATAGGAAATGGGAAAAGGTAATAAACTGGAGGCCACATATGTCTTTAATTATCCCAGGACTTCACTGAAAAAGTTATGTAGGATTCTCCATGTACTTATGCTTCATGATCTACATATTAGCTTCCAAGGCTGCTGTCACATATTTAACACAAATTCATGACTTACAATATACTTTTTTCTCCAGTTCTATAGGCTAAGCATTCCACATCCAAGTTTTGATGTCATAGCTTCCTTCTGGAGGCTCTGAGGTGGACTCTGTTTTTACTTCTCTCTTAGCTTCCGCTGTTTGTTCAAACTCTTACTACATTTGGCTTCGTAGCCCCATCGCCCAAATTTTGAATCTGTCTTCATGTTGCCATCTGCCCCCAGTGTATCAAGTCTCTGAGACTCTATGTGCCCTTCCTATAAGGATGCCAGCTGTTGAATTTAGAGGCCACTCAAATCCGGTGTAGTGTCATTTTAAACAAACCCTCAAAGACAACTATTTCCAGGTAAGATATCTTTGGGAAGTGGGCATTAAAGGTTCAGCAAATATTTTTGGTCAACACTACTCTAACCATCATGGCTTACAGTGAACTATAAACATCCAAAATGGTACAGTTGTCATTTCTGATTGTGGTGCTCATGAGTTCTGCAGAGTCAGAATATGAATGAGCTATCAAGCCTCTGTGATGTTTCTATAGGCCTTTTGCTCCTAGAAGCCAACAGGGAAGATTTTTTAAGGTGTCATCGAAATCATAGATTTACAAAGTCATTGGACTTTTCCCCATTCGGGGGACAATCTGTGTTGCTCGATGAGTCCTAGTTTTCATTGAAAAATTGATCCTGCCTGATTTTAGAGATAACAAGCGCAAAGGACAGCTCATTATCCTGAAGGTCCGTGGAAACTGAAACGACCCATGTTTTGCAGTGTCTGCTGCTTAGGTATCTGTTTGATCATGAAGTTAGAAACCAGAGATGGTGATTTATCTGATGTCCCCTGGCCTGACAGTTGTGTGGGCCTGTCGGCCAGCAGCTTGGGAACACTTTGCCTACAGCCATTTTGGTATCAGCCCTGGTTCTCTGCTGTGGGACAGATGCCAGCATATCAGTCCTTCCCAATCACTCAGCAGGAATCCCCTGATGGAAAGCCCTTTAACCCGATGCCTTCAATTGCCATTGGCCCAGAGAACGTGAATTTTGGGGGAGTAATTTTAAGACCCCCCCAAGATATATAGTTTTCACAAGAATGCCAAAGAACTGTGATATTTAGGAATGGCTGTGGGCTAAGAAAAATATATTTCCTAAGAACTGACTTTTCTCCTTTCCCCAAACACATGAATTAATGATCCCATGTGTGAGTTGTAGGGCCAGCACATGACTATGTCTCTCGGGCTATCTTCAATTTATTCTCTCTGTGTCCAACACATTTGGAAAGGAACATTTTCTTGTTGGCTGAGTTAGAACGACACTCTTACTGTCTGAGTTTGCTGAGCATCCATCTTTTCCCCTTCTCATTTGTACTTTTTATGTGTTTGTAAACATACCTTCTTGGATCAGTAGTGCAGGTCAGAGTCTGGCACTGAAATTGATGATTTTCTTTGTGATGATTGTCATGTATTTGTTATAAAATATTGTGATGATCACAAAGCACTTTCTAGGCTCCACATCGTCTATCTATCCTTCCATTGATTTGTCTGTACATCTATCTACTGTCTGTATATCCCTATCTCTCTCTCTCTTTCTCTTCTGTCTTTTATCTATATTTAATAGTATTCAGTTTCTCTCACTGTATTAAAATGTTTCAAAGAACCAAAATATTCAATGAACAAATTGGAAAGTCTAGAAATATGAAGAGTGGGGGAGTTTTTTCATTAATAAAAGCCATCATTTTCTTCTTTTTCTTGCCTTTGTCCTTATTAGTCTTGAATTCTCTCTAATTAGCCCTTGTGTACCCTGCTAGATTTTATTCTTTTTGATATTTTGAAATAAATCTTCATTTATTTCCCCATTGTTGTGTTTTCTGCCTTTCTATTTCTGCCTTTGTGTTTTCTCTCTTCTAACCTCTCTCCTCTCCACCCCTTCTGCTCTTCCTTCTTTCTTTTCCTCTTCATCTCTTTCACAATTCAAGAATAATTTAAGATGCATCACAAGAAACTGAAAGAGGAGAAGAAGAGAGGAGTGAGTCAGAAAGAGGGACGAGCAAGCCCAAAGCAGCAAGATGAATAAATAGATGGAACCAGACAAGATGGAGCTCTAAACCAGAATCTCTACTATCACAGGACACACACGGAACCTCACGTGTTCCCTATGTGAATTCTAAAAGGCTGTTATGACTACTACATAATGTATACTGTCCCTGAGTTGCTTAAGACAATGGGAAGAAAATTGGCATTTGGAACTAAGGTGTATTCGCTACCTTGTAATCTCTGAAACAATACAGCCAAGATAATTAACTTCTAAACAGTAGAAGCTATTTTAACACATGCTTTTGGAGGTTCTGGTACATTTCTTCAAGACTCTAGTGAGGTGGCTGAATGGCAGTAATGGAGAGCATGGGATAGATGTAAACCAATTAGATCTTTAAGGGAAAATCTGAACATGGTTGAGTGTCCAAGTCCCCTTTAATAGAACTACCCCCACAAGGTCCACTTCCCAAAGGCCGAACAGCCTCCCAGTAGTGTTACTCTGTAGACTAATTCTTTAGTGCATGAGATTTTTGTGACAAACTCATCCATACCATTTCATAAGTCAAGGAAAGGATTTCTTAATTAAATCAATGCTCCCAAATGGGCTTTTAATTAGCCAAAACTTTAGGTATCATAATTTCAAATCAATGTGAAGAGCAAAAGAGACATTCCATTGAGGCCCAGACCACTTGGTGGCAAGCTGAAGCCGCCTAAAGCTCTTTGCTTTGGTGACCAGTGGTAATAATGAAGGTTCTGGAGCCCAAACCAGGTGCCACATGCCCTGTCACCTTGTGCATCTAGGATCACAGGTAAACCTCATCCCTTCAAGGAAATGATGAAGAACAAAACACTTATGCAGGCATAAGTGTAGTTAGTTACTAAATATTCACACAGGATTAATGTGCTAAGCCTGGATCCCTTAGTTCCAAATGCTGATTTTCTTCCCATTGTCTTAAGCAACTTAGGGACAGTATATATTATGTAGTAGTCATAACAGCCTTTTAGAGTTCACGTAGGGAACATTTGAGGTTCCGTCTGTGTCCTGTGATCGTAGAGTTTCTGGTTTAGGGCTCTATCTTGTCTGTTTCCATTTATTCACCTTGCTACTTTAGACTTGCTTGTACCTCCTTTCATCTCTCTCTCTCTCTCTCCTCTCTTCTCCTCTTCCTCCCATTTCTTTTTTTGTGCTAAGCAAGTTAATTTACTTAACTTGCTTTTTATATATTAGAATAAAGTTACATCACTTCCTCTACTCCCCCCATAAACATAAATAGATAATTATAACCTGTCCAGTATGTTTAGTGTTAAATTTTTATTCAATTTAGTTAATTTAGTATATTGAGAAATTTATGGAAAAGTCTACAAGTCTTTTGATGGTTGAAGGCTTCTGTTTACTAGCTTTCAAGTCACATTTTTTTTCTGTTGACATACATTTTAAAAATGCCTATGGAGAACATTCAGTGCAACAACTCCTCAATATTCTTTTAGATTACACTTTAAGGGGGAAAAAGACAGAACAAAAAAACTTAAAACAACACCTGCTATTCGGCAGAATTTGACCTGACCCCTTTCTCCTTTTCTTGTTATTATAAACATCAATCTCTTTAAGTGAGAGCTGTTTAAAGGATGGAGGGATCCGAGTGTTCCTTCCTAGATCCCAGATGCACTGGGCGACGGATGGGCTTTTTGATCTTTATTTTATGAGTGTCTGATAAATTGCCTCTGGCACCTGGTAACTGAAATTTCACTATCTGAAAACTAACCCTAATGTCAAACAATGTGACCAGCTCAGCCCCTCCATAGAGGATCCACAGAGCTCGTCGGAGGGTGCCTTCCACTTCCTGGACATGTCTGCCACTGCGCTCAGGGACTAACATACTTTTAATTTCAGAGAGAAGGGAGGATTACGGTAGGCTTTACGTGTTATGCAAAAACGTGTTTTTTGAAGGATTTCACCATAGTTCTCATTCTAGGGTTCTTGAACAAGTCAAATAAAAGCTTCAGCACTTGGTATCTGAAAACAGAATACTGGTCACAGGATAAAGATTTGCAAGCCCTGGTTAGGAGCCTCTCCTAGCTGGCTCAGTCTGTGTTGATGCAAGAGAAGCGCAGGTGGCCTTTCTCCGGAGACAGAATAGTTGTAAACACAGCCATCAGCTGAGACAATTATCACCTTCCTTTTACGTCTTATCCATGGGGAAGATTAACTCAACTCAGCTCTAAGTAAGAGATTTATTTTTTTTCTCTGCTTATACAGATTCCAACATGTAGATACCCAAACAGGCTGAGCAAAGGGGAGTAATACAAACATTCTCAACATCATATTACCTCTTAAAAGAAAGGGAAGTCCATGTGAGCAAAGACACAACAGAATCTTCCACCGCATGGATCATCATGAGAAGGCGGGGTACAACCCCAGAATTTGGGGTGTCTGTGGATGTGTTACACTGCCAGGTGTCACATGTTGACCCTCCTTTACCTTCCATATCTGTGTAGAAATGGCTCTTACCCAGAGGAAACAGCATGCTCACATTTGCTCTCTTCTCCAAAACTGGGAGGAGATTGGTGTTAATCTTTTAAAATTTATTCTGGGTTGCACTTTTATATACGTTCCAGGATATCTTACAAAGGTGTATACTGCTGTCTCCATGTGCAGGGGTTTGGAGTCGCTAAATGTTTTGTTCAGAGATTTTTGAAATCTTTCCCATTCTTTCCCTTTCCTTTCCTCCTTTTCCTCTCTCTCTTCTCTTTCTTCCCCTTCTTTCTCCTCTCCTCTCTTCTCTCACTTCCTTCAGTCTTCTCATCTCCCCATTTTATTTCCTGTTCTATCTCTTCTTGTTTCTTTTGCAGCCTATAAGACCTTTTTTGTGAGGCTTGACCATTTTGAATCCAGAAAATTTGCTACGCAAATACTATCTCAAGCACTGACTTATCCAGCATCATTTAAAATTATTCGTGTAGTAGACAGATCTTATTATGCACAGCTTAGAGTATGTAGAAGAAAATTGTATATATATGCATACACACACACACACACACACACACACACACACACCTTGTATTCTCATGTGAGAGACCTAAGTATGTATAATCAAAATAAAGTAACTTGTGTTGTTGCCTTCTTAGAAGTTGTACTATAATGACTGGGGCTACCAACAAGCTAAGGGAAGCTTTTATGTGACATGTGCAGGCCTTTAAAGATGGGTAGATATGCGCCAAGGAGATAATCCAGGCAGAGACAAACATGTGGAATGCATGGAGTCTAAATATGACATGGGAGGTGGAGGGATCAGGAAGCAGGATGAACAGCTGGATCACTGGGTGTGGTCCAGGGAAGAAACCACAGTTAAATAAGGGAGAGGAGATTCTTCTCCCTTATAAACTTCAGATGTTTCAGTAATAATTTGCATGTAGAAAAAGGAAAGAAAATCACAGGACTGTTTTTTGTTTGTTTGTTTTGTTGTTGTTTTTTGTTTCTTGTCAAGGACACACTTTGAGAATTCACAAAGTCCCAGTACTTGTCATGTGACAAAGCCTCTGGACCCTAAGATTTAAGAACTCCTCACAGAGCTCAGCAGATTCTCCATTAAACAATCCTGTTTTTTTCCTTCAGAAAATCATTATCAGTATAATTTTTTTTATTTTGCAATACAATTCAGTTCTACATATCAGCCACAGATTCCCTTGTTCTCCCCCCTCCCATCCACCTCACCTTCCCCCCAGCCCACCCCCCACTCCCACCTCCTCCAGGGCAAAGCCTCCCCCGTGGACTGAGATCAACCTGGTAGACTCAGTCCAGGTAGGTCCAGTCCCCTCCTCCCAGGCCGAGCCAAGCGATCCTGCATAGGCTCCAGGTTTCAAATAGCCAACTCATGCAATGAGCACAGGACCTGGTCCCACTGCCTGGATGCCTCCCAAACAGATCAAGCCAATCAACTGTCTCACCCATTCAGAGGGCCTGATCCAGTTGGTGACCCCTCAGCCATTGGTTCATAGTTCATGTGTTTCCATTCGTTTGGCTATTTGTCCCTGTGCTTTATCCAACCTTGGTCTCAACAACTCTCGCTCATATAAACCCTCCTCATTCTCGATAATTGGACTCCCAGAGATCCACCCGGGGCCTAGCCATGGATCTCTGCATCGAGATCCCTCAGTAGTTGGATGGGGTTTCTAGCATGACAATTAGGGTGTTTGGCCATCCCATCACCAGAGTAGGTCAGTTCGGGCTGTATCTCGACCATTGCCAGCTGTCTGTTGTGGGGGTATCTTTGTGGATTTCTGTGGGCCTCTCTAGCACTTTGCTTCTTCCTATTCTCATGTGGTCTTCATTTACCATGGTCTCCTATTCCTTGTTCTCCCTCTCTGTTGTTGATCCAGCTGGGATCTCCCGCTCCCCCAAGCTCTCTTTCCCTCGGCCCTCGCCCTTCACTACCCCCACTCATGTCCAGGCTGTTCAAATGGCTGCTGTCAGTATAATTTTTTAAAGGTGAAATTCTAGGAAGAAATCAAGGCTTTGGGTTAAAGTGAGAAAATGAACAATGGACATAGATCCTGAAGTTTGAGCTTCATCTATGACACAACACAGTACAAAGTGGGATGAAGCCTGGATGCAGCATCAGAATCAAGGATCCAGCCGCAGTTCTGCCAGCCAAACACCCTTTAGACACACATGGTGGTGTACCTGTAATCACACCATGGAGAGGGAGAGACAGAATCCCTGGGTCTTAGCAGCCAGCCAGTCTAGCCAAATCAGTGAGCACTAAGGTTCTGTGAGAGATCCCAAGGATTAGGTTCTGTGAGAGATCCTGTCTCAAAAAGGAACATGGAGAGTAATTGAGGAAGAAACCTCACATTGATCTTCACATGCATGTGCCAGAGAGAGAGAGAGAGAGAGAGAGAGAGCGAGAGAGAGAGAGAGAGAGAGAGAGAGAGAGAGAGAGAGAGAGAGAGAGAGTCCCTTTTTATGGAGTGAGATAATTCATTTATTCCATCAGGACTTCAGTTTCCACACTTTGTATTTACCTGACAACACTTACTGTACTTGAAGTTTCACACTTGTTTATTTCACCAAATATAATTGTGTGTGTGTGTGTGTGTGTATAATGTTAAAATTCATAAAAACTATGTGTTTATCACTTGACAAATTAATCTCACACTTCAGATAGTGCTGAATCAAATTCGATGAAAGTTTGAGGGAGGAGTGACATAAAACCAGCCCATCCAGCTCTGGAAATCAATCATTTCTGCGAAATATAATTCAATTTCTCCTTGAGAATGAAGAGTTGTTCTAACCCTTCTGGATTTCCCTCTTTGAAAGGGAGTAGAATAGAATTACATATTAAACATGTTAACCAAGTCTCCGAATCCCAGATCTATAAACTAACATCTCTGTCATGTATGACATTGATTGTGAACTTGAAAAGGATATCCAGTCACCTAGAAGACAAGTCTCTGGGCACAGCTGTGAGGGATTATCTGGGTGATGTGGGTAGGGACATTCCATAGACCGAGGTTCCCCATTTCATATAAAACAGAAAATGGGATGAACACAAACTTTTATCATGCTCTCTTTTGACTGTGGATAAAACATGAGCATACATCTCCCGCTTCTGCCACCATATCTTACTTGCCATGATGGACTGTATCACTGGAATTGTAAAGCCAAACAAATCCTTATTTTTTTGTTTTGTTTTTAGGCATGCCTGACCTGGTAACATGTTATGTGCTTCGTTTTCTTTGCACATAAATTGAGTTTTCCTCCTCCTCTAGAGCTTCCTCCTCTGCTTCCTTAGTCTTTTCTTCTCCCCTTCCTCACCTTTGTCTTCTTTCTTCCTTACTCTTCTTCCCCATTTCCACTTCTCCATCTGTCCTCTTACTCTACCTTTTCATCCCCTCGCCCCTCCTTTCTCCTCCTCACCCTTCTCCTTTCCGTTCTCCTCATACCACCACTTCTTCCCACCATCCTTCTCTTCCCACCCACTTGTTTCTACTTCTTTCCATCACCCCCTTTTTCTTCCCTTCTCCTCCTTACTCCTTCCCTGTCTACCTCCTCCTCTTTGAGAATCCTCCATCTTTCATGGGACATAGATTGAACAAGGGAAGAAAGGCCAAGGTTCAAACATTCTGAGAGGATGCGAGAAAGTTGTTTTCTCCCCAAGGGTCTCTAGGAATCCGGACATGTAGACTCACAAGGGCCGTGTCTGAGGTTCCTAGGAGTGATTCTTCAGGAATTTAAATGTCACCATACAAAAGAGAACACACCAAGCTGTCAGCTATCAGACCCTCATCCTGGGAGGTTAGAGGGCAGGACCCGCTTTTGTTCTGTGTGTGTGGCCTTGTCTTGAGCCTGGAATCACCTGAGCAATGGAGCAATGAAACTCAGATTTCCTCTACATACAATTTGAACTAATTTAGTATGCTAACAATATAAGTAATAGTTGCTCCTTAATTGTTGCTTACAAGCCCAATGACATTTTAATGTACAGAGAGAACTGATTTTTGTCTCTCCCTTTTTTACCCTCTCTTACCCTCTTTCCCCACCTATTTTCTTCCACCTCCTTTCCTCTCCTCTTCCTTTCTTCTCCTCCTCACCCTTTTCCTGGGTGTCTGGAAGAGGAACAATGCACATAGCCAGTTGCCTGTAGTGACATTTACAGTGTTGACAATGACTTTCAACTTAATGGCTATGTCATTCATGTTTATCGAAAGGAGAGATGCTTGTAAAAGTAAACATGGGTTGGGGAAATAATAGGCTTAAAAGGAGCAAAATGGCTGCTGCCAGACCTCTCTCTGACTCTAGATGTCAGAAAACAGAGGCTGCTGGGAGCAGGAAGCTTCCTATTGTGCTAGTTCTGAGATAGCAGGGTTTTTCCATCTTCTCTTTGTTGTTTATAGCTAAACTTGGTTTGAAACCCAGAGTCTTTCAAAGAAAATATTTGCTGTGTGAATGGAAAGTCTATAGAATGTGCTGACATGTGACATCTACGTAACATGGAAATTTAACAGAGTAGTCTTAGTTTTTTTTTTTTTTTACAATGCATTATTTAGAAAGCCCACTCTTGGGTGAAGTCAAGCAAAGGAACCTAAGATAGACAGGAGCTAAAGTTGAAAAAAAGGCTCATCAGTAAGTTGCTTTCCACACAAGCATGAGGCTGTCGCTTAGATTTGCAGAACACTGTTGATGAAGTCTGGTGCTGCGGAGTTGGGGGCAGATGGATCCTTGGTGCTTGCTTATCATATTCACCTAGTTGGTGAAGTCTGGGCCGCTGATGGATTCTGACCTCCAAAATAAGGTGTGCTGAAGCTGAGGAAAAATGCCACAGAAGAGTATCCCAAGACCCTTATATGCCTACTCACATGTGTGCGCGTGCACGCGCGCACACACACACACACACACACATACACACACACACGCACACACACACACACACACGCGCACACACACACACACACACACAGACGACCAGAGCTGTGACTACAATTAACTTGATCTTTTCATTAGTCAGGGAAGAAATGGGACCAGATACGCTCACAGAGAGGATTATGCATGCCCATATGTGAGTCTGTGTGTGCTCATGGACAATAAGGTGGAGAAGGGCATGATTCATACATAAGTTGCAGAGGCAGCTTAGACAGCTTCCTACAGTCAGGAAACAATCAGAGAGCCAACACTTCAGTGTCACCACTTTCCCTCAGAAAGCAGAAGCATGAACATCTGCAATGTGTCAGTGGATGGAGACATTTGGACATGTCTGGTTTTGACGTCATTAAATGAACAATGAATTAAAGTAAGTGAAGGGATCCGAGTGTGGCTCTCTCTCTCTGCTTTCTAGATAAGCTGAGATTGGAGTGTGAGATGGTGCAGTCTAGCCAGGCTAGGCACGGATGACCTGCTGCTGATTGGAAGTAGATGAAAAATAGTTCCACTCTAATTGCTTTATTGTCTAAATTATCAGGACTTGTAGGAGGGAAGTTTAGAGATAACAAAAGTGACATAAGCCATGTGGCTACAAAACCCCTGTCAAAAGGCAGGAGATGATTTTTAGGTAAGTCACATTTCATTTGGCAAGAATCCCTCTGAGAGTGCATGGGAAAATAGACAGAGATTCCTTGTGTATTTAGCACAAGGTCTGTAAGGAGTGTTTCCCAAACACCATCACAAGAAGCAATGCTTAGAGATGAAGTAGGTTCCCCAAGGCCAGGTGCAGTGTCTTCAGGATTATTCATGGCCAGGAGTGGCTTCAAAGATTGGGAGCTTTGATAGGTGGATGGTAAATGCTCTCTTCCATAATAGGGACAAGCACAGAACAGATCCATTGATAGAGAAGCTGGTACTAACTCTTTAGAAGAGTCATTTAACAGTTGAGTAGTGAAAATGGGGTCACACCTCTATCTGAATCTCAATAGTGTACCTGCCAAGTAGAGATGTAAGGTTTAAATTAATTGACAAAATTAAAAAAAGAACTTAATAGACTTCCTCGTAAGTATGTGATTATTTTGTTTTCTATGAGATGGGGTCTCACTATAGGGCCCGACCAGGGCTCTAACTTCTGGGACTGAAGGTGTGTGCTCCTGTGCTTGGAAATTATTATCTTGCATGATCTTAGTCATACACCATTGAATCTAACGTAATGACCATGATAACCATCTCATTAGATTAATGATAACATATTTATGGGAGGAATGGCTTAATAAATTTTAATTGCTTTTCACAAAACACCATCAGCATATAATTATATATATGATACACATAGCTTTCCTCTTTAGGTGCAGCATTAGTGTTGGAGAATGATCCTATAAGAGGAATTTGGAGGTTTTTCTAAGTCAAGCTCTTAGGAATGAAAGACAACAACCTGGTTACATGTCTTCTCCTAATTGCTCATTATCTTGACATGTACCTTTAGGAATGACAATGTAATGTTGGGACTGTCAAAAGGTTGCCTTTTCATCCCTTCTCCCATGAGTTGAATCACCTCCCACTGGCACTTGAGTAAGTTCTTTATAGAGAACCCAGAATCAGCCTTATGAATTTCTCCTACTAGAGAGGCTGATCTTGTCTGGGAGGATATGGATGCACTTGGTTGTCATTTCTTTGCTGGCTTAGTATCATAGGTGATTGCTACTCATGTGCAATTATTGAGGCCATTATAGTAGAAAATGTATGTTAATTTGAAACACATGAATTTTTATTCACATGAACTGAGTGACACATGATAAACAATTTGCTTTAATGATAAGGAACATTTTTTTCTTTATTTAAAATTAATTCTTTGGTAATTTCATACAACATATCATGATCCTATTCACCCCCTCCACCAACCCTTCCCAGACTCATTTCTCTGTCCTGCCCACCAACTTTGTATCCTTGTTAAAAAAATATCAGCCAGCTCAAGTTGTGCTGCCCATATAGCCTTAGGTATGTGGCCTTCCATTGTAGCTACCAGGGAAGAAAAAGAAAAATGACTTTCCCTCTCCGAGTCCTAAAAACTGCAAAAGATCTTCAGTTTGGATTCAGACTCCATGCCATACACCCATTTGGGATTTTTGTCTGCTGAGCATGGGCAGGCCTTATGCGTGCTGTCAAAACTGTTTTGAATTTATATGTGAGGCTGAGCTGTTGTGTCTGAGAAACCCTGTTTCTTTGTGCTCATCCTGACTCTGGCTCTGGCAGTCTTTCTGCCCTCCTCCCCCCCACCCCCCACAATGATCTCTGAGCAATGGGAGGAGGGGTGTGATGAGAAACATTTTTGTTCAGAGTTGCTACACAGTATATATAATCTTCAAACATTTTGAGCAACTGCTGTCCTGATAAATCTAAACTTAAATCTGCTCCTGTGTGATATTACCAAATGGAAGTGACTAGGTGACTGCTGATCAGATAGATAGATGCCTTGTGGATGTCCTGTCTTCACAAATGAGAAAGCAAAGAAAAGCATAAAACCATCCCCCCGTGGCCTCTCTACCTCCACTGACAAAGTGTTTCGACATTTCATTATTATGTATGCTCGTTTTTGGAAATGACACACCATTTTGTAATGTGCAGTGTGTGTGTGTGTGTGTGTGTGTGTGTGTGTGTGTGTGTGTGTGTGTGTGTGTGTGTGTGTGTGTGTAGGTGTATCTGCATCATATTATACCCTGTAAGTGTATACAATTATAACCTATCAGTTAAAAAAAATAAATTTAGGGGTAATATAAAGATTGCGCAGTCAGTTAACTGCCTGACACACAAGCAAGAGGACCCGAGTTCAGATCCCCAGCATAAGAGTAAGAGCTGGGCATGCTGGTCCATGCTTGTGGCCCCCAGTACAGTAGAAGCAGAGACCAGTGGAACCCTGAGGTATATTGGCTAGCCAGCCTAGCAGAATCCACGAGCTTCAAGTTTAGTAAGAGACCTTCTTTCTTAAAGAACAAAGGTGGAGAACAATGGAGGTAAGACATCTGATACATACATGTACGTGGGAACCTGCACACAGACATGCACAAAGCCACACTGAAAAGTACACACACCCACAAAAATATAAATCAAAAATCAAAAATACTAAGTGTATCTGAGAAATTAATATGGACCAGGGAAATCTGAGGTTCTTTACGATGTCTAGCTTAATCCAATTATTGCACAGGGTATTTCCTCCAATGCTCATTCTCCATAAAGATAATTATGGTTTTCTTTTGTGGTGCAGTTGGCCGCTATGTCTGGGTTTTTCTCTTTCATTGCTCTTCATGGCCATTACCACAGGATTGGTGCATTAACCTCTTAAAGAATTTGAGGCTTCGAGACAGTGCATCCCACTGAGTTGGCCTTTCATATGCATGTATAGCATGTCTTGATTATATTCAATTTTCTTTTCTCCGTCTCCCTCATCATCCTTCCCTTTGATCCATTTCTTTCCTCTACACAATCCAGCTCCAACGTTCATGGTCTTTGTTTTCCAGAATCCATAGGTGAGGGAAGACACATGATCGCTGCATTTTTGGTCTAGCTTAGTTCACTTATGGTCTCCAGGGTTACCCATTTTCCTGCAAATGACATGATTTTTCTCCTTTTCTGCTGTGTATACACACTGCTGTTTTCTATATCCATTCATCTCTCATGGTCACCAAGGCTGATTCTGTAGATCAGCTGTTGTAAATAGTATCATATAAACAAGAGTTTGCTGGTGACTCTTTTGCAAGTAAATTACAGTTTAAGTACCAGCTCTTGCCTTGGGGTACTGATATTTCCTGGGACAAATTACCAGGTCCTAAGACCTCAATTTCTTTGTCCCTAGAACCATTGTCATGTACCTGTTTTAGTTGACATTGGATCCATATATTACATCCTTAGATTTTTCCAAGTGGCAGCACAAATATAGGCGCAGCACCCAATCAATTATAACCTCAAGCTTACTCAACTCAATTATTAAAATAATGACCCAATTACCTGCTGCCTTATAATTTACAAAATGGATTCTTAAATGCTAACTTGAGCTTCATAGCCTGAATTAGACAAACAGCAAGAACAGATTTATTGAATGACGACACACTCATTTGTAAAATCAGTATCTTTACTTTTAGGCAAATGTTCTTGTGCTTTCTCCTTCCTTCTCTTTCAAAAATAACTACTTTGAGGATTTCCAAGAGCCAGATTTGATGCAATTATACACTGAATTCTTTAAATAGAAGTCATATGTGAGTGAATGCCATTCACTCTTGAACTGGAACCTGCAGATGTGTGTTGGTGTATTCGAGCACAAGTCACATGCAAGGGGTTTTGCTTGCAGTGACATAGGTATTTCATAAGGCAGAATGGCTGGAGTAGGAGTTCTGGCTGGAGTGGTAGGGTGTCTCTCTTAGTCTTGCCCTTTAGGTCACCAGAATAGTGCCAGATGCATTTAAAGCCCAATTTTAAATCTCTATGAGGTAATAACATACCCAGACATTTTTCCTGTTGTCTTCTACCCCATGATCCAAGTGCGATCTCAGGACTTGAGCCTGGATACATCCCAGTCCTGGAATTACTAGCGAGTTTCTGTGTGCCAAGTTCAAGCAGAGTGCAGGGCTTTTGGAATTCAACTTTGGTGCATCCCATCCTGTAATTATGATATATGATAAAAAGGAAAATCGCAGCCAAACTTGACTATGTTCAAAGCAAGGTGTTAGTGAAAGGATGGGATGGAAACTAAGTCCTAATGGATTAATGGGTTATGATAAATGTTTTATTATAAGAGCTTGTGAATGGTTAGATAATCCTTACTTCCAAGCATAGTATTTAAATAGTTCTGACTGGCTGGTGACCAATGTAAATAAATTCTTTAAGTATCTAGTTAACAGCCAAAGTTTAAGTGCAAAAAATAAAGTGATAGTAAAGGGATTATGCTTTGTAAATAATCAATACCCATGTTATTTATTGCTTACTTTTAAAATACTTGCTGCTGGTTGAATTAACTTGCTAAAAGCAATAACTAAACAGTAATGAGACCATAGAAGATCTTCCTATATGACATGTGTCCATTCAGCAAAATTAAAGGGTGAAATGAAGGCTTTTCCAGCCATCTGTACTTGTGAGTAGGCAACAAACATTAAGTAAAATAGTCACTTGCCTTTATAAATGCCCTCTAATTACCCCAGACCATTTCTTTACCCACTTACATACCCTTCATTTCCATGATTCTCACAGAATGTAGTATATGTCTGAGTGCAGAAACCAAGCATGACAGCCATTTGAGCCAAGCGTCTTTCTAATATTTTATTTATTTTTAATCATGTTATGTGTGTATGGGTATATGCAGGTGAAAGTGGGTGCCCATGGAGACAAGAAGAGGACATTGGATGCCTTGTAGCTGGAGTTATTGGCAGTTGTGAATCATTTGACATGGGTGCCAGGAACCAAATCCTGATCTTTTCAAGAGCAGCAAATGTTCAGTTCTAAGCCATCTCTCCACTCAAGTTTCTTTCTCAGTGTGTTGAGGTCAAATTATCTTTGACCTACCTTTGACTCTAATTTCTATCCTTAGGATGCCAGAAAGCATATATGCCCCCTGAGTTAAATTTGGGGAAAACATCACTAACATAATTTTAAAAAGCAGTTTATGTTTCTCTTGTACCAGATCAGTAGTTTGGTCTTTCTTGTCTTTACTCAACTCTTTATCACTCTCAGACATACCCATTATAAGAAGCAAATGGTTTGCTATGCTTATATGTTTACATATCACCTGTCATATTCCCTCTAAGACATTTCAAGGGCTTTCTTTTATTTTCCTTGGCTTTTGTTTTTATTTAGACAGCAGACACTGATCTGGAATGTCCCCTCTCCCTGCCTTCGTTTCAGGCAAAGGCCGCCACATCTGGCTATTTGGGAGCTGTAAAAGGACCATCAGAAATGCTTGTGCAGGCTACTTCTGAGAACATGTTGGTCTTTTCAATCAGCCAACCCAAGATGCATCTCATAATAAAATTCCTCTATGGAGATTTAAGGATTAACAACTTGAGAAAGTCCATTGTAAACTTGAAGCATTATGAAGATGGTACGTTTTGGCCTCTGAATACGCCTTCTTTTATCAAAGTCAGGATCTTAGTTTGCATTGGTTATAGCAGTCGATAGTACACTGTAGGTGCCTCCTCATATTGTCTACACCAGCAAAATTCACTCAATAAATGATTGTAGTTGTCCTGGAAAGCAAAAGTTAAAATTGTATGTTTTTGTTTTGTTTTGACCAGAAATGTGAAAGGAGAGGTTTGGGGAATTTTTTTTTCCCAAAATTCATAGCTGTTTCAACATCAAAGCTACAGCTTTCATAGGATAGTGCTGTTGTTGTCTTATCCAAAGACTTGTGTGGGTTAATTTAATTGCCATTTGTTTCGAAAACAAACTGTTGTGGAGACTGAATATTATCATCTTAATTGAAAAAGTGTATAATGCAGAAGAGAAAATCAACAGTATAAAAAATAGAAACTTCTCTCTTATACTATCCAATTTGCCTTGCTCAGTATCATTATTCTTATGAAAATAATTTGAATATATACATTATGACATAATGTGTAAGCAGTGCATCATTAATAGCTGCTTTTTTCTCCTTTAGAAGGACTAGATACAAACTACTCTAATGAGAGATGAAATAAGGTGGAATTGTGGAGTTACTGTGATGCACATCTTGGGGGCTGAGATGATAGTTAATTTGCCTTTAAGTGTGAAAACCTGAGTTCACTTCCCCCAGGACCTACATATGAAGACAGGTGTGGTGCCCTCTACACTAGGAAGTGGAGACAGTCAGGTCTTAGATCCCTGGACCTCTCTGACTAGCAACCCTATGTTTTGTAGCTATCAAGCTCCAAACAAATGAGAGACCTTGTCTCAAAGCAAATAAAATAACAAATTCACAAAGGACCACATATAAGGAATAACAGCCAAGGTTGTCCTTTGGCTTGCATAGATATGTGTGTACCTGTCTACTATTGCTGCTGCTACTCCTGCTACACACATATACACTCACACATACAAACCATAAATGAACATATCTTGGAGCTGGAACCATATTGTATAGGAAACTCTTTTTCATCTTTGAAGTATCTATGTGGGATATTGTAAGAAATTTGAAAACTCTATGGACCACTCCACATTTTCCTACACGAAGGGAGGCCTGTTGCATGAAGACTCCCAGCTGGGTAATGAGAGTAGAGATGGAAAAGGACAGTCTCTGGTGGGATGTTGAGGGTAGAGGCCATAACAGGGTGCAGGCTGACAAGATGAATTGGCAGGATGGTAGATAACAAGAGTGGAAGGGCTAATTACATTTCTACTATATCCTATCCCTAAATTATGACAGATGGTATCTCTACTGTAAAAGAGAAGGATAATTAAGTTTAGGAATTGAGTCCTCACCAAATATGCAAAAAAGAACTCAATTCCTCAACAACAAAGCAAAATATACACCATCAGTTAGTTCCATTCCTAGTGAGAATTCCTGATATCATGGGAGTGGAGCCTCTCCATTTGAGCCTTCCATACACACTGAACTGTGTGCACGAAGATAGAAAATTAAAGTTTACTTCTTATTTTTAATTTATTTGTTTCAGATTATCTCATACACATATGTAATGAAATATAAAGGATTTTTTTTTATCATCCTTATATAAGTTACAGTGTATGATGACATGGCCCAGTGGGTAAAGATGCTCTGCTCGTTGCTAAGCATGATGACCTAAGTTCAAGTTCCAGGACCCTCATGGTATAATGAGAGAAGTAATTCCCATACGTTGTCCTCTGACCTATACTCGGGGATGGTGGCATATGCCCTCTCCTCAATAAGCAAATTAATGTAATTAAAAAATTTTTTAATGCAATTATTTTTGAATATAAAACTCATGGTACTAAGAACTTCTGGGTGGGTATTTGAAAAGGAACATAACACCTTTAAGAATCTTCCAATCTGGTTCCTTTACCTGCAAAATCTGTTCTTAAAATAGTTAAAGTAGGTGGATGGGGAAGGGGGTAGATGGGAGTTTGGAGGGAAGGGAATGAGAGGAGAGGAGGTAAGGTCTGTAAAATAAAGGAAAAGTGTTAATTAAAAAAGAATTATTAAAAAAAGAAAACAGAAACAATAGCTACATCTTATCTCCCTCAATGGGCCATAACTTTAGGGCTTACAAATGAATGAATACATGAATACACTGGCTTCGTTTTGCAACATCAACCTAGTTACAGATTACTCTACAAGAGTGGAGAATAATGAAGGTGGAGAGGAAGGTGGAGAGATTAGGGTTGGTTGTGGTCACAGGTAGGTTCATAAGATTTCACGCTCAACAAGCTGTGCATTGTCCTTATGGTCCTATTTTCTGTAATTTACACAGAAGTAGAGTCTTTCAGGCTTATGAATGGTGGAGAAATCCATTGTCCCTTAAAGGAAGAATCAGAAACACACACATACACACACACACACACACACACACACACACACACACACACACACATCACACACACACACACACACACACACACACACACACACTTTTTTAAATAAAAGAAAATCAATTTGTGAGAAGTAAATGTTTGTCAGGGTCTCTATACTGGTAATAGATTGCCCAACAAGCACAATGACTTTTGCTTATTCTGCTACACACCTGCTTTCTTACTTTTTTTTTTTAACCCACCAATCACATATGAGCAGTCTACTGTTCCCTAAATGCTCTACCACACACTCCCTTTATGTTGTTATATGTGATGGTAGCATGTCTCTTCAGATAACTTTTATTTCTCCCCTGCAAAAATCACATGTGTGTGTACACGTGGGTGCATGAAGACAAAAATCATAACTAGTTAAGGTTTACTTTAGTATGTGGAATTTTTGTGTCATCATCCTGATGTAAATATCTAAGTCCCTAAACATATCCAAAGTTTAATAGAATGCCTGATAATGTGATGTGCTTGTGGTCAGGTCAATTTGATTTGATAATATCTATGACATTTTTTATTTTTAATATTCTTTTATTTGTTGAGTCAGTTATATCTATATTTATATCTATATATAAAGATAACTATGCAAGTCATCCTCTTTAAGCAATAGGAAGTAGCAGTGTATAACAAGTATTTGTCCTCATTAAAACTTGATACTTCTGAGAGAGAAGGGTAAGAAACACACAAATAAATAGTAGAGATAGCAGGTCAGGTGCTATGGTAAGGGCTGGGAAGCAATAAAGTATCCCAGACAGCACAGAGACATAGGGAGTCGAGGTTTTTCTCCTTCAGTGAGATAATCAGAGAAAACTCCCCTTCTAAGATGTCATACAAGTAGATGACCTGATGGGTGTCAAGTGTCAATCTGGGCATCTACTCAGAAGATGGGTGCTGCAGACATAACAGAAGCAAAGAGGAGAAATTGATTAGTGGGCTTAGGAATGGAAAGTCAAACTGTGCCTCAGCAGGCAAAGGAGATCGGCGAGGAAGCTAAAGAGTACAAAGGAATTACTGGTGGCAAAGGCCATTCGGTGCCATGGTGGGAACTTCAGCAAGTCACCAGATGGTGTTGATCATGAGAGTTTAGGATTATGACACTTCATATCCCCAAAGTGTGAAGTACTATGTGTTTATTATAATGCAAACCTAAGTATAAATATATGGTATTAAGTAGAGCCTTCCTAAAATATATGCATCTATGAAAGTGATCGAAATGAAATTGGCATATCATGGAGGATATGAGACCCAACTGGCCATCTCTTGTCACCAAACGAAGCTTCCAGTACCCATATGGGGTTATGTCTATTTGAGTTGTTGGTCAGAAGGGTCCCATGGGAATCCCCCAAACAACCTAGGCTGTTACCAAGACAATAGGTCGCTTTCCACAAACTAATGGCGAGGCCACATTGCTGAAGACAACAGTTACCTGACTTATTAAACTTAGAAAAAGTGATCTGGTGTCTACAAGGAAGCTTCATCTCTATATGCTAGCATCTTTGGTACAGGAAGGTACTCTGAATACTACCAAAGGAGAAATAAAAGCACTGCACGAGTCACAAACCCTTTGATCTACAATGGTGTCATGGTAGCAAAACATACTAGTGCAATGGTTGCACAAAGCTGGTAGAAGTCACCAACCAATAGTTGACTTAAGTTGGTTACTTAAGTAATCAACTAATATTTGATGGAACCTATATGCAGTGGTGCCTATGTGACCAAGAACTTGAGACTAGATAGCACAGGGAGCTAGGGTAAAACCAAATACAACTGTCCTAGCGGAGTGTAGCAACTAAATGACTTATAAATGACGTTCTGCTATACTCCTAGATCAGTGCCTTGCTCAGCCATCATCAGAGAAACTTCCTCATGCAGTTGATGGGGATAAATACAGAGACCCACAGCCAGACATTATGCAGCTAGTGAGAGCCCTTGGAACACTCAGCCTTAAATGGGATGTCACCATCAAATCCCTCCATCCAGGAGTCAAGGAACCCATCAGAAGAGGAGGTAGAAAGAATATAAGAGCCAAGCAAGAATTACAGTTAAAATATCTAGTCTGTTTACAGTAGCTAGTCTATTTGTATTTGGTAAAATTAAAGAAGATATCCTATCTATCCTATATTTGTGAGTCCAAGGTTTTATATCTAACTTATCTTTTATCATAACTAAGGAAATTATAACTATCCAGTCTTCAACTACATCAAAGACCTCACAAGGATATAATATTACCTTTGCTTGATCATTGTTTTGTTATATGTAAATTTACTATGTTAAAGTTAAATTTTCCTTAAAAAGAGGGGGGAGTGCTGTGGATATTGCTCTGTATAAATAAAATACTGATTGGCCAGTAGCCAGGCAGGAAGTATAGGCGGGACAAAGAGAGAGGAGAATTCTGGGAACAGGAAGGCTGAGTGGGGAGATGCTGCCACCACCAGGTAACATGTAAAGATACTGGTAAGCCATGAGCCATGTGGCAAGGTATAGATTTATAGAAATGGGTTAATTTAAGTGTAACAGATAATCAATAGTTATCCTGAGCTAATGGCCGAGCAGTTTAATTAATTTAAAAAAAATTTTAAAAAAATTAAAAAAAAAAGAATATAAGAGTCAGAGGGGATGGAGGATACAATAGAAACAAGGCCTTCTAAACATAACAGGACAGACACACATATGAACTCACAGACGGAGGCAGCATGCACAGGACCTGCATGTGTCTAAACCAGACAGGGCCCTATAGACGAAAGGAAAAATAGATACATGCCCCCATCCCTAACCCGGGAGCAATCTCCAATTGCTATCTACTTGAAAGTGAAAATGCAGTTCTCCCTAAGGGAATCTCACCAGGGAAACAAACTCCTCTTGAGGGTAGGCTACATGTGCAGCAGTAGACAGGCAAAAGAAAACGAACTCAACAGCATCTTTGGAGGTTCCTTATATCATGTCAGGGCGGCTGCTTTTCTGGAAAATTTTGTCTTTTTTAATTTTTAGTTTTAATTTCTTTCTTTAAAAAAGTACCCTGTAAATTCTCTGTGAATAAATTACGTCTTCTGGTTTTGTCTTTTTCTGGTATTCCTGAGTGTGCAAATGAGTCTTTATCTGTTTCTTGGGCCTTTTCTTGGGCTCTTTTCCTTTTGTTTGTTTTGTCCTATTCCAGTTGGTTTTTTTTAGTGTTATCATTATAATATAATATAATATAATATTATGTATTATCTCTTAGAAGTCTGTTTGTTTTCAAATGAGAGACAGAAAGGGGGTGGAGAGAAGCTGGGAGGAGTAGAGGGAGGGAAAACCATAGTCAGGAAATATTGTGTGAAAGTAATCTATTTTCAATAAAAGAGAAAGAGATCAAACCTGGAAATAGCATCAAAATTAGCAAAAGATCTTAATATGATCAAGTTAGGGGGATGAAGAATGCAGCTCCACATCCTAAGGATGATACAGACATCAAAAGAATGTCATGGAGACTCTGAAATAATCTAAGGAAAAAAAATCTCATTTTTACCAAGAAAAAAATACATAGGTATACATGTGTGCATCTAAAGGTAAATATACATTTAGAAGTTGTGGTGTATGTGGAGGGATAAACAGAGTCAGGAAAAGTAGCAGACAGAGAGCATGTGTCTAAAAGAAGTTAATTGCCAGCCTTGAAAACGGCCGCTTCGGTTGATGTGGGAACAAGAACCCCACAATCTTTTTCTCTGGAAGTAGATCAAGAGGAAAATCAGAAAAGGTAAGAGGTACTATGAAGACAAGCAAAGAAATGTAGGTAATTATGGGGGGTGTGTGTGTGGTTCAGAGGTGGTATTTCAGTTCTTTGTTTCCTTTGATTTTAGAGTGAAAGACAGTTTGTCATGTTGTGTGGTGAATAGAGAGGGCTCTGGAACGGGCTGGCATCAAATAAAGCCATATACTTCTGATTTTTGATAAAAACATGCTCCTTGGACACTCATAAAACAGATGCATTCTGGTGTTAGGGTACCTTCTGGTCCATGGCTGGGTGGAAATTCCCTTCACACTTTGTAACGGAGTCAGCGTCGTGACAGGGGCTCAGAAGTCACTCCATTTGCTAAGCTAATAAAGACTGCAGTCAAAGGCATCCTGCTCGCTCACAAGATAGACTGCAGTGGTCCGAAGGGTGATTTATTGTTGAAAGTGAGTTGCAATAATCAAAGGTCACAAATAACATTTCCCCGTCACGTCTACTTTACATTTCTAAGGCCGCCTATGTTTAACTGCTTGTTGAGAATCCATCTGAGTACAGTTGTGGGCTGTCGTGCGTGCCTGGTGTAAGCAGTTGTTCTGATTCATGATGGCTACCCACGTGGCTTAACGCATTCCTCATGTGTCGTGTGAAGGGGGACTTGGTGAGTTTGTATGGAGAATCAACATGAAGGCCTCCTGCTGAGGGCAGAGAAGGGTGTTTTAAGGTTTTCTTGGAGTACCAGTGCTCTCTGCTTTAGTGACCCCTGCCACCCCCAGCAGACTTCCAGCAGCAGCAGGAAAGCAACCCTGGCCACACTTTCTTCTACACTGATCACACCATGGCTGTCAAATTGCCTTCCATGAAACCACCATCTTTAACTCCCTTCCTTGAAGTATCTCGTTTGCTTCAGATAGTGTGTCTAGGAGAGACTCGAAGTACCTCAAACTGTGCAATCACACTTTCTGCTGACTGGAGTTATTTGGGACCTGTTATCAATAAAGGCTTTGCTGAACGTTGTTACCTCTGTGTCATTGATAACCAAAAACAACTTTTGGATGGGGCTGGGGTGCATTGACAGTGTGTTTGATTCACTGACAGAAATCATCTCTTTATCAAAAGCATTTTTTTTCCCTAGAAAAAACTATTTTATCATGAAGTCTGGTTTAGCAGGGTCCTTACTGAGTAATATCCCGATAGTTACGTGATTCATCTGTATTTTTTTTTTTGTAGAAAACTACGTGTCTTTCTATCTCTGACAGATTTCTGCTTTGACCATGAACACTGGTGAGTAAAGCAAGCTATGGAAACGTGGTTTCTAGTTAACCAGTGGACAGTAGCACTAAAGGCATTCCTGCCCACCCGTGGCTGCCAGGTGGAAATAGAAACTACAGATACAGAGTTGGTGGCCTGTGTGCTAGTTCTGATTTTTCAAACACTTACAAATAGAATAATTCAATTCCTTATCTTAAAAATTAAACAGCAAAGGTCTATTTTCCTTATCAGGTAGGAAGTGCTAAGATAGGCAGTACAATCCTACCGATGTTTGGGGAGCTGGAAATGTCCATGGAAGTGGGCTTTTTTGGGCATACCTTAATCCCAGTGTTTTCCTTTGATTACTTTGGGAACCATTTAGTCCACTTACTGTATCATCTTGTAATTGCCCCGAACAGTTTTTCATCACAAAAGTAGTTACATTCTCTCATTGTTTGACACAAAGTGTAAAGAAAAGGTCTTTAAAACGTCAGGCTACTTTGGTATGTTATACCACAAAGGATGGAGCAGATGTTTTTAAATAAACATCAGTCCTGGTGTGCGTTGTTGAGACACTGAGAGAGCCTTTTACAGAAGCAGGGGCGGCTCATGAATTTAAAGGAGGCTTAAATACTGTACTTTCACATAAAACTATAAAAAGTTGGCAGAAGTATCAGGGACCAATGAATGGGCATAGAGCTGAGCATGTTATAACTCAGATTACCAATAAAAATGTCAACTTCGGATCCGAAGTGAATAGTTTTGTAATTCTGAACTGAAAGCATTTTTTAATTGCTTTCAAATGGAAAAAACTTCATATAATTTAATAAAATTTATCTACTTTATTATCAAGAAAGCCATTATTGCAGCAAAGGGAAATGGAGGATTTAAATGTCATTCCTAGCATCTAATTTCCCAGCTCTTTTATTGGGATGTTATTAAAACAAGACCAAATGGACTTTGCTACATCCATAAAAGCCAGCCAAGCAACAAGAGTTCATCTGGGCACTACAGACTCATGAAACATGGCCCCCGGACTGCAGCCTGCCTGGTGGGGTGAGACTTTTCCCTGGAGGCAGGGGTGATGTGTCAGGAGCAGTGTTTTGGCATTTTGAAGCTTGTGAGGCCCAAAGAGAAGCTGAATGGAGGAGGAAGTAAGCCAGAGACAATGGCTATCTTTGTATCTACAGGATCTATTTGGTTCTTTGATGTTCACGGTGGATCAATTAAATGCTTTGAAATGAATGACGGCACAGACTGAGGGTGCAGGCAGTCACTCATACACAGGTCTTTTCCTCTGCCAAATGTCAGTGTCATTGGGTTTTTGGGTGGAGGTTTTCCTGTAGGGTGAATTTCTTGGTGGATCTGTTGAAAACAGTAGAGGCCTGATGAGAGTACAGTAGCCTGTGAATGCATACACTGCGTAGAAGAAAATATAAGCAAGAATAGAAAGCATCAGTGGATACCTGGTTATAAAGAGTGAGTTATGTTTATTAGGAAGGCCTGGGAAAGTAGGTTCCCAGCATGATTGATAGGCTAGACACAGCAGTGCGTGTTGAGAGGTTGTCAGAGTAACAGTACTCATATTCTCCGAAAAGCTCTCATCTGGTATCCTAAATGTCTGCCGTATTTTGTTTTGAACAGCCCTATTGTCTGGGATATGGTAACCATTTCCTAGATGATTCTAAAACTCATTTATATTTTCTTTCTATTCCTTGTTCCATATTCTCTTTTGGAGGGTCCCAAGTATGAGGACCTGTGACATTCTATGCAAGCAAACCATTTCCCCCTGACCCTACCCCACTTCTTTCTATGTAGTTCTTAGGAATAACTATAGAGAGTTCAACATCCAGACACAAGAGAAGACTTTCTGAAACACCTGGGTTCAGTTTCAGTCCCCCTCAGAGCTGGATGTCTTGTAATACTTTACCACAGGGAGAAATATAACCAGGGGTTGAATAACCATGGTGGGCTTCATTTTCAGGTTCTGCATCTTCATGGCAAAGGACCACAGGCAGATTAGCATCCTCCAACCCCAGGCAGCTTTACTTAGACTCGAGTCTGGCTCATAATCCTAGAATTTTGTTGCCCAATCCTTGCTGCTTGTCATTAAGTACTAGATCCAGGTTGTATAACTTACATGGGAAATATATTGTCTTTCATTAGACTCACTGAGTGCACAGTGAAAAAGAATCATAATAATTTTTTATTAAGCAGTCACAGAACTAGGATTCTTTAAAGAGGTTACTGTGCCAGGGGCTCATCTTGGGTTGTGAATCCGAAAGTCGTATCTTTGTCTATATCAGAGTTCGTTCATCCTTCATATGGGGCACTGGAGGGGAAAAAAAGGAAAGAAAAGAGGAGTAATGAGTTTTAAGGAAACCGCACTGGGATAGCAACATGAATAAGGTATGGGCAATGGAAACTGTTTTACATCTACATAGCATAGCATCATCTATGGCTAGAAGACTACAAGAAAAGGGCCACCTTCACAATGGCACCAAAGAAGAGCAAACACCAATATGTGCATGTGTATATGTTCTGATGCAGAAATTTAAGATTACATTTATATAAATAATTTTATGTCCATAGAGAGAAATTTTCAACATTTTGTATCACACACACACACACACACACACACACACACACACACACACACAATATCACTGTATCTATAATTAGGATGTGTGTATGTGTCTCTTCCTAGAAACTTAGTACCCTTATTAAGAATAATTTTGAGAAGCAACAGAAAAAGAAAATTATCCATAATCATATTAGACAAATAGTCTCTTTGTTTCTTTTGTGAATACCCCTAACTTTGTCTATATTCTGACACACTAATAAAAAGTTCACTATCATAAGCTTGGATTTTTTCAAAAGTTAGGCAAGTGGTGGTCACAGAGATATTAAGAGAGAGATGCTGAGATGTCCAACCTGTCTCTGTCATTTATGACCTTGGAAAAACTACTGATTCATTATTACCCTTCAGATTACTCATGTGGTATTATGTTATGGTTGGCCTTGTGAGGTTTAGTGGATTAAATGAGATAAAACACACTGAGTACTTGGCATAGTCTAGAGCACAATTGGTGTTCATAGAAAGTGGTCTTTCATTATCATGCAGTGTTTATACTCCATAGAAACAACTTTCAAATGTACCTTTCCCTTCCTAAAATCTGTTGAACAGATGAGAAGAAATTTCATTATTAATATTGCCCAAGTTAATCAGAATTTTATACAATTTTAGGTTGAGAACAACTCAGAAAACACCACCAGGGAAAGTCATTGCCAAGCCAGACTCTTAGACTAGGAAGGACAGGATTAGTAGGGATCCCACCCAGATATGTAGATGTAAACTACCCATCCATGCAAAAGCATCTGTGACACAGCTTTAAAGGCCAAAGTCACAGATACCAGCTGTATTCATATCTTAAATCTTGGCTCTAACCCACCCAAACAGGGTTGTGACATTTGGGCACATTTCTTCATTTCTTTGAGCAGCAGTCTCCTAATAAGGTCTCTAATAACCAAGATCGTATCTATCTCATGGAGTTGTTCAAAAATTAAATAAAGATGAAATGAGATGCATGTGCTGACAATAATGCAGAGAACTTGAAATCCTCATGCAGGGCTGGTGGGAATGTAAAATGGTGCAGCCACTTTGGAAGGCAGTTTGGTAGTCTCTCTAAATGTTAAACCATTTAGTGAATTTAGTGAGTTTCCATCTCACTCAGCAGTTCCACTCCTACATTCATACCCAAGAGAATTCAAAACATGTGTCCATGTAAAACTGTGCATGGATGCTCATAGCTGAACTATTCATAATAGCTAAAAAGTGGGAACAACCCAGATGTCCTTCAAGTAATGAATGAATAAATAATATTATTCTATATACTTAATAGAATATGATTCACACACACACAACACAAAACAATGGAGCACAAATACCTGCTATATCATGTGTGGAATAAAACATGTATTATTAAGAAAGTGTGAACAAAACAGCACATAACCCCTTTATATGAAATATAAAGCAAACTGAAGGTATCACAAAGAAATGAACAATTGCCAGAGCCTCATGGAAGAAGGAGCTGGGGTATGATTACTAATGCTACTGAGTTTCTCTTTGGGGTTGTGACTGTGTTCTGCAAAGACATGGTGATGAAGGCTGTCCACTCCTGTGAACACATTCTACATCCTAAATCCTTGACCTTATGTTGATAAAGTTTATTCTTTGACAACTTTATATTTGCATATAGTGCAGTCTGATTACCCTGACATCCCATGCTCTCTTACCTCCCTCTAAGATATAAACCCATATAACCATAGGCACCAAGTTTTCCTCAAGAGGCTATAATTACACATTGGAGAAATGAAAGCCTCTTTAATGAATAGGTGTGTGGGAAAACTTGATATCCACATATAGAAAAATAAAACCAGATCTTTCTCTCTCACACTCCACAAAGATCAATTACAAATGGGTCAGGTACCTAAACCTGAAAATCTGAAATGGCTGAGGGAAAGCTAGGGAATAATCTACAAATTATAGGCATTGGTCACTAAGGGAATAAGGCCAACAATTGATAATGAAACTCCAGCCAGTTAAAAACAATTGTGCATCAACTGAGTGAAGAGGCACCCAATAGAACGGGAGAAAATACTTGCCAGCTCTCCATCTAACAGAGGATTTGTTATCTAGAACACAGACTCCCAAAACAAACACCAAAACAATTAAATGTCAGGGAAAAAACAAACCAATAAAAAAATCAAGCTTTGGAACTTAAGAAAGAATTCTCAAAACAAGAAATATTAATAGCTAGTAAACACTTAAAAATAATCACAGACCTTTAAAGAGTGAAATCTTCGGCATGTAAATCACATATTGATAAATAAATACATATTGAACAATTAAATAACGTTAAATAGATCAAACAGTACAATGCCTTTCATCTTATGATGTGTGTATCTACAGACTTTACCATTAGAATTTGTCTTTAAGCACTGTACCATCAATTGGATATGATCTGTTCTGTGTCTTGTTCTTAGAAATACACCAGTAGTTAATGCTGTTTTTTCTAATCCAAGTCTGTTCACAGTCTTGTAGAATATGAATTTCACAAGTCAGATCACTGAAGTAGAATAAATATACCAAGGAAAAGTCAACCCACGAGCATGCTAAGAGATTTATTGGTTACAGATAAGACTCTGTATCTCAGTTTATTTTGTAAATATCTTCTAATCTGATAGAGGTTGGTGTGCCAGTTCTGTGGTATATTGCTGGACCTGGAAAGATGGTTCAGGGGCTTAAGTATGATGATCTGAGTTTGGATTGCCATCGCCTATGTAGAAAGCCAGGTGTGGTCAAGCATGCCTGTAATCCCAGTTCTGGGAGGCAGAGACAAAAAGATCACAGGGGTAGGGTAGGGATGGTTTGCAGGCCAGTCAGTGTAGACAACTGATAAGCTCCAGGTTCAGGGAGAGTTACTGTCTCAAAAATAAGGTGGATGACATCTGGGGAAGACACCTGACATGGGTCATTGGTCTTCACTAATGCATGTAGGGGTGTACCCCTCTCCCATATGTTATATTTATAGCAGTAACCTAACATATTATATTTGTATAATTTTAATCATAAGGAAAAATGTGAGTGTTATTTAAAAATAAGAATTATGAATCATATTCTTAATTTCAGATTTTGAGGCATAAATAGAACTACTGGACAAAAATAGAAACTGAAGTTACTTCAACCTGAATGTTGTTGAACTTGAGCATATTAAATGTGGAACACTTCTGTTTTTAATGTTCAGAAGACTGTAGAACATAGCTTAAGGGACCCAAAGTTCTTTTAATAGTGTAAATTATGAAGCTTTTATTAGAATAACATCAGGGCATTTCCAAAAAGGGGTATTTATCTTCAGTTCTCCATCTGTCTGTTTCAGCGTGTTTTCACTCTTTCCCCTTGTAGACCTTGTTTCCCAACCATCTCATAATTTTTCTTGCCCATCTGCTTATTTATTGTTTTTCCTCTCACTTACCAACATGAGGACTAATGACCATTAGTTCAGTTTAGATGAATTCTTCCTCAAACATACTTAGTGGAATCATGACACACAAGTATGGTGGCAGAGCAAACAGAAATGCATCAAGAGGTCATGACATACAGTGATGTGCTCCAAAGATAAAGCACGTGATGGGAGAGAGATGGATCATGGAGTGAGTCCACATTGTAAATGAAATGGGGAAGGCTAGACACTTTGATGCCTGAAGGAGGCTTCACATGGAAGCTGTGCCACCCCTTCCCAAGTTTCCTCTCATTCTATGCATGTGTTTCTGATTCTACACTTTCCATAGAAGAAAGAGGGCATCTGCCATTGAACTCCTTGCTACAAATACCTTGGAATTAATGAATTACAATAATGACCCTACAAATATCAATATAGCTTCTTCATTTATTGAAGTGGAAACCAAGGCTCAGAAAAGAGCTGTAATTAGGTTGTAAGCTGTTTAATGGTAGAGGATTTCATATGCTTCTTTTTTTAAAAAATATTTATTTTTATTTTATATGTATTGGTGTTTTGCCTGCATGTATGTCTGTGTAAAAGTGTCAGATCCCCTGGAGCTGGAGTTACAGAGAGCTGTGAACTGCCTTAGAGATGTTGCAAACTGAACTTGGGTCCTCTGGAATAACAGCCAGTGTTCTCAACCACTGAGCCATCTCTCCAGCCCCTCAGCTGCTTCTTTGTATTCTACCAGGAATGTGGTGCCTGGCATAAAAAGTATGCCCAGGTATGCACAACATAGGGTCGATTTAAGAAAGACTTTCAGATAAATATGTGTTCATGCACACAAAATATTGACTCAGTTATGAACGCTAATTATCCAGCAAGCCTTCATCACAAAAGGAAGCTAAGATTCTATTTGGGTTATGAATGTTTGGAGAAGCCCAGATCTTCTGATTGTTGGTGTTTTTTTTGCTGTTGCTGTTTGCTGTTGGTTTTCTAAAGTATGCATGTGTGTGTGTGTGTGTGTGTGTGTGTGTGTGTGTGTGTGTGTGAGTGAGTGAGTGAGTGAGTGAGTGAGTGAGTGAGAGAGAGAGAGAGAGAGAGAGAGAGAGAGAGAGAGAGAGAGAGAGAGAGAGAGAGAGAGAGAGAGGTGTGTTCAGGACCTTGCAGAAGCTAGAAGAGAATATCAGATCTCCTGAAGCTGCAGTCACAGTTGGCTTTGAGGCTCCTGGTGTGGGTTCTTGGAACCAAACTCTTGTCTTTTGGAAGAGCAGCAAATGCGACAGTGTTATCTTTCCAGTTCTTGCGGTACTGTTTTGATAAACCCATAAAGTAAGTAGGAGAAATGTAATCACAGTGACTTGCACCTTTGGGATTAGGAGGGCTTGGGGAATTTCTTGCCCTACAAAGTTTGATTAAATATACCAGTGTGGAATTGTTAGTTTCTTCATTCATCCCATGTGCCTTAGAGTGGCCAATGTCAGCCAGTCTCCAGGCTCCTATTCCCTGTACGAAAGGCTTTTCTTGCTTTCCATTGTGAGACATCTGGAACCGAGCTAGACAGTTTGGGTCCACCGGATCTTAGCTTCTCACTGCCCTCTTTTCCCTGTGAGGTGAAAGCCAAATTATAACAATTTGAGACTTCTGGAAATAATATAATTTTACAAGAGGAATTTTGCACACATTTCAAACTATAACTTCAAATTCTCTTTTCACACTCAGGGGTACAGTGGTGAAGAGGACCAGCTGCGAAGCTGTGGTTGTGGAGTTCCTCAATAAATGACAAATAATGAAATGAGGTGTCGGTGCTAATGGTGCAAACCCTGGGCAGCATTCAGCTGCTGCTTAGAGTTCTATTCAGCAGGCAGTTTCCACACCGCCTGACTGTAGGCGCTCTCTCTGCTTTAAGCTGGAAGGATGGAAATCTCCTTTTCTATGGGATGGAAAAGCCTGAGAGTTCACGCACCTTAGTTATCCCAGTTCTTGTCACCTACAACAGAGACTGAGGTGACTCTCTTTCCAAAGAATGTTGACCTTCTCTAAACAGCTGACGCTTTCCCGCCTTCTCACAATAGGCAAAGACCCTGTTTAAAGATTTATTTATATGTGTGTATATATGTGTCTGTATAAGTATGTACCACATTTGTGAATAGGGGGTGGGTATGCATGTACTCATAGAAGACAAAAGGCATCACTGGTCCTCTGGCATTGGAGTTACAATTGGTTGTGAGCCCTGAAATGGTTTGATAGGAACTGAACTGAGGTCTTCTGGAAAAGCAAGAAATACCTTTGAGCTATATCCAGCCCCACATACCACACGTAATGAGAATGTAGTCTGAAAAGAGTACCTAGCCAAAGGGCTTCTGGGTGTATTTTTGCCTGAAAATGGCTAAGGTGCTTTTTTCCAATTTAGGAATCACCCTGTGGGCTGGCAGCACCCATCTGTATATTGGAAGTGATTAAGGTCTTGGTAGCAAGGGATGACACATCAGACAGAACACACCAATTCTCATTATGACTCTTCATCCATTGGCCCACTCAGTGGCTTTCATCTAGTTTATTGGATAAGAGACAAGGAGAAGCAGACACAAGGAAACATACAGACAGACAGATACAGAGTATCTCTCTCTAATACACACACAGAGAGACAGACAAACAGAGACAGAGTAAGAGACAGAGACACACACATACACAAGCAGAGAGAGAGAGAGAGAGAGAGAGAGAGAGAGAGAGAGAGAGAGAGAGAGAGAGAGAGAGAGAGAGAAGAGGAGAAGGAGAGGGAGAGGGAGAAGTGTTGATCTCATGTAAATGTCTAAAGTCTCAGATGCTGTCAAAGAACAGTTGGAAGACTCTTGGTCCCAATCCAGGTATTAGAACCTATAAAGAACTTACAAACAGTCTTGTCTCCTTTTAGGGAAGCCCAATAGGATACTGTAATTTAAATTGAGAAATGTGAATTAATGTGTATTATTATCTCTATCTCCTGTTTTTGACACAAGGACCCTAGGCCCTTGAATTTCCTAGGCAATAGGAGGAGCTTGTGTTTTGATGAGATAATACTTGGTGGGTTTCTAGATAAAGGCTCATGAACAATACAATATCTATGACTATAAACTTGGAACTTTATGTCCTGCCCTATATTAACCAGGAAAGGGGAAAGGTCTGGAGATTAATTTAGTAATCTTTATGCCTTTGTAATGAAGCCTCTATAAAAGAAAATCCCTGGACTACAGCATTCAGACAAGTGCAGGGTGGCTTGCAAGAATGCATTCACATGTTAGAAAAATTGCATGCTCTAGCTTCATTGGAGTAGAAGTTTCTCCACCTGGGTGTCTTCTGAACCTACATAGTTGTATGTCTTCGTGTGAAGTTCATGTATACCATTTAAATTAGACGAGGTAGAAATAAAAATAAAAGAATACTTAGACAAATTTCACAGAGTAGTAAGTCCATAAACTCAAGAATATATGGTTAACTAATTTTCAGTAAGATAGACAACGAGGAAAGCATCTTCAATAAGTGGTGTTGGAAAAAGTGAACATCCACATGTAAAATAATCAGTCAAAACCCTTATCATATACCACCCCTAACAATAGAGTTCAAAAACACCTAGCACTGCACACAGAAGATATGACACTGTACAACTCCTCAGAGCAAACAGAAAGAAAGATCTAGGGCACTGACACTGACAAAGGTTTTTGTTTTAAACATTATACCAAGACCTCAGGCAACAAAATTAAAATCATGGAGTGGGAATAGATTACACTGGATTCCCTTTACACAGAAAAGGGAAAAAGAATCACCAAAAATCAAAAGACAGTCTGTGGACTGGGAACAAATTTTTACCAATTCATATATTTAATAAGGAATGGATTTCTATCATAATAAGGAACTTGCACAATTTAGTAGCAAAAAAATCAATCACTGTCTTAAAATTTCACAGAGAAACTGAGTGGACATGTTTTCCTAAGAAGACTTAAAAATTTTCAACACTATTCTTTAAGGTATCCACTATCATTGATTATCAGGGAGGTAAAAAAAAAAAGTGAAAACTGCAGTGAGGTGTTGTCTCATAACGTGCTAATGAGGGTAAAAATAAAAAACTACAGCTTTCATATGACCCCAAAATACCATTATTAGGAATCTGTGCAAAGAAAATGAAATCAGCAGCTATTAAGACAATTGTGTCCCCTGTGCATTGAAGCAGTTTTTTGTTTTTAACTTCCAATATAAGAGGTGGACATTTAAGTGTGCATTGGCAGATGAATGGACAAAGGGTTACTACCATTTTCGCAACATAAATGAATGTGAAGCATGCTATGCTAAGTGAAACAAGCCAGACACAGACACACAACACTGCTTGATCTTTCCTATGGGAAAGCTAGAAAAACTAAAAGGGATAAATACACGGAAGTAGGTTAGAATGGAGCCGAGCTGGGAGGGCAGGGCCAGGAAACCACACTGTAGAGTATGGCACAAGCCTACTTAATAGACTTAATAGCAGGGCAGTTGGGTCCACACAACTATCGTGCAAAACGAGGGCTCTAATTAATAATATTGTCTCTTATTCTCAAAATTTGCTAAGGGCGTTGATTGTGGGTTCTACACTCACACAAAAATAGTCTTGTAACATTGGGTATGTTCATTGATTTAACTGTAGTTATTTCACTACATGTGTGCATTTAGCAAATCATCATATTGTGCACTAAATATGTATAAAAAAAACTAGTGACATTTTTTGAAATATGCAAAAACGAACTTTCTGCCCTCAAGAATATATTCTTTGCACCTGGTCTTCAAGAGTGAGCTATTTTGGGGGTTCTGTGAGCTCCTCTAGCTGTCAATTTGGAAGAGGGTTACAGGAACCTTTTGTTTATGACGAAATCGGACACAAGACGCGAGGAACTTGGGAACCTACTGTGTGTGATTCATGTCTGAAGTGGAAACCAGTATTGTGGAAACAAGCCCTCAACTTGAAGAGTCTCTTTTATGCACAGTGAAGGTTGGAACTGAGCTGATTTGTAGGATACCTGTTTGGTATCTGCTGACGAACTGCTTTCTGGGGGAAGATGTCTCCTCATAGACGTGTCTGTGTTGAGTGTTGAGAATACAGTTGGGTTTTGTTGTTTCACCCAGTGACCTTCAGTTTGCCACAATTCCTTATCCTCACTTCTCCCCACACAGAAGTCGTCTAACAGTCTCCAGATGGCATTTTCTACCAGCTGCACTTACTTAAGTCGGCTCCTTGTGTGGAGCTGACTTTTTCCTTTGAGACAGCGGCTCACAGAGGCCCGACTGGCCTCAGACTTGCTGTACAGCTGAGGTGCCACTGGATTCCTGAACTTCCTGCCTTCCCCTCTAGCATGCTGGAATACAGGTGTGTTCCAGCCTTCTCAGTTTAGAGGCTGCTAAGGATAAGCCCAGGCCTTTGTGCATGCTAGACAATCACTTTACCGATTGCGCCACATCCCAGCTCTCTTTCTATCTTCGGGCTGGTGGTTGATCTAAATTGTGCTTGGATTAGAGTTCATTTCGATGTGTTCTCAAACCCATTGTGCTTTGAATCTCTCTGACTACCTTTTCCGAAGCCCTTTGAGATGCTAAATTCATTTGATTCCTTTAGAGCCAGCTAGACAATATCTTTCCTTGAACATCTTTAAGCATTTCTTTTCTATGTACTGTAACTTTACTATGTAATTGTAAGAGTGCCCCAGTGTCAGAAACAAGGAGGGTAATATTTGAAATACGCCTTTCACTATGATCAATTTCTAGATCTCTGAATTTATTAGATAGTGATAAAGAATGATAGCCTAATCCTATAATTATTGTGTTGTTAGCTGAGATAGAGTTAAAAGTGTTACAAAGGTACATATATATATACACACACATATATATATACACACACACACATATATATACACATATAGTGTGTGATATAAAAATAGCTAATAATTGAAGTTATATAATGTACGTATCTGTGAATACATAAATATACATGAGCTGTTAGTTGAATACCAACATATTTAAATGTTTATGTTTCTGACATTTCATTTAACAGTCCATAATAGCTATCTTACATTTGCACTTTTGTCTTATTAGGCATTAGGCCTCGGCTCATCTGTCTGGATAGTATGATGGTAACGCAACAAACACATTTGTGAATGAAGTTTTGTTCAAATACTATTATTTTCTTAGAACTTCCTATATAGAGAAGAGTAAGTCAATGGTACAAAAATTTCATTATTGTTTAAACAATTTGTCTTTCAGAAGGTTTATATCAATAAATTCTGTAGATATTGGGGTTCTAACATAGGCATTTAGATGAATGATCTAGGAATGGGTCGTTGATGACTGCCTTATTAAAATTTTCTGTGTTTTAAGTCAATAGATATCCTCTCACATTTTGATTAATTTGACTTCATTGGTGAGCAATGGAGCTCCATACCATTTCTATTTCATATATAAAGTACCAAAGACACTAGGATCAGTGTCTTTGGATTAGCGATAAGATTCACTGATCACTTCTGCTACTAAAAAGGTATGGCAGAAACTGACGCTCAAATCATCTTGCCTAAACCACACTGCCAAATGAGAAAGCCTGTGGGATAAAGTGTTCCTCACTCTGCTAACAAGTGACCTTATGAGGGGCCCATGTTGAGTGTTGAGGTTTTTGATGGAGTGGGATTGCCTCTTTTTAATCCACTTCTAACTCCTATGTATTCATTGATTCATGTTGCTATTCCATGAGTGATTTAAAAAATGTGAGTATTTGTCTGTGGATTTAGAAGACCAGGCTTAAGACACTGAAATTTAAGACTCAACTTATGTTTGTTCTAAGGCCTTGCTGGTCCAGAGTCGTTAGGGTGTTTCCTTCTAGTTGCCATTAGCTTGATTAGTATTTATTCAGACATTTCCAAAAATTGACTCATACGCACCCTTGTCTGTCTTTCCTCATTACCCGATCCCTCTCTAACTAATCTTTTATGAGAGATAAATAACATTATTTGTTGGCAATTGCCTTATGACGGAGTGTTTAGCACACCACTGACATTTGCTCTGAGCAAAATTAGCTGGCCCTGATCCTTATTCTTCAGTTGCACCAAATAACTGCATAAACTGAGCCAGACAATGACAGAAATACCCACACAGGTTCTATTGTTGAAGCTAGGAAAATGACCATGGCAAGAAAACTGACATATCATACGTTGTGGTGTTCTATTATTTATCAAGACATCTAGTATTTCTTTAGAAAATAAACACTAAGAAAATAAATACTTTTTTAAAAAATAATTTCTTCTAATTGGGCAACTATATCCCAATCAAAAGACAGAGTAAGGACCTTTGAAAAGCCCATTTCCTGAAGTTGAGGGCTGTGTAGATTTGGCCCCATGGCCCAGAGGGTAATCAGGATGTGTATTGTTCTTGGATGCCTCCAATGGGAAAGCCAAAGGGAAAGAATTTAAAACTTTAACATGGAAAGATTCTTGTTACTCATCCTCTGATGACAGTCTTCGAAGTCAACGAAATCAAACAGCTGGAGTTGAGGAAAGTCCCATTTCTGGAGAAGAAAAATGGTCCTCTTTTCAGTATCCTCTGGATTTTTACTTTGCCTTAGTTCCATTATAGAGGCCACCTATTGGAATGAGTCTTAATTCTTTAAACACATGCCCTCCAAGAGGCTCTTCTTGATGGAGGTGGGATGGGAGAGAATCTTGTCTCTGCTTGTCTCTCAGCCGACATTTGGATTCCATTTCACTTTTGGACCCTATGTTTCTAATTTTTTCACAACTATCTTCTTTTTGGTATGTGCTTTTGACTACAGAAAAAGGAGCTTAGTCCAATATTTCCCACCCTAAATCAAATTTTTGAGAGCCATAAATAGGTCATTTAAAACTTTATACTTTTCCAGTGAGATTAGGAGAGGAATGTTCCAATAAGTTCACACCACTATTTGAATGTTTCTGAGTGATCACAAGGAAAGCCAAAAATCACACAATCAATCTGTAAGAGGCAAACAACCTAGAATATAAAATAAAACAGTTTAAAACCAGCACAAACTTCTTTTAGGAATAATTGAATTATCATCCCCAGGAGTGCCATGTGCACATATTTCTCACAAACATAGAATTACTACATCTCATAATTCTTTCCACAGTTGTAATTGATCTTCCTTGTTACTATCTGAATTGAAGCATGTAGGTTATTCTGTCGTGTAACTACCAGTCTATATTCTGGTCCTTTCTGACTGTTCTAATTGCTGCAGATAATGAGTTTTGACATCTGGGAATCATTGCAAAAGTATAGTAGTAATTTGGTATAAGAATGTTTGTGTTAGATATAATTCAAAGATGATTATGTAACTGATATTTATTTCTCAGATATAATGAAAATAGAAATGGAGTAAAAATACAGCATTCTCCTGAATAAATCTGTATGTGGGCAAAAGCCGTTCTGTATATATAAGTAACATAATTTACTCTTGGTATCATGGAGATCAGTGTAGAAGATCTTTTTGTAATTCATCTCAACAGCATAGATGATCTTCGAAGGAGGGAATACTCAAGAATATACACAGAGGGGATCCCAGAGAGTTAAAAATGACAACATATAGTTCTTATATATTCCTGAGAATTTGCCAAAGTGCTCGTTTAAAATCTTTGTTGTACTAAGGATGTATTACTGAAGTTGCTAAAGCCCCGTGTAAGACGCTACCTTGATATTCTGAAACAGTAACCTCCATGAAATTCAAAGGGGCAGAGTTGTCAATGAAAGGCATATGCACAGTGGAAGTATGTGTCTGGTTCTGTGTGTCTGTGGGTTTCTGGGTGGAAGACCAGGCTAAAATGATCATGTTCCTTGATAAATCATTAGCTTAGGTGATGTCTAATCTTTAGAGATAGTTTTGGTATTTTCATAGGCCAGAAGAGGGATGGTTGATGAAATTGGCCCCGATTTTAAGAACACGTCTCTTTAAATAATTTTAGCAACAACAACAAGAATTGCATGTAGTGTTTTTGGCATGTCGCTTTCATGATGAGTCTTAACAGATCTCTGCTTACAAAGGTTAGCCGAACAGTGTAGGACAGACAAAGCACTGTGGAGAGTAACTAGAATGTGATAATGTAGTATAAAACAGAAAAAAGGATCAGTCACTTAGATCATGAAATCCAGAAATCAGATTAATTTATTTTTTCAAGAAACAGTCATAACAAGGAGAATATGATTATTATTAATTCAATAATAATAATTTCAGAAGACACCATTTGGGAAATGAGAGTTATATATTTCTGAGTTCCTAGTTAAGAATTGGGCCACTTACTTTCACTCTTCATGAATTCCAGTGAATTGACAATATGAGATTTTTCTGAGCATAAAATTATAAATTCATGGAGAAACTGAAAATGGGGAAAGTTATGGAAGTTTTGAAAGACAGAAACATAGGAAGAGTGTAAACAGACTATAGGAGGAAGCAAGAGTTCTATGTCAGCTACAGAGGAAATTATATAACCGTGTAATCTGCCCCATAGATCTTCCCAAGAGGCTCAGAAATCATCAGGACCAGCTACTTCTGGAGTAGAGAGGAGGGTATGCAGGAAACATTGTTGAAAACAGGAGATTGAACTGAGTTGTATCTTAAGATTCTATTACATCATCCCATTTTCCCTTTCATTCAAAAGCTGAAGGAACTCACATCTCCTCTCAAGACATTGGAAGGTTAATCTCCAAAGAGGTAAATTCCAACCTATGGATTTGGAATATCAAGCATATTTGAAAGGGAAGAAACTCTTAACTGCAAACTGGGAAACCTCACCAGTTGGCATACTGAATGTATGTTCTTCTGTACTGTTCTTCTCCCACACTGCCTTCAGAAGTCTAGGGGCTTGGCTTATACTTTCCTTAATAAACTATAAGATTTTTCTTTGTAGAATTTAAATAATGAACAACAAAAACTAAATCTGTGAGAGATTTCATCAATGAAATTTCCCAGTCAGATTACATGTTCAGGTGAAGCGCAAGTCACCAAGCCTGGTTATCAATTCTGATCAGCCCTCATAAAACTCCTCTTGAACAGACAGCCAAGGATTACCAGGTATTTTTATTTTATTTTTTTAGAGAGGGTCTTATTTAGCCAAGGGTGGCCTCAAACATGCTTAGTAGCTCAGGATGACTTTGAACTCTTAACCCTCCCTCCTTAACCTTCTTGGGGCTGAGATTATACAGGTTCATCATCATGTTTGGGCAGTCTTTGGTACTTTAACAAACCTTGTAACTGATTCTAGAAACTAAAATAAATAAGCAGCATGTATATGGAGCAGACTATGCATAAAAAGAAAGCATATATATATATATGTGTGTGTGTGCGCTTTAAATATGTATGTATATGCACATATATACATATATGTATATATAGGAAGCTAAAAGAATAGAATAATTTATACCAATGATGTAAGAATAGAATGACATGAAATAGATGATATGAATTGAAGAAAAGGTTTATGAAATTTAAAAACTGATAGGATTCAATGGTTGAAAATGAAAAGCTCATAGAAGAAATTTAGATATTAAAGCAAGAAACAGGAGGGAAAAATAAAAATGTCAGTAAATCATCTCAGGAGTACCAATATCTAACATTATAGCTATAAGAACACAAAATAAAGATAAAGCCTAAAATTATAAAGAAATAATTTAAGTGTTACCCAACAAGGGAGAACAATGGATTACATGACTAAAAGGCACCACACGTGTCCTACAAAATGAATGGATATGGACCCATATTATATCATTGCAGATTACGAATGGCCAAAAGACACTCCTGAGATTTCTAGAGAAAGACTATTTCAGATATGCCAGAGACTGTGAGTAGGAGTGACATGGAGTCTGCCAAAACCGAGCAATAGCGTCAAAATCTTTACTGATAATTGTTCAAAACATATAGACAAAAGATTTTCCAACCTAGACTCAGGCACTCAAAACATCAGCAACCTGTGGGAGTGGGAGCGGGACTTCGATGGAGAGTCAGTATCATCCAAGTTTACTTCTCAATCATCCTTTCACAGAAAATGACTTTAGGATACACATCAGTGAAACAATAAAATAAGAAAGGGGAGGACACAGAAGTTAGGAAATGGGATTCTATGGTAGCAAGTGGATTCCTTTGAGGTTGATTTTGCAAGTATGTCCAGAGCTCCTAAAGCATCCCTTCTTTTTTCTTGTTGAGTGCCGTCATATCTCCGTATCCTGCCACATCTAAGCGTGACTTCATGGTGAGTGCTGTGTGGAGAACTGATGGTGCTTTTTTTAGACTAGTAGTTTCAGGTAGTGAGCATGCTCCATTTGAGGAGGTTTGATGTGAATGAACCTGTACCAGTAAGTCAGTCAGTCTCTCTCTCTCTCTCTCTCTCTCTCTCTCTCTCTCTCTCTCTCTCCACACACACACACACACACACACACACACACACACACACACACACACACACACACACAAAGGGCTTCTATTAACCAGTGCTCACTATGTTGGACAGTTCCTGGAGCAGGAAGTCTTATCCTTGTAGCTACCATTGCAGCCTACACTAACTATTGGGGATGCAGAAAATAAATTCTGAGATGAAAAAAAAATATGGGCAACACGCTTAGGAATAATGGAACCAGACTGAAGCAAGTCAGAGGCTCTGGAAGAAAAGATTTCCAAGAAGATGCAATTGATAGAAAACTGGATGTATCTGAACACTAGGGAAACGTGTTGGGGTGAATTAGTCATAATAACACAGGCAACGAAGAAAACACAAGTAAATAAAACATCCGCAGACTCCAAGAAGAACAAATTTATGCAGGATAGGAAAAAGTTGTAGCTTGCTGCATGGCCTGCTTGTAAATAACGTTTGCACAACTGAAGTAAATTGGACTAAATGACTTAAAATGCAGCCTTACTGGGGGCATGGGGGTCTGAAAGCATATATGAGTAAAGGGGTAAGTAGTTGCTTCCTGACTTGAGAAGCCACTAGATGATTCTCCGAACAAGGAAATGAATTCACAGCACCAGCCTGCCCATGTGTGTGGATGTGCATGGATGTGCACATACACAAATATGTGAAGATAAATACCAAGATAAAAACACAGGTACAAATGTAGAGAGTGACTGACATGGACTTAAGAATACTGCAAAAGCTTCATTCATTAAAATAGGCCTCAGATTGCTTTTGCCATCTAAGAATGCTGTATGTATAAAATGTATTGCTACCAAGGAAAAAAGTCAAAATCTAAAAATGTTAGAATTTTATTCTTCCACAAAATATTTCTGATGAATCAGAAGTAGAGCATTTTATAGCATATTATAGCAAATTTTGATCAGAGAGAAACGGGAAACAGAATTGGGGAATAGAACATAAGCTTTTAAACTACAAGAAAAAAAACAAAAGAGGAAAACATCTTCTTTAATAAGAAGCCAAATTTAAAGGAAACAAATGTGGACAATACTTTTATCTATAAGAACAACCTTGATATTTATTATGAGCAAGATCTGTGTTGTCCAATGCTTGGAAAGAGAACATTTTTCCCCACTGTTATGTCCTCTTAACACTTACTCAGTTTAACGATGGCAGCTTCAAATGTCTTGGGAATAGGCTTGTATTGAAATAGCCCTCTGCAAGTTTTATGTTCTATTTGAGACAAATGAGATGATCAGCAACACTGATTACTTTGTATGCTGACTTAAAAGCTACAAGCAAGGACTTAGAATTTTCAGGCTCTGATAGTTTAAGAGACTTCAGTATGTATCTTAAGTAATGATCAACCCAGTGTGGGCTTGCGGGGGACACACAACAAAGTTGAAGAGTAGTTGGTGAATGATGAAATGAATTCCAGTTCTCCACTTCAAGAATACCAACCAAATCACAAAAGATGTGCAACAATTCAAACAAATTCTTTTTGTTGTTGTTGTTGTTTTTCGAGACAGGGTTTCTCTGTGTAGTTTAGGTGCCTGTCTTGGATCTCGATCTGTAGACCAGTCTGGTCTCAAACTCACAGAGATCTGCCTGGCTCTGCCTCCTGCGTGCTGGGATTAAAGGCATGTGTCACTACTGCCCTGCTCAATCAAATTCTTGTTCTGGAGTAAATATTAAAATATTTAGTGCAAAACTAAAATGGAGGTTGCGATGTTAGGTACAAATGCATATAGACACAATAATAAAAGCATTTGCATTTAAATATCTAATGTCCTGGCATATTGGGGATGGTGAATTTTATCTTTATCATTTTCTTTAGTGTTAAAAGTAAAGTTTAAAGTGCCAGTGTTATCTACAATACTTACTGGTGAGCTACTTTAGTCAAATCATGTAGTTTGGAGCCTTATTTTTCCATTTAAGAATACTAGAGAACCTAACATTTGCTCACGAACCGCGGAGCTTTGCTCTGAGAATCCCATGTCACAATGTATACAAAAGCATTTAGAAACATAAAGGATCTGACTATTATATGGAGTTGTTGCTATCATCAGCAGAGCTATTGAGACACTCTTTGGCAGGATCATTCTTTCTCGGCAGCTCTGGCATAGCCTTATCTCTCTGCCTCCATATGTGGCACATTAGAAGTTACTTGAGCTCAAGGTCAATTTTTAACTTTGGCTCGTTTGAGAAGCAATGGAATAAACTGAAGATCAATGTGAATGTTGTCCAAGAAAATCATCCACAAGGAATACCCAGGGAGGGATGGAAAGCCTTCCAAGGACCCCACAGGAAGAATAAGGCTTTGTCTGAGAGCTCAGAGTCTGCTGTAAAAAAAAAAAATAGTACATAGCTGTTGTTTATCCCTCTACTGGAAAAGACTGTGTCCTTGGTCACCTCTTATTTCCGTGTCAGCTTCATTCAAGGGCTAAGTAAGAGGACCTGACTCCTATACTTCAATTTAAAAAGAGGGGGGACATTATTCATTCACACTCCTTACAGACAAATCAAGAGGAAGTTTGAATTTTTTCCCATATTAGAAAAACCTGCATCAGTATTATTTAAATTTGGAGTCCTTGCTTCATCTAACGAAGTTTAGGGACAATTCTTTGAGAATATTCTCAGGAGACTTCAAGTATTCTACGATTTCCCACAAGAATATTCATTAATGTCATTTGGATTCTATAACGGATAAGGATATTCATTTATTCTAATTTTTGCTAATTTTCTACATTGCCAAGAGTATGTTGTGAATGGCCAACTATGATTATGAATTTATCCTCTTCTTCTTTCAGCTGTATCAGACTTTTGTTTCCTGCATGGATTAGTTGCTTCTCTTGCATTAACAAATGCAGCAGATAAATGTAGTGTCTTCATCTGATGTGACTTTGCTTTTTTATAGTGCGTGGAAGTCTAAGATGGTTCTCAGTGGGCTAAAATGAGGGTGTCCATAGGGCTGTATATCTTTCAGGGAGATCTAGGGGAAAATCAATTTCCTACTCATTTGCATTCTTCAGAGGCCAAAGTTTGAAGCCTCTGTCTATTGAATGACTGTCAAGTAAGTCCATCACAAGCTTCTGCAGGATAGCTGCATTCTATTGACTTTGCCATTTTCACTATAGCGATCTTCTGAAAATTATGTATGGGGATACATGATATATATGTTTGTAGGTATTAGAATATACATACACAAATGCACATATATATGTGTACATACACTTTTGCTCTCTTTGAGACTCCAATGGAACACAAATTACATTTATTTTTAAAAAAGGTATTTATGTGTTTATTTGCTGTGTGTATAATGTATGCACACATTTGTGTGTGTGCAATCTTACACACCTGCATGTGGTGGCCAGGAGTCACAATATCAAATGTTTTTTTTTCTATTATTTTCTACTTAATGAGATGAAGTCTTCTCACTTGAGTCTGAAACTCACTAATCAGCTAGATTTGATAGCCAGTAAGCTCTGGGGTTCTGCCTGTCTGTCTATTGCCTCCTAGTTTTACCACAAAGCACTAGAATTACAGACTCACGTGGCCATACTATATGGATAGATGAGTTCTTGAGATCCCAACTCAGATCCTCATGTTTACACTTGACCCATGGAGTTATTGCCCTTCCCCTCTTTGTAAAAGTTTTGGAAATAGTGGGCTGAAGAGAGATGAAGCTTGAGAGAGGGCTCAGCAGCTAAGACAGCTTACTGCTCTCACAGAGAACCCTGGTTTAGTTACCACCAACTCACACCAGGCAACTCACAACTGCCTAAAATTCCAGTTCTAGGAAGTTGCATACCCACTTCTAGCTTCCATGGGTACCTGCACCCATGTGGTGGACAGAAACTCATGCTGGCCCACACATATACACATAAATAAAAAATGAAAGTATTTTTCACTTGATTCAATGGGGTTTGTGATTATTGACTTTAAATACTGTAGATCATTTTTATATCTTAGTATCTATTTATTAGTCAATTGGTTTCGTTTTTCTCATTCAAATTGTGACTTTCCTTATTTTATTAATTTTTATATCAAATGGTCTTAAAATGTACCCTGGGAATTTGAGTACTATATTAAAATATTTTTCAGTCTATTTTCAAAAATTGCTTCTTTGATATTTTAGGAGTATAATTACATAATTTTCCCTTTCCCTTTTCTCTCTCCAAACCCTCTCATATACCTTTCCTGGCTCTCTCTTAAATTCATGACCTCTTTTTCATTAATAATTATTGAATGTATACATATGTGTACAAATATACTCCTAAGCACATAAATATAGCCTACATGATCTAGAAAATGTTAAATTCTAGCCTTTTTTCTCAGCCATTGTTCTAATGAAAATTTAATTTTTTGAGCTGTTATAATGCCTTATTTACTTTGTCCCTCTGCCCCCATTTTAATTGTTTTATTTATTTATTTATTTATTTATTTATTTATTTGTGTGTGTGTGTGTGTGTGTGTGTGTGTGTGTGTGTGTGTGTGTGTGTGTGTATGTGTGTGTGTATGTGTGTGTAGAGAACCTGCTGAAGCTGAATCTCTTTCTCTATCTTGTGGATCCCAGGCATTAAAATCAGAGTGTTGATCATGGCAGTGTATTCTCTTATGTCCTGAGCCATTTTATCTTCCCATTTTGACCATATTTAAAGTCTTTCTGAGCCTACAGTTGTATTGTCTGAAGGGCTGGACGTTATTCAGCTATTCCTTGTAGATAGACTATAGGCAAGAGGGCACTGAACACACAGAATAGAGAGGGTCTCACTTGACCCATGTGCGTCTACCAGATAATAGTGGGCTTCCCATTTTATTTCTACTGATGAGACAGTAACATTTAGCAGTTCTACTTTCTATCACCAGATAGAGAAATAGTAGTCACAGATGTCTTAGTGGCTTTACCAATATTTAGAAAGTATAATGGTGTGAGGCTTGAGTTTGCCTCTGCATTTGAATTCACAGTCAGGAACCATTGGGTTGCAGTGACTCTTTGAAGTTATTTGAAGAACCAGGGGATACAAAATCTGCTGTTGTGATTAGCATGAGGGAAGCTAGTCTACCTGATCTTTCTTATTATAGTGATTCTTATTATAAGATGTGGGTTGGTCTTTTCAGGATAATACAGACATTATTGTGGTCTGATCATGTCTAATAATGCTGAAAAATACAGGCTACATCACCCTCTTCAGATTATGCTGCTGCTGGGAATCCTGACTTCTTACTGTTGACAGGGAAAGGAACAGACAAGTTGATTTTCTTGTTCTAATAACAATACTATGGGATAGATAGTACCCCATTTGTCTGGGTGTATATTTCTTTAAAATTTCTACTTGGCTTTCTTTTCCTTGGTCTTTCAATGAGAAAGAATAGAATTTTTCTCACTTCCTCTCCCTCCCTTCTCTCATTCTTCCTTAACTGTTGTGAGCTATCAACTTTCTTGATACCATTTCTTGGATGATGGAATAAATAGGAGGAAAGTTACCTTGGGGATGTGCAAGAATAAGAAGGCTTGAACTTGCAATGTTCATACGCTTCTTAAAAAAATTGATTTCAACTACTAAAATTAAGTTTGAAGAAATATTATGTTGAAGGTATTTTACCAGGAGGAAAAACATTCTGATTTAAAAATTCAATGAAAAAGAAATATAGAAAGTAGAGAGAAAAATTGCAGGCAAATAGCATCCAGAGCCAGAGAGTATGGGCATTTGGTTCAAACTCTTTCCTGATGAATTGATTTATGTTACTGGTTTTCTACTTAACTATTACCATACCATAATTATAAATTGTGGTTAACAGTTAATGGTAACAGTCATCATCAAAATAGAAATATTTTTATGTTATTACTGTACATTGTTTGGACATATTCCTCTTCACGGTTGTTCACTATAGACTGTGTCTTCACTTTCTCCTTGCTGGATCTCCAAATTGCTTCCTCTATTCGTGTTTCTTCCCATTTTGATCTAAATGTAATGTATAGCATAGTGCATCTAATTATTTGTATGTTTTTCTTCAGTACAATGCAAAAGAGCAGTAGAAGAGAATAAGCATAAGAAATGAAGCTATAGAGAACACACAGGCTTTGGTGTCAGAAGGACCCAGGTTAGCCACACTGGGCTGCTTCCCAGACCATCGCTTAATCCCTCTGGGTTCCTCCCCTCAATATGGGAACTCACTAAGATAGAATATGTAAACTGCAGAGCCTGAAGTCAGTATTCATAGATCTTGAATTGTGATTTTTTTCTCTCTTCCACATCTATGCCTAGTCTCCTTCTCTTCTTGAAGATAATTATAATGCCTTAAGTTGTATGGCCACTTAGGGAGTGTTTTAAGAACTTCTGACTTAAAAGCAACAATTGGTATCAATCTTTCCACAAGTTGCATCTCACCTCTCTAAAATTAATTGTTTTCTACTAAAATTAGATATTATTGAGGTTATAGATTTCCTATGAATAAATGTGTGTTGGAGAGAGAGAGAGGTGGGGGGAACTAAATAAAAAAATAGCAAGCTCATGGTATGACAATCAAATGCTCTTTCATTTCTAGAACTTTCTCTAGCTGACAGAAGTGATATTTTAGCTTGACTGGTGACTTCCTTGTGATGAGGCACAGAGAATTTGTGTCTGCATTTTGTTGATGGTGGTAGAAAAAAATAGGAGAGACAAAGGCAAATTCATGATGAGAGGTAGATAGTTTTTATTGGGCAGTTGGTGAGTGATTTTGTTTATATTATTTTTCCAATTATGAATTTAAGGTCACTTCTTCCTTTCTCTTATCTTTTCTATCTATTAGTACATCATTGCATCATATACCAGCTATGTGAGAGATAGCCCATTTCTCCACACTTAATCACATTGGCCACTCTTTTAAAATGTTTGACTAACATGAGTAAGGGTAAGAAGTTATATTGCTCATTTGTTAGCCTTCCATTGCCAGTGAGTTCTACATCCGTCTTTTGTAAATGTTACTTCAGATTGAAATAAGTTGCAACCAGAAGCAGGATTCATCTGGACAGAAGATGGTCACACGTTCACTATCTGTCTTCTTCGGTTGCTTCACATGGGATTGCTTTGGCTTCACCTTAGAACCTGAGCTCCTCAAGGACCCCACTGACAAGTCCTTTCAGCGCACGATCCCCCGTGGGAGAGTGAAGTATTGTTCAGCCAAATAGACTCAGTTTGGAGAATCCTGATTTTCCCCAACAAAAATCCAATCATGAATTTCCTGGAAGAGAGAGCTACTTAGACTGTTTGGTTAGGAAAGGCCGTGATGAGGTGAATTTATCTGGCTACATATGGTCCTTAAGGCCTAATCTTTTTATATGGGCAATAACACAGAGAAGATTCTGTGGCATGAATCCTAATGAGCTCTAATTGGGCACTTGGGGAGTGGGAGATTGGCTGGAGGAAATGCTTTGGAAATACATTGCAGAATAGGTGGACATTTAGCATAATGCAGTATTTCTGTCATTACAATAATAAGTATCCCATGTCTGGATATGCTCTTCATTAAAGGCATCCATGAACTCTACCGAGAACACCGCCAAATATTATGTCACCTCATGTATAACCACAAAAATCTTAAGATTAAATAGCCACTGGATGCTACTTTTAATGATGTTTTTTCTAGTATCTTTATACTTAGAAATGAGGACATTTGGCAGTCTTTGTTATACTTCATAAAAAAGTCTTAAATCTAAAACTGTAGCAGACGCTCGGTTGACAGTTGTATAATATTTTTTTAAGCATCAAGCACTGATCTTTCAGCAATAATGTGCTACACACTCTGCTGGTGGCATTAGACTAATAGTAAAATGGACACTTGTTGATGTTTTTATTTAGAAGTCACTTACTAAGAAACCATTTTATCTAAAAAAAAGTTCTTATTCCCGTGAGGTGATGCCAAAATGAATATAGTAATTTTTCCTCATTCGCTCCATGTATCATTCTTTCATTTAACCATTAATCATTGTCAAACACCTGTGATTTGAAAGTTTAAAAAAAATTACTCCTGTCCTTGACAGAGTTGTAGTGTAACTACAAAAACCTCTGCTAACTAATAGTTGAAATTTTGGCATGACTTATGAAGTAATTGGAAGAGATCATCGATACTAGAAAAGTAACTTACCAATAATGAAACTTTTAAGTAGATGGTATTTGTTCAACATCAACGTACCTAAAATTCACCTTGTCCTAACCACAAAGAAACTGGAGACATATTAACGTAGTTGAACTGACTAGCACTTCACCAAACGCCCCCAGAGTTCAAGGTCCTAAACTAGGCAATGAGGCTGAAGAGAGAAAAAGAAACATGGTTCCTGTGTTTGAAAATGTAGTATCTGTGAAGGTTAGGGTGTTTTGGAATTATGTAGTGGTATAAGTGATATACTGCCACCAAGGAAAGAGCACAGAAGATCCCTGGCAGTGATGACACAAAGAGTGAACTGTAAAACCGGGAAGATGTGACACTGGGGACATGGTCACTTGTGAAAGTGATCAGAGGTCTTTGCAACTTGTGTTTGAAAGACTTCTTTCCGACATCCCTGTTGTTACAACAGGGCAGAGCCATAGATCAGCACTGGGAGAGGGCTTGGAAACCGGATGAGAGCACTTGGCTCTTTTTCTAAAGGAATTGGTGGGCCAGTTGCTTTCTATCTGATCTTCCAGTTTTTTCCAACTCCTCTTCCCTGCACACTCTGTCAACATACTGTATTGTTGTGAAACAAAGAAGTCATTGGGATAGTGCACCTAGAAGAACTAGTTCTTCCATGTCGAGAGACATTTATCTTGATGCTGGCTCCCATGTGAAGGCATAAGGAGCATTCCCTTCTGTCTGTCTCCTTTGGTCCTCCAGAAGGAAAAACTGAATTTCATGAGGAGCAAACAGAGACCTTGAGAGATAAACTTGTCTGTCAAGCCATCTAGACAGACAGTGGTTGTTTATTGCTAGACTCCATGAATCCTGGTCCCAATGAAGTGCCATTGGCAGGAATGCATTATCTATTTTACTGTGATTGCAACGGACACTTCCGAACCCTCAGGCCATTCATTTCAGAGCAGGAAGGAGGTGAGTTACTTTGCTATTTGACATACTACTGTCTTTCTCATATTCTTAGCCAATATTCAGTCACTCATTAATCACTCACTGTGTGCATTTTTGTATTCAAAGGTGTGTAGATTGTCAGACCTGAGAGTTAAATTGTAGCCTGATGCTACTACATACCTCTTAATTGAATGAGTTTCCCAAATACTCCTCTTTATTTGCTCATCTGTAAAATCTGGCATTATCATAGTACTTAAAACATGAGACAGTGTATACCTAGCAGAGGGCCTGACATATGCTGAAGTCTCAGAATCATCATGCAATAGCTGGAGTGATGAGTAAGACCCTGCTCTGCCTTCTTCCTGCTTTATCCCAATGAAAATACCCAAAGTCAGAAAATACACTGAACAAATTTGAATAGGTCAAAAGAGCAGAAATCCTAGGGAGTTCCATCAAGTCACCACCTTTTACAGCTTCTAGAAATAAAATGAAAATTTACTCACTACCCCCTGAGAGGGATGCAGACTAACTTCATCTTGGGAATCCCTACTCTCCATGTCCTCCTAACCCCTCTTCTCTACAATGTACATTTCATGCATCCTGATGGGATGTTTTCAGTGGCATGCTCAGAAGTATCTTTTGATAACTGGATATCCCAGTTCATTAAAAGTTCCTCCATTAGCTATAGCAGGACCGAAGGGCATGCCATAAATGCACATGGGGCCACATAGAAGCACAGGTTAGGTCCCTACCCTACATGTGTAGGCATGTACACATGTATACTACACTCAAAGAGAGAAAATGCCTGTTTCCATTTAGCTTTGCTTCTCGGATGGAATAGTTTGTATAAGTAGGACCATAGGTTAAATATGCCCATGTTGAATGATTTGGCAAATGTGTCTAGCTTGACAGGCATTTTTATATCAGAGAGCCTAAGCGTTATTTTCAGGGGTCAGGTCCTACTGGGCCTGGCTCAGAGCTCCTTGCCAATTTTGAGGGTGTGGTATGGAGAGCCTGATGTTTGCTTTGCTGACTGGGTTGAAGACTCTTAAACACATTGCCTGCCTAGAAAAACACTCTGGATGTCCAGTTGCGAATAGTTGAGTTCTGAACTTTGGCTTCTGCAGCCATGACCAAAGGAATATTAGACCAGTTTCAAAACGTCTCCAATCATTCCATAAAAATTGTGGTTTCCCTCCTCTATCAAATCAGCTAATCTCATCTAACCATGACTGCTGTTTAAATGCAATTAAACTATAGTTAGAAAACTCTGTCTTTTTCTTTATCAGAACGTAAAAATAAGTCTCATGGAGCAATGGTATATATAGTCTATACAGGGCTAAGATTCCCTCCACGCATTCTCCACAAGGGCAAGTGTGATTTCCCTATTTTGTTCTCTGTCATGTCCCCAGCTCGGGGAACAGTGTCTTAATCACTACTCATAGAGGACAAGCTCACAAAGGAGTCTGGACTGGGCGTGGATGTCTGGTTGTGTGTAGCCGAGTAAGTAAATGCTGCTCCTGAAGTTCCATTCTTGGATCTTCATTAGTGTAAATTGACAGCCTGGCTGCTGTTCACATGACTGTTCCCTGGGGAGTTAACGCGTCCTCTGTCTTTGTTGATTGCTCTATGAGGATCAGTGAAGGATCTGAGGAATGGTGCTGGGGACTGGCTGGTGAGTGGAGCAGTGCTGCATCCTTGCGTGGCTCTAGAAATTGACGTAACTGGGGCAGGGAAGAAATGAAGAAATGGCAGACAGACAGACACACGGACACAGAATATCTGGCATTGAGTTGTTCAGGGTTTCTGATGCAGGTACTGACACATCATGGAAGGTCATTGTGTTTGTTATGTACAGTTGAATAGGGATGTAGGGTTATTCCATACCACTGAACAAGAAGTATTTATTGTATACAGATAAACAAGGAGGCAGGTTTGTTATATAACAACCCAATAAGGAGGCAGATTTGGTTAATCTTGGTAGGAGCAATCTCTGTAGGGGAGCAGTATTGAGGTTATAAATATCCAGGAGGCCAGGGAAGCTACAGTGGATATTTTATACACATACCACCAACAACCTCACAGAGACGAGAAGGCGGCTTTGCTGTCCCTATAAGCTTCACCAAGGGAAGGTTTCCCACTCCTATAGGGCTGAGACTTTGGATGTAGATGGTCCCATGTTAACAGCACACATTCATTCAGGACTTTGCTCTGTTCCCCACAGCGTAGGATAGGCTAGAAGCCATGGTGGGTGTGCTGGAAGCCGATGATGCTATTTGTCCTCTGTACTTCAGACTGCCATCTTTCTGCCCTGCACAGCTCTCCCTCTGGCTCTCTACTGCCCTGTAAACTCCCATAATTCCTCAGTTTAATGCACTATGTGACACACACTGGAAAGGTTCTCAAACCTGTCTAATGAATTAGGTTACAAACGAATAGTCTAAAGGTATCCTCTAAAGAACACCCAATGAACAATATCCATGCTGACTGATGGGAGAGGTCTCCTTGGCAACCTCAGGCCACCTTTTCCGGATCGTCAATGTTAGGTGTATAGTGATTATTCTTCCATCGATTCTGTCTTTTGTCCAAGCTCCTGTGCATCCTACATACAGCCTTTTTCTCAAGTACTCTAAAATAAAGCTCATGAAGAATTTTAGGATGCAGATAAAGTATAAGACATGATGAAATCACTCAGCAATGTGTAAGCATGGCTCATTCCAGTTTTCATAGTTAGGTTTATTTTGTTACACTGTTGAGATTATGTCAAATGAAAAAAACCAGGTCTTACCTTTTTATTTAATCAAATTGTGTTAGAATTTCCCTCATTTTATTGAAGGACATTGTAAACACTGTTATGAGAAACCAAATGCTTTTGTATGGTAATGTGACATAGTTTATCTGGACTTCTGTCATTTGACAGTAACTGACAGGTAACAGGATGAAGGCTGTCTGTGAAGCAGAAGCATGTTGTCAGGTGATGCTGAGGATTAGCTATGCCAGGCTACTCATCTCCTCTTGTCCAGAACTTGTTGCCTGATGTGGAAACCCAGGTTTTATTACCTAGCCATCCAAATAAGAACAATGCTTTATTCCGTATAGGTTCAATGTGATGTCTATTTAAAAATATGAATATCCACAATTCGCCGCTTCTGACTTCCATAATTTTGGAAGGTAGAAATGACAGCTTAAGGGATAGATGGTGAAAAGAAAGTAGCTCAGAAGTACAACACAAATTGTTGACATGTAATATTTAATCATTTAGTAGATCATGACAATACAATCCATACTCAATTTTAACAACTATGGTTCCATTTAATAAAATTCGGTAATCATCAACTAAGCCTCAGAATCTCAGTCTGAAAATTAGAAAATCTCAGGAAGCATGTAAAATCTCCCCATGATCCACCAATCTTTTATTCTGATATTCAAGGAACTGAATATGGACACTCAAATAGATGTATACACTTATGTTCATGACAGTATTATTTTCAGTTCCCCAAAGACAGAAACAAGAAAGATGCCTATGTGGAGATTAGTGGGCACAGAAAATGTGGTATATATATATATATATATATATATATATATATATATAGTATTTCAGCTTAAAAAGGAATTGCATGCTGATGTACTATACAACATTGAGTCTGGAAGATATTACAATAAAATTTAAAAAGCAATCACAAAAGAAATACTTTATGATTCCATTTGTTAATAGATGTCTGTAATACACACATCTTTTGTTAAGACACCATAAACAGTGCTGTTTCTCAGAGGATGGGCGAGGTAGGCATAGGGAATTGTTTAATCAGTAAGTATACAATTTACAAGATGTAGGCAATTCTGGAGAAGGACCTTAGTAAGGTTGCCCAATATAAATATGCTTAATGCTCCTAAAAGTCACACTAAACAGTGGTTCAGATGGCATATTTTGTTTATATTTTTATCTGATAAAATAACGTAAATAATACTTGAACGTATTGAAGTCTTAGGGACTGTGAATATGTATGTGTATAGGGGAGGGCTAAGTGGTTCCTGAACCCGGGGCAGGAGCGGAATGGGAATGAAACTGACAAAAGGCTATGAAAGACATTTGCTGAGAGTAGGCAGGGAACCCTAGAAGGGAACTGAAGGTCAGGAAGTGGACAGACAACACTTCCACAAGGGACATAAAGGTAGCTGGAGATCAGCAAACGGAGAGTGGGAGAAACACATAGAGAATTAGCTGAGGGCAACTTGAGGATGTAAAGGAAACAGTGGATGGATAAGAGGGCAAGGGACTTCTCTTAGCTTTTAAGAATGAGCTAGCAATGTTTCACTAGTGATTTTGTGTAAGATGCAGGGAATCTTACCTTTACATGCATCTGTCTAAGAAGACACAGAAAATTGAAAATGGGGAAAAATTTAATTCCAAGTGGAAACAGGTCTGTTTCTGTTGGAGACTCAATAGATTCCCAAAATGAAACCTCAAATTGCTTGTCAAATTGGATTTGGAGAAACAGACCCGGTGAGGTATTATTCAATTAGATATTATGCCAGAGATACACAGATGTACTTGAAATTTACTGCTACCATTTTTAAATGATTCTTTAAGTATGCTATTTTTAAATTTGAAGAAATATGGTATCTTCTTGGTAAGACTGTCTTAGAACTCAGAGAAGAGGCCAGGGAACAACATTGAGTGATAATTAGTTGCTATTTCTGACTTGATGGAAGTTATAGATTATGGGGAGAGATGGATCTCTGAGGGCTTAACATAAGGTAGGGTAAAGAGGATCAGGACCATCTTTATTGGTACTGAAGATGGATGGGGCGGGATGTAGCCAACATCACATGGTTCTCAGCAGTTGTTAAAATTATGTAGTAGTTCATGAAGAAATACGGTTGAATAGGAAAGATCAGAATGAAATCCAGAGCAAAGATAAATATAATTCAATGAATGGTAATGTCACCTTTGAAGACAGTGACATGAAAGTATTTCTAAAGAGTAGTGGTATGTGCCTAGAATCCTATAACTTCAGAGGCTAAAGATAATCGTGAGTCTGAGACCAATCTAGGCTTCATATATAAAACCCTTTCAAAAGGAAAATGTTAACCTCCCCCCCCCACACACAGTCTGCAACTCAGAGAACAAAGTTTGAAATCAGGATGGGTAATACTGCAGGAAACAGAAGAGGCAAATTAGAAAAGGAATTGAATGATTTCCATTGAATGGACATTGAATAATATCATAATGGTATATTCTTTACTTTATAATAAAGTTCTAATTAAGATTCTTTCAGTGTTAGACCAAAGTTTAATTGTGTATAAGATTTTTTAAAAATGTTATAAAAAAATGAAAAGTTCAGACAAAGAAGCTCACAAACTACTATGCCTAAATACTAGACATGGAGAAAGCAAGCTACTGGTTGTGTGTTATACATATGCATGCATGTGTTTGTGTGTATCAGTTTAAACTTAGAACCGGATTGTCCTTCAGGAATAACCACAGTACACAGAATGCAGTGGTAAGGAAAATCATATAGATGTGTGCTTGAGTCTCATGGCCATAGAGGTTCCACTTGGTATTTTTGAGTAGAACTGGTATATTAGGACGAAGACTATGTATTTTCTTCAGAATACTTTTCCCCTACCTGTATGTTTATATATGCACCAACTTTTCTGTGAAGAACAGCCACACATTCTGGAGAGCGCATCAGATTCATGACTATAATGCTTACAAAGACATTTTCAAAGACACAAGCCTAGATGTGTTCCTTGCCACAATCTTAGGGCTTTCCCTATAAGATCAAACCAAAACAGATGGAGATGAGATGGTTTTTTGATAGGAGGACAAAGATAAAAGAGAGCCCTTGTACCCCTCTAATGAAGATCTTAGTATTGGTATTATGATTTTGAAAATTAGAGTGTGTGGGGGGTTCTCAGAAAACAAAATTAGACCTACTATGTGATTATCAGTCTCCTCTTCTTGATACACACTAGCAAAAATAAATAACTAGCTCAGAAATATGTCTATTCTTCATTCCAGTATCATCAGGATTGCTAAGATATAAAAGAAACTTAAGAGTCCTATGAGAGAAAAATGGATAAGGAATTCAGGGGTGGGGTAAATTATGTATTTGAGTATCCAAGTCTTCAAACAAAAGAATTATCAGCCTTGAAGAAATTCAACCCTGTCTCATGGGTGAACCTGTAAAACATGATGCCATGTGCAATGAGCCAGACATAGACAAATGCTACAAGTCTCACACACGGAATTTGTTGCCTCTCCCATCTTCATGTGTATGTGCACATATGTGGGGGTGCACATGTGTTGATGATGTCCGGAATCATCTTCAGTTGCTCTAGTACCTTATTCATTGAGGTAAGATCTCTCAATCAAACCCGAGATCACCATTGCCCAGTTTACTCTGGAGATCCTCTATTTCTCTTAGACTGGAATTACCAGCAGCTTTCCATGCTAATCCAGCATTTTCATGGATACTGGGAGTCTGAATTCTAGTCCTCACACTTACATGACAGGCACTTGAACCACAGAGCAATCTCTCCAACCCTTGTTTGTTTTTCAAAGTAGAATTCATAGAAACATAGTGTAAGACAATAGTAACCCAGGAACTGCAGGTGTGGAGAAAGGAGAGCTATAGGTCAAAATATACGGGTCAGGTTTTGAGATCTAATATACAGCATGATGGTTGTAGTTAACAATAACAATCATTAAAAACTTGACATTAGCCGGGTGGTGGTGGCGCACGCCTTTAATCCCAGCACTTGGGAAGCAGAGCCAGTAGGATCTCTGTGAGTTTGAGGCCAGCCTGGTCTACAGAGTGAAATCTAGGACAGGCACCAAAACTACAGAGAGAAACCCTGTCTCGAAAAAAACCAAAAACCAAACCAAAACAAAAAAACCCCTTGACATTACCAGTGACTAGATTTCAAGTGTTCTCAACACACACACATTCCCTCTCTCTTCTCTCTCTCTCTCCCCCGTCTCTCATACATTGTAGTTATGTAAACTAATATGTTAATTAGCTTGATTGTGTTAATCATTTAATAATATATATACACACCGAAATAGCAAACTGCACATCTTAAATATATATTTACTTGCGAACAAATTTTCTTAAGGCTGGAAGAGTTCCTTTTTTTTATGGGAGGGTATTTTAACAATTAACAAAATGAAGCTGATTACTTTGGAGTCTTGTGGACTGAATAGGTTTCAGGAGCATGTTATCATGTCTACCATTCCCAATGCTGATTTAAAAAAAGAAAAAAGTTCCATGTGTTTAAGCACGTGGATTGCCAGCTGGGTGGAATTCCTTTTACAAAGACCTAACTGAATGGATTGGAGAGGACGCTTTATTTATCTATGATTTCAACCCCACCTGTTTACCATTTTCTTGTTACAAAGAATTAGTGAATATTGGGTATGTGGCTATGAAGCAATTGTACAAATCTCCACTGCAACTATAATACAAATCCATCTTCAATCCCAGAGCAAATTGTTCTCATTCTGGGAGGAGAAAAGGTATTTTCTCAACTGAAAACAAAAAATTAACAAATATTTTGCAAAAGGTGAACTCTAGGGTCCCAACCAAATCCTGAACAAATTAGAGCGAAGCAGAAACAGCTGTTGGGTAAAACGCACATCCTAGACAAGGTTCTCTGCTGTCAGGCAGGATGGCTTGGAGTCGCTCTCCCCAGCTTTACCATTTCTCAGCACTTTGGCACTCAAGCAAGAGAGTGGAGGAAAGACCAGCCTGTCCTGAAGAAAAAACAGCAGGAGCTCCAAGTTCTCCTTGCTTTGAGACCTAAGGAATTCCAAGGTAATTCCTTTCTTGGTTTCCCCTGGGAAATAGCCATGGAAATGAAAAATCTTGCATCCAGGACAGGAGGAAATGTGAAGCTGTGACCTAGCCTGGAAAACCCTGCAAGTTTCTTACAATCACCAACCCTTTGCAAATGGTTTCAGCAGGTAGGAGATGGTCACCTGGAATGCCTCCTGTGTAGGTTGAACTCTATATCACAAGGGATGAGCAACATCCCCCAATTTTTGTATGTAGTCACATTGAAGTCAATAAGGGGGTTGACTCCAAAGGATTGAAATACAAGCTGAGGCAATTTTCAAAACCCTTATTTTCTTCCTACTAATCTAAAATCCTAAATAAACCAAAAACAAAACAAAAAAAAACCAAACCAAAACAAAACAAAACAACCCCCTCACCACAAACATTTGAGTTCAAAGAAAGGTATCAAATGCTTTTGAACATCCTACAGTGTTTTTGATACTGAAATGATTAAGTGTGTCCATTCTTCCACTTTATGCTTAATCTCTGTCCCCTGCTCTCTCTTTCTCTCCCCCTCCCTCCTTCCCTCCTCTGTCTCTGTGTCTCTGTCTCTCTCTCTCATAAAATCTTTTTTGCAGTGTCTGAGCGTTCCTATGAAAAGCACTCTCCTTTCCACCCAAGCTCCAAATCAATCAGAAACAAGGACAAAAAAAATTATAATATTCAAGACCAAAATATAATGGATAAAGCAGACATGATTCAGTGTGGCTTATTTCTCAATGCATCTACGCTTTCAAGCACTGCCTAAAATTAGGAAGCCTTACAGCGCTCCCTGATTGTGTGGTACCTGCTGACAGTGCAGGATTCCCTCAGGGTGGACTATTGCTGTTTGCCATGTGACAAGTGGCAATCAGCAGCATGCAGCCCGATAGAGTAGAACCCCTGCCCCCCAACACATACATTAAGTAGTATAATTTATCGTTTTACGTGCAGCTAAGTTTCTTTTTATTATGCACACAAATCATAGAACAAATGAGAGAGATATAAAATCAAAAAATAAAGACTTTCCTCCCTCCCCCACCCCACCCCCACTCTCCCCTCATTCCACACTCCCTAGGCAACCACATGTAAATAGTTTCTGGGTTTACAGCTTCTGGTTGTTATCATTATAATGTTAAGTGACATTCTTCTGCTGGAAACAATACTTATTGATCCTTTTCTACAAAAGATGAGGACTTTTGGTACACTTTGGATTTGTATGGACATTTTACTGTTTTAACTTCTTTTGTGAGAGGAAGCCTAAGATTCAATAATGACTTTTGCATATACTATTAGCTATGTAATCTTGGAAAAGATTTTTTTTCCCTCTATATATATGTGGAGTGGCTTTTCTAACATTTGCATTTAGTATTGTGCTACCAGTCAGAAAACAGGGAGCAAATGTTTCGTGCATTTCCATTGTGTGTGTGTGTGTGTGTGTGTGTGTGTGTGTGTGTGTGTGTGTGTATGTGTATGTGTATGTATGCCAAGACCTATATGTGGAGGTCAGAGGACAATTTATGGGAGTCATTTATCTCCTACCATTTAGGTTCTGGGGATTGAACTCAGGTCACCAGGCTTGATGACATGTGCCTTCACTGTTGGATCATCTCACCAAACCCCTAATAGCTACTTTAAAATAATTCTGGATTGTAAAGTTGGCTCAGCAATGAAGAACGCTTGTTTCTCTGTAGAGGGTCCAGGTTCAATTCCAAGCACCTATATGGCAGCTAACAGCCATCTGAACCTTCTGACCCTTGTGGGTACCAGTCACATAAAATAATAAAATAATTCTTGATATTATACTATAGATATACATGTTAAGAACAATAAAAATATCATTGGAGAATTAAGATGTAAAATTATGAGCATACTAGATTATATATTACATTAAATTATATGTAAAATAATCTAATGGATATTGAATTTTTTAAAAAATGCTGTTTCTGGGGCAGGAGAGATGGTTCAGTGGTTAAGAGCATTTGCTGCTCTGGTAGAGGACATGGATTTGATTCCCAGCAATGACTTATAATGGCTTATTACTCCAGTTCCAGGGTTTCTGATGCCCTCTTCTGTCCTCCATGGGCACCAAACATACATGTGAGATATATATGTGTGTGTGTGTGTGTGTGTGTTTAATATATATGCTAGCAAAACACTTATGCACATAAAATAAAAATAAATACTTTAAAAAATTGCTGGTTTAAAGGAACTTGGAATTTGGCCTGTTCAGTGACGTACTTGGTACACAAGCAGTGAGACCTGTATTTGTGTTCCCAGCACACATGTAAAAGTCAACCATACTCTACACCTATAACCCCAGTCCTATGAGAAGGGAAAGGGGCATCTAGATTCCTGGAACTAATGGCCAACCAATCTAGCTAAATCAGTGAGCTCCAGATTCTGTGAAAGAACTATTGTAAAAAAAAAAAAATGTGGAAAAAAAAAAAAACCCAAACAGGAAGACACCTGACATTGACCTAGCTAGCTTCTGTGTGAATGAATATTCCATAGGAACACAATACAACCACACAGTTCTACACATGTATACATACATTAAAGGTTTAATGGGGATTATAAGAGGTTGGATAAGCCAAAGAATAGTTACAGTTAAATATTCATAGTTTACTTAAAAAGAAAAAGATAATTACATAAAAATTCACAGAAGCTGTGTGGAACATGGTTCAGATATCTACCATATTGTACTTAGAAGTCACAGATAAAGCAACATGGGGCCTGGGAACATGAACATGATTCAGTAGAAGATGAGTTCAATCAGCTACATAGTGAGTTTGAGACCAACTTGAAATACATATGACCCTATCAACAATAACAAAAAAAAATAGCCAAAACAATGGGATTATGATAAACACAAGATCTGAGGGAACAGTGGTCAAGACACTCTAAGCTGATACAAACCATCAAACTAGAACAAACAAACAAACACCCACAGATCCCACACTAGATAATGAGTTAACATAAGGGATGCACAGAAATTAGTCAGTGCTGTAGAATGACTGAAAACAAAAGGCAAAGAGAACCCTGAAAAAATAGGGCAAAAATAAATCACACTTTTGTCTCACAGAAGCAATGACTGGACTAACGCATACCATCTCATCGGCATAATGACAGAAGGTGAAAAACAATGGGTTGGCATGATCATAGCTTACAGAGAAAAGGTTACAATCTATATCCAGAGAAATGACCAAATGAAGGTCATATTAAGAGCAATTTGTAAAGACATCCTTGCTAAAAGAAGTAATTAGAATACAAATCGTCATACCATTGTCTTAAAACCCAATAAATAAGGAATTACTTCAATCTATTCCTTGTGTTTCTCTTTCAACTCACAAAGAATGCACTGCAGAGAAATTATTTTGGTGACTTCAGCCTCTGACAGATGAGAGCTTTTAGATCTCAATATAAATATCTATAGCTTGATTCATTTACCCCATTCCATCATTTTATTCTCTTCTCTTTGTAAATCTCTCTCTATATCTAAGATTTTGGTTATTGATGTATGTATATATTATGTGGAAGCATATGTGCACCTGAAGTCAACATCCCATCTCTTCCTTGATTGCTCTCCTTATTTTTATGAGACAAGGTGTTTTACCTAACTTGGAACTTGCTGATTAGCTTAGTTGACCTGTGAGCCCCCATGATTCTCCTGTATCTGTTTCTCCAGTTCAGAGATCACAGGTACATATTACCATATCATGTTGGTTTTGAGGATAAAACTTAGGTCTTCAGCAAACACAGAAAGCTTCTTCAAGTAGATGAGAACTAACCCAGAGACCGACAACTGGACAGTATGCAGAGTGAGAGACTGAGGAGCATTCAATCCTAAATGGGATGTTTTCATCAGATCCTTCCCATCAGGGCACAGGAAATGACATAAAGAAGAGGTAGAAAGATTCAAAGAACCAAAGGTGATGGAAGACACCAAGAAACCTTGTCTTCCAGATACAATAAGACTAACACATATATGAACTCACAGTGACTATGGCAGCATATACAGGACCTCTACAGGTTCAAACCCACAGGGTCCCAGTGTTGACGGGGGCGGGGGGGGGAGCAGACACAAGCTCTCACCTCTAACTAAGAAGGTATCTGCCGTTGGTACTCTCTGGCAAAGGAAAATATAGTTCTATCCATTGGAGTCTCATTGGGTATAGTAACCATGCTTCAGTAAGGCCCTATGGCCAGGAGTAGTTGGCCAACACAAGACAAACAAATGGTATTTGTGTTGACTTTTTGTCTCAATTTGCTTTATTTGGGTAGTTTTTCCTCATTTGTCTTTTGCTGATATATCTTGATTTCAGTTTTTGTAGTTTGTGTGTAGGTGAGGGTGTTTCTTATCTTTAGTTTGTTTCTTTTTTAAAGAGAGAGAGAGAGGGAGAAAGAGCAGTTAGGTAGATGGGGAGGTAGGGAAGATCTGAGAGGAGTTGAGGAAAGGGGAGTCATGATCGGAATATGTTATATGAATTTTTTTCAAAAAAAGGAAACAATTGAAAAATATTCTTGCATTTAAAAATAGCATTTGTTCTTCCTCATATTCTCATGCTTCCTCTTTATTTCTTCAAACAGAGTATGTGTGCATCAGATGTTACTAAACTAAAAGTTTACTTATGATGATATCTGATATATTTAGGAAAACTGGTTCTCCTGAACTCCATTACATGTACTTTGTTTCTGTATACACACACACACACACACACACACACACACACACACACACACACACACACACACACATACATACACACACAAACACACACACACACACACACACATATACATTCATACATTCATATGGAATTTTATCTGGGAGAACTCTTGGAGGCCTGCACAGCATTACTATTCCTCAAGAAGTGATTTGTGATTGCTTCTGCCAGTCTCCTGGGGTACCACTGACCTGGGACCAGTTTATATTCAGTTGTCCACCTGAGATTTTTCCAACCTCACGGGTGGCATACATTTAGATGGCAAACCTGTGAGGGACCTGTGCTGGCTCTATAATATCAGGATTTCCCCCCTTCTACTAGTGTTAAGATGGTGAATGGAAAGTTCTTTTGCTCTATTTTTGGCAATTGATTTTTCTCAGTCAGCTTTCTACACAGTCCACATCCCACATGGATTCTAGTGCAATATACAGGTCTCTTGCAGACACTCACCAGGGGAAGCCCTGATGATGTAACCTGCCTCCTGAATCCTGGGCAGTTTTTATAATGAGATTTGGTTATTTAAGTTGGAAGAGAGATTTGGGTGGAACTTAGAAACATTCTTCATTCTTCATCTATTCCTTCAGGTGATTGCTAACAATGGTCACAATGGTTGTTTGAAATCATAGTTTGAAATCCTAACCCCGAATATAGTGACATAATGAGGTAGAACTTTTGAGAATTGTTTATCACATGGGATTAGTACCTTTAAGAGTGGCCTAAGAGAGTTCTTGCATCCCTTTTATATTGTAAGATTGTGATAGATAGATAGATAGATAGATAGATAGATAGATAACCATAGCAGAGATAGGTCCACATCAGAAACTGAATCTACCTTGTCTAGATATCAGACTTCCAGCCTCCAGATTGAGAAGTAAAGTACATCTGTTGTTTACACACTATTTAATCTATGGTGTTTCACAGAAGCCAAAATGAACAAAGATCATAGTGCAAGTCCGTAGCCGAATGAAGGACTTAAATTGCATTCAGAGAAAACTCATGTCTTGTCTTCCCTGTTCCATGTTGCCCTCATTGCTTTGTGCTTGTGGTCCGTGGCCATTACGTAAACAACATGTGATGGTAAGATTCATGTTGCTGTTTTCAATCAGATTGTGATTTCCCATAAAACAGGAACAGTGTTTTAATTTGCCCCATCCTCCCTGCATAGTCCTTACATTCTTTACCCATAGAGACGCTTCTTGTTGCCTGTCCAATAAGAAATCCAGTTAATACAGACACTAGTATCATGAGAGATCTCTGTGTTTTTTTAAAAAAAACAAACTGAAATAAATAAGTTGAAGTCTTGGATTTAGCTAATGATTAGTTTGTGCTAGTTTGGTCATTTCTTCACTTGAACACTTTCAGATTAATTCCGAAGAAGGCAAGTTCATGACTATGTGCTTCAGAACGTTATATTCCCCAGAATCAAACCTCTCTCTGATTTTCTACTCTCAGCCATTTACCCAAACAGCAAATAGATGGAATGAAACCTAGATAATCACGTGGGAGGGATTAAAGATGTGTGTTTGAGAACATTCCCAGAGCTGTCTTTGTGGGTGAGACCCACAGATAGTCTTCTACCCTAATCACACTAGAATGAAAGGGACCTTCCCATGACAGGCGATAGAGTCCAGGAGCTGTGGTCAGTTCCAGTACAGTACTGAGGTCGGACCTGTCAGCCTTCCCGTAAGTCACGGGTTAGTCATGCACTGTGGACCTCGGCAGCCCTCCAGCCCCCTCTTCTCAAGAAACCCTCTGGCTTGGACCCTCTGTCGCTTTTCTCCAGCAGGCAATCAACAAGGCTCCCCGTTCATGCTAATTTTTCTCCAGCTTGATGTCAGGCCCCAATGGATAGGTTGAACCCTGTGTTAACCCACCATGTTTCTTGAATGTTCTCCCCTTCCTCTATCCTGACATCTTTTACAACCTCCAAGTTTCTCAGGGTGAGCCCCTAAAAATACAATTTGAAATTTAAAGAAACAGCAATTTGGAGTTACTCTAGATGTGTCTATGGAGCTAATAGATATTCGTGTTGTGTAAGAAGAAAAGGAGGAAATGGCCACTCAGGGGGCTGCTTCTGCGATGTTTCTTTTTATTGGCTGCTATCTCAAAGCTCTGATTTATTGAGAGTCACTCCACTCATCTATTCAGGATCCTTAGGGATAACCCTCTTCTCTCATTTCCAGACTTCTTGGGAGAGGCCGCTCTCCCCCTCGTCCCACCATTCTCTCTTTCTTGTTAAAGCTGAGGAACTTCCTTTTTACTCATTCCAAGCCAATGTACCCCCATTCTTTTTCTATGCAAAATAGTGAAGTGAGAAAAATATTTCTCCAGCCCAGCAAAGTCTTCCAATGGCTCCTTGGAAGCCAGGCTCCAGGGTAGAAATCAGTTGTCGAGCTTTGTAAGGTCTTTAGTCTCTTTACCACTTAGTCCCACTCCCTTCATTGTTTTTTGTTTTTTTTTTTGTTTCTATCTCTGAATGATTAAATGGAGGTCGCTCCTCTGAACTTGGGAACCCATTATCTTGGTTTAGCTCGCTGCCCTGTCATGAAGCCAATTGAGTATGTAGCCTTTGCCCCATTACATATTTTCAGTTTTTAAAAAATTTATAAATTGTGCCAATCATCACTTGCCTTAAGTGGTGTCTTTTGAGAAGAAATATGTTATTTAATCTAGATAATGTCTCATAGATGAGAAGGACCCAACTCATTGTTGCTGTTGTTTTTTTATTGATTGACATCCTAAGCATTGTGGGATTGCATTTGTGGCAATGACGATATCTCATAATTACAGTAACTCAGAGCTGTTGCCCAGAACCTTTGTAGAAGATTAGTTTCCTATGCAAGTAGGCAAATGCCTTGAAGTTCATAGGCAAGCAGCCATGAAGCCTCTCTTGTTTAAAACACCATGACCTCCCAACCCTTAGACCCAGCCGGAATTTCTGTGTAGCAAGCCCATATAACGTGTTACTTCTGAGGCTCTTAGGCCAGTGTGTCTGGGAAAGCTTCAGGCTGGAGGCATCGAGGAGTATTAATGTGCAGATGTAGGATCTGTCAGGAATACGAGCTGTGGTGCAACACAAACCACCTGCAAGGCTTGTGATGTTTTTTTGAAACAGAGTGCCGGAAAGAAGGGGCCCAAGGCCAAGAAAGGAAAACGGAGCTGCGGATTTGTGTGCAGCTCAGAGCACAGGCAGGGTAAGGAAGCTGCTCTTGTACTGCCATGCCCTCCCCACCGCCAGCTGCTGCTTTGGGTGTCACATTTTGTGTGTGTGTGTGTGTGTGTGTGTGTGTGTGTGTGTGTGTGTGTGTGTGTGTGTGTGTGACTAATGGGCCATGTCAGGTTGAGGCATACTAGATTGCTATGCACGCAAGAAAGGGAACAGAAAGGGTCAGTGTCTCCCGTAAAACTTAGAGGATGAGTTTGCACCAGCAGTGACTCTCCTGTAACTTTTTAATCAGGGTATAATGAGTGGTTTCCAAATTGTAACACAAAGCCATGCAATGAGTTGCCAGGACATAAGCTGGGTGCCCCTTAGACCTTGGGAACTGTAAATCTGGAAGGCAGGCAGATAGTCTCTCAATTAGGATGCTAAGATTAGCAATCTCTCCTCTGAGCTTGCCAAAACCCACAGAGATGCTGATAGGGAATTGGTAGCAGACCTACTAAAAACAGGCAGCCATGTGCCCATCAGTGTCTGTGCTTCTGTGGTTAGGGAGCACGCAACTGAGTGAGTGATGGGCTATTTGTATCTCTGAGATAATCAGTGTGTCTGAGGGAGTCCTCGCTACAGCAGCTCTCCTTGTCTAGCGGTTGCTTTCCAGAGCCACAGTTTGGAACTAGTTGTTTTTTTTTCCCCCCTAATCCTAATTTTTGCTATGTAAGCCTTGCCTCAAATCTAACAGGTAGCTTCAGAAGAGTGTAGAAGTGACTGTCTGTATAAGCATCGCTGGCAAAATCCTGGAGCCAGTAAATGCACTTTGAAAACCTTCAGAGGGGAAAAAAAAATTAGATTTGCTGAGTGAATAGTGATCCTAACACAAGTTTCATTCCAGTCGCACAGGAGAATGTCCAACAGCGTCTGGAGTGTTGGGACACCTTGGACATTAACCAGACCAGGTTTCCCACCTACTGCGCCATCAACATATTTACTCCCAACCCTCCTCCATTTCCTCCCATCTCTCTTCACCTCCACCAGGCCCCCACGGCCCCTTGTATTCTGTTCCTCACAAAGGATGTCCCACCTGGCTTCCTGTCCCGGCTGATGAAAACCTACAGAGGCAGGAGAGAAGGAGCTGGATGAGGGCTCCAGGTGACATCTAGATGAAAACCACAGACCCCAGACCCCGTGACTGGTGAAAAGAGCTGACAAGAGCAGCAATTGCAGAGTAATTAGCTCGGAACTATGTGTGTGGGTGGATGGATGCACTAAAACGCTTCCCACCTACTTTACTGTTTTACTTTATTATTTTTAGGCAGGGTCCTACGTAGCCTAAAATGGCCTCAAAAACTCTCTGTGTAGCCAAGGATGATCTCTCTGAGCTGCTGAGCTTCCTACCTCCATTTCTCTAGCCCTGGGATAACAGACATTAACTCAGACGCCTGGTTTATGTGGTATATGAATTAGAATATCCAACGGACACAGATAGAAGATTTGGATTTTAACCCACTATTTTCTGACTCTAAATATTGTGTTCTTTCCATTTGACCCCACCTTTGTTTATGTAGATGACTAAGATCCCAAAATCATAAAATATAATATATTTATTTTAGACTCAGAAATAACGAGCTGCTTAGTGTTTTTCAGGATTCATTCGAAATGACCTGGTTGTTCAGGCAATCCATGTGTGGCACAGATGGCCTCTTGCATCTGTTTTGACTAAATAGGCACTAGATAAGTTTGAAAATATCCCATATCCTTGAAAACCTATGAGAGTATAGAAGGCTTGTGATTTTTGAACAATGACCTTTTCAGATGGCCTTCTGCTATTTTATGTGACTGGAGAAGGAAACCTAAAGTAAGAGCAACTTGACATCTGTCACTTTGGCTGGTTCTGTGGAGAAGAGCTAGCCAGGTTAAGAGCTAGGGCCTTACCTGGCACTAACTACCCATGTGATGGCCATACTGACAGGTGTTTGTCCACTTTGGGTCTTCAGTTTCCATAATTCAAAAACGAGAGGGTATGACTAAATTAGTTCCAAGTGACAATTAAGAGCCTCAGTGGGCATTCTTTCTTTTATGATTGAAAATATATTCTTTTCTCACAAAATACATCCTGAGCACAGTTCCCCGTCCCTCCACTCCTCCCAGTTCACTCCCACCTCCCCTCTCCCCAAGTTCCACTGCCACTCCATTCTCTCTTCAGAAAAGAACAGCCTTTCAAGTAACAACAACCAGACATGACAAAACAAGATACAGTGAGACAAGGCAAAAGCCCTCCTATCAAGGCCAGATAAGGCAACCCCACAGGGGAAAAGAGTCCCAGTACCAGGCAAAAGAGTCAGAGACACATCTGCTCCCACTGTTAGGAATCCTACGAACATATCAAGCTAACAACCATAAGGTAGATACAGAGGACCTGGTGCAGACCCACGTAGGCTCTGTGATTGTAGCTTCATTCTCTGTGAACCCGTATGAACCCTTCTTGTTTGATTTAGTTGGTCACGTTCTCCTGGTGTCCTCCATCCCCTCAGGCTCTGCCATATCTTCCACAATCTCCAAAGAAAGGAACCCAATGGAGACCTCCAACTTAGACTCTCTCTGCATGATGTCTAGCTGTGGGTCTCAGTGCCTGCTCCCATCTACTGCAGGAGGAAGCCTCTCTGATAATGGTTGGATAATCTAAGGACTGGCCAAAAAAAAAAAAAAAAGGGAATGAAATTGTTCATTGGGTGTTCTTTAGAGGATACCTTTAAACTATTGGTTTGTATCCTAATTCATTAGACAGGTTTGAGAACCTTTCCAGTGTGTGTCACATAGTACATTGAACTGAGGAATTATGGGAGTAGTTACCTGTTCCCTTGTCCAGTTGGTTTTATGGGTTTGGATTGGAAACTTCATTGTATTTTTCTATGACATTGTTGGATTGGTCATCAATGCCTACGTTATACCATGACTCAGCATCTAATAGAAGGAAGTTGTAGTGATATTGTGTCCCCCAATATATTGTGCACCCTAATAAACTTATCTGGGGTCAGAGAACAAAACAGCCACTAGATAGACATAGAGGCCAGAAAATGGTGGCACTCGCAGCTTTAATCCTAGCATTCTGGAGGCAGAGATCCATCTGGATCTCTGTGAGTTCAAAGCAACACTGGAAACAGCCAGGCATGGTGCCATACACCTTGAATCTCAGGAAGTGATGGTAGGAAGCAGAAAGGTATATGAGGCGTGAGGACCAGGAACTAGAGCCTTGTTAAGCTTTTAGGCTTTCAGCAGCAGTTCAGCTGAGATCCATTCGGGTGAGGCCTCAGAAGCTCTCAGTCTGAGGAAGCAAGATCAGCTGAGGAATTGGTGCAGTGAAGTTGGCTGTGGCTTGTTCTGTCTCTCATCTTTCAGAATTCACCCCAATAGCTGGCTCCGGGTTTGTTTTTATTAATACGACCTTTTAAGATTCGTGCTACAGGAAGTCTGTTTCGTCTCCATTCAAATGCTGAAGATGTCTCTACAGGAGCCTCTTCTGTATGGCTCCTCTGTGATGCAGAAAAGAGTCCAGTTTGTCCACCTCCACATAACACAACTACTCTCATTTTCTAGGAGAGTGGACCTGTGGATATTTCAAATGTTCTCTTCTTAGCTTTCCTCTAGAAGCATGACAATTTTGAAAGTCCCTTGGCCACCATCATGTCTCTCCACACAACGAGGTACCTAGGAAATAAAGTTTACTCTCTATCCAGGAATAAGAATCATCGATATTGGTAACCCCTGCTAAGGTTTACCACAGCTCATCTTTGTCAGTCACAGCAATAAGCCGTGTGAAGTCAAGAGTTATGCATATACTAAGGAGGGAGAAGAAGAGAGCTTCTAAGGGATTCATGTCAGCTTAAGTGGCCAAGGAACAGAAATTAGCTGAGCCTTGAAATGTGAAGAACTAGAGAGAGTAAGGGAGCCTCTGATACAAGAAGGCACAGAAGTGGGTCTTAGAAGAAGAGAAAAATCAAGTGGCTATCCTCAGAATCACTCCAGGTGAGAGACTTATCATAGAGAGCATTTGTGAGAGTGTTAAGTGTCTAAGAAAATCGAGTGATAATTGAAAGAAAACGATTAGGCAAAAATCCTGTGAAGAGTTATATCCATACAAGTTGTTAAGGACACATCGTTTTCTAAGAAAAATCTTGAGATCTCATCTCTTGGATATTGATGACTTTTTGAAAGCTGTTCCTAGTGGGTCTTTTGCATGGATGTGTGCCCATCAACCTGGACAGAGGATTTGAGAACTTCTTGTCTTTGAAAAAGTAAGGATTATTGGAGTATAATTGATATTCAACAATAACTCATCGTTTCCGGAGTAATTTCTATAATTTCAACCAATGCCTTCAGCCATGTAAACACCAGTGTCTTGGAGATGGTAACATTAACACCCCCTGACAATGCTCTCCCAGGCTCCGCTGTAGTCATTACATTTCCTCCGCTTCCAGGCCCAGTTCTGTTTCCTGTCCTGATACTCTGTGTTTATTAAAATATCCTATAAATGAAATCACTCATTAGACTACTATCTGAATACAACTCCTTTTATTTAAAATAAGGTATTTTTGAGGCATCTATGGTCTTATGGGCAGCAGTCATTCATTTTGTTTTATTGCTGAATACTATTCCATTAAGTAGATGTTCCTGTTTGTTTACCCTGTCACCAGACAAGAACCTTTGGGGTTTTTCCAGTTTAGGGGCGATAATAAATAAAATTGCAGTAAATGTTTCCACCCAGGTTTTTATGTGAATGCGTATTTTTATTTCTTGTAGGTAAAACCTTAGGAGTGGGATTGCAAGTCAAATGCTAAGTGGGTCTTTAGCTTCTTAAGAAGTTGATGAATTCATTGCCAAAGTGGCACAGCTTTCTCTTCAACTCTAGCTGCTCTTTGATTTCATGATGTGCTAAGGGATTTTTAAACATCATAATGTCTACTCCGCATATATCCTCAAGTTTCACAACTTACCCAATACTTACTATCTATTGTTTCGTGTCATTCTGAAAGTATCAGGGTAGGCAAGATGCCAAATTTCGAATTAAGGAATCTGGACGAGGCTATATATTCTAAGCTATATAAATCCTTTTGCTCTTCGAGGCCTCAATTACTCTATCTGAATAATGATACTCCTGTAGCCATAAAGGGGAATCCTGTGATCGAGAGTTTGAATTTTAATGTCAGTCTTGTGTTAGATCCTAAATTGTTACTTAATTTCTGTGACATTGGACAAGTTACTTATCCTACCTGAACTTCAAATAAAGGAGGGTAATAAGAACTACTTCATGGAGCAAAGGTAATGATTAAATGGGGTATATGCAGAGCACTTGACAGAGTGGTCGCTGCAGGGTGAGTGCATCATAAAAGCCTATGTTTGTTGTCACTGACAGTATTATTGCTATAGAGGAAGATTGCCTGAAAGCACCATGTGAACGGCCAAGTACTATGTGAGGCAAAGCATCTAGCAGCCATTAAAATTAAGAATCTAAATATATAGAGGGATTATCAGCCGCGTCATTTCTCATGTATCTTAATTCTCAGCCTACGGACTCTATATGGCTCATGGTATGGCTTCTTGAAAGTCTTCCAGGGAGCCCTAAAATATTTTTGGGGGGAGCTGTAGAGCTGGCTCAGTGTTGAGAGCCCTTGCTACTCTTCCAGAGGACCAGAGTTCAGTTTCCAGAACCTATATCTGGCCAGTCACAACCATCTTTAATTCCGGCTCTAGGGTTTCCATGCCTTTGTCCTCCCTGGGCATTTATGTTCATGTGTACATACCTACATACAGATCCCCACACATGCACATAATTCCAAAAAAAAATAAATCTTTAAAATATTTTCTTAGGTAAATAGGGCTTGCAAAGCCTCAGGACCACCCCCTTCTTTTCCTTTGTTGTCTGTAGGGCCTTGTGCCTTCCATAGGTGAAGTCGATGACCATCACTGACTGATGTTCATGTGACCTGAAGTATATACAGCAATAGGATACTTTCCTTCAGAGTGTCTCTTGATATTCCTAATGCCCTCTAAGGCCATCTCTTTAGAAACCCAGGGGATTTTTATGAAACTGGCTTCACACACACACACACACACACACACACACACACACACACACACACACACACTAACTATGTGCTTTTACTCAAGTGGCTTTGATGTGCACCCTTGTTTTGTGGTCAAGACTTGTCTGCCTTGTTGTCACATGACTAACTGAAAGAGCTGTGACTCGTGAGTCTGTATCACCTGTGACTCTTCTTGTATTTGCATTTTTCTTCTTCCACGGTGACAACCTTGGCTTCCAACTCTACCAATCCAGAAATTCATTTACTCACTTCTACAGTACATAAATATGTTTCATTACTGGACCCCAATCTCTCTCTATTTATATATTCATTTATTTTTTGAAGAGTACAAAGATTGTCTTTCTGTTCTATTTTTCCAGACTGAAGTTAAATGTCCATAATACTGAGCTCTGTATCCATCTGTGTTAATTACAACTCCCGTGCCTAAGGCACAGGGAAGAGTAGGAAGCGGGAGTGAAAAGACAGTCGAGTCAGAGGACAAGAAGTCTGCTGGTGGCTGTGTCACTTATAATGGCTGCCTAGTAAGACCTGAACAATGACAGTATATATAGACATGCTAAGGCAGAAGGAAGAAGATTGAATAGTGTCCATGCCTTACACCAAGAACTATAGGTCACCAATGACTACAAGAGAGGCCGAATTAGCCTTTTCCAGGGAAGAGTTCCCTAATTGCTTCTGCAGCACAGAATGGTCAGCCTTGAACTAATAGAGACACAGCAAGAACACACTCAGCAGGTGGCAGTTGTGTTTGTATATGTACTCACATATATACACACATATGTAGCAATAATAATCAAAGAAAAAGAGGCCATCAATTTGAAAAGTAGATGAAGCAGGACATTCAAGAGATTAGAGGGAGGAAAAGGAAGGGGAAAGTGATGTAATTCTATTTTAATTTGAAAATATATTAAATAAAAAATGGAGAAATTACATGTTTATATTAGTATTATTTTATTTATTTTAATGAAGTTGGATTTACTTCTTTTGCATTTATTTTGAGCTCTTCATCATCTTTGTAAATTATATCTTTGAGTTTATAGATGATTAGGTCTCTGAAAAATCCCAACTACAAAATAATATGCTCAAAAAATATATTAACTTTTCCTTCAGTTTATTTTAATTCTTTGCAACTTTGTTTATCCCCAGCAAGCCATGTTTACATGCATCTTATTTCCTTCTTACCTTACACAGCAGCATGGTGCATTGTTCTGTTTGTTTTTCTGTTGTTTCACAAAGACCCAGGATACTAACAGCCTCTACCTTGTTTTTACGGTAGTTTAATTCTCTGATGCTGTGGCTATGCAGAGAAAGAAGTACCCTTTGGTGCCTTTGCCTGTACAGAATTATGTCCTATAAATATTTGTTAGATGCTTCCTTGAATGGAGATAAGGGACAACACTGAGGTACTTAACTGAGCATAGACTGGTGAGTTCTACACTAACGTTGGGCCTGCTTACAACCTTCAGGCTGAAGTCTGCACCCCTCTGCCTTGCATACAAGCTCAGTTGTTTCTTTTGCCCACACAGCTCTTCTGTAGCTGCCACTCTGAACAAATGGATCCCTATTCTAACATACCTCTGCTAACCCTTGGGAATTTTAAATTCCATTTTTGTTGTCCAGCAATTACTTTGGGCATTTTATGTCTTGTCAATGTTTGAACATACAGTTACTCAGCCATGATTTCATGAGATCCCTGTCATGAGACCCTGTCACACTTCTCTGGAAAGACTATTTCTGTGATAACACTTGATGCACTTTTAGATTACATTGTAACTGTGGGCATACTTTTAGTCAGTCTTCCAAGCTTTTGAGTTCCCAAGACCTAGGACTCCTGCTTCCCTCCAGCTCAAGTTAAAGATGTTTTTGACTGAGATTCTTCCTCACTCTGAATCTTGGCTCATTTTATTCGTCTGACAATAATTCGTCTGGGTCTGTGTAGGATAGCAACTCTTAATTTCAAATTTTAAAAAGCAAAGCAGTTTTTATTCTGCATCAAATCCACCACTGACAGGAAGGGGGCACCATTGAACAGCTTGTGGAGTTTCTCTGACTAGGTGTAGAAAGAGCTTAGATTATTCCAGCTGAAACTAGAATAATCAAACTTTTTAATATTCCACACTGAGATATCCATTTACTTAACATTTGACATTTGAACCGAGGATGTAGCTAAGAATCCTTCACTGCATCTCTTTGTAAATCTGTGCATGGTGCTAATTATTATTCTTATAACTGTCAAGTGAGTTTATAGAAGCTAAGAATGTTGATAATGAAGAATAGTAATAGTTGATAACTGTGTTCTTGAAGTTTATCAATGTGTAAATAGAATAAGCGTTTATGTGTATGTTTGATTGTGTGCCTATGTGTGTGTTTGTGTGTGTGTATGTATGTATGTGTGTGTGTGTGTGTGTGTGTGTGTGTGTGTGCGTGCACTGCAAAGTCTGGGATAAGGAGGACTTTCTTTGAATAAGCTGTAATAGCAATGAAAGCAATTGTTTTCTCTGCGTCAATATGATTGGATGTTGTGTATTAAGGTTGTGCCTGAATATCAGGGGACCTAATGCCTGAAACCACTCATTGCTCAGGGGATCTTCAGAGTCCGCATAACTTTGGGAACAGAGTGATGCTAATGCTCAAGTTGATTTAGTGTAAACCTTCCAACGCTGTCTGACCCCACGTTTTAAGTATCGGATTTGATCTCATTTTCTTGAACTGCTTGAGCCCTAGCCCCACAAGGCAGAAATGGAGCTTGTTACCGTCATGGGTAAGCTCAAGCTGCTCTCTAGTCCAGTCGCAGAAGGAAGACTTGGGCCTCCTCAGAAGGTGTGTAAATCTGTAGCCGAAATGAGAGAAGGGGGAGCCATTTGCTTTTAACCACAGTTCGCATGAGAATGGAGTTTCTAAACAAACTTTTATCTCTGAAAACTCATTGCTGGTGATAGTTATAAAAATGAGTTTGAGGAGGTGGCTGGGGAATCAATCCCTTGAGATTCATCAAAGTGTTTCCCCATTTCTGCTTGAAGGGACATTTTCCAAGGAGCCAGGAGGAGGCAGCTGTGTGTTGTAGGTCGGTCCAGAGTGTCATTCAGCTTTCTCTAGGGGTTGCCCATCGGTCTGCCTTTCCAACCACTCCTCTTCTCTCCCTGTGACAGTACACCAAGGGAAACCTGAAGGAGGCCTGAGAAGACAGATTGGGTGTATTGGTAGACGTAAATCATCCTGGCCTTTTCTTTTTGTCCCGCATAGAAAAACTTCCAAAAGCCAAAGAAAAATGCCTCTTCTCTCGGTGAACTGCCTTGTGGGTAATACCGTGGAGATTGGTTCTTAGAAAGAAGTACCAGGGAGAAAATGTTCAGCATGACAGACCATATTGGCCAACTTAGAAATGGCAGAGATGACATTACTCTGAAAGCCTTTCTTCTTCTAACTCTCTTCCTATTGTGTCCTCTTGATTTAGAATTCTATTTTTCCTAAACTGTATTGTTTATGTTGCCAATGCACACAATGAGAAATAGCATTGATTATTTTTTATTGGATGTGATTTTTTTTTTTGCCTTCTCATGAACAAATCTTTTCTGTGCAAGGTAAGAGCTTTGTAGCAAAACACATAGTTTACAAAGGACTGCTTAACTCCGATTTGCTTGAATCTGCTTATCTTGAAATAGTTTTCAGCACTTTCAAGGAATTTGACTCGGTTTATTTTAGGATAACTTGTAAGTTTTTTCACACCCAGAAATGGGTTATTTATGTTCATTTATCTTTTCCTATTTAAGAAATCATATTAGTAATCAAAGTATTTTTTACAAAGGAAAGAAATCTTTTTTAATTTAAATATTGGCAGCCAGATATGATAGTTTTAAAATATTTATAAATCTAAGATACAAATTTCCTTCAGATACCCTCAAATCCTGATTATTTTACATACTCTGAAGACTTATGACTAAATGAACTGCACGCTGACATGTAACTAAATAAGTAAATAGCTGGAGTGAAGGCCAACCGCTGTTTAACAGCTTCCCCCAATACGTATACACTTCCAAACAAGCATGAAATGTAGGTCTCTGGACATCACTTAAAAGAACCACAAATAAACAGTGTGTGATCCCATGCTCCTATTCCTCCTGGACAGCCAGGGAGCATGGCTGGGAGTTGGGGTGGTTGCTGTTCTTCTGTCCAGGGCGCTCTAAACACAAACACATCTGTCCACAGGCTCAGGGTCATGCTGCTGTTGACAGATACAGGGAGCTCAAGCAAGGGAGGAGGGCAGAAGTCTGTGACCCGTGGACCATTGACTCACCTCACCTTCTATTTTGCAAGGGATCATACTCCCGTCTCTTCCACTTCAACAGCGGGGTAAGTTAGCCTAGGAGGCTGTCAAATGCCACTTGTTAAGAATCTATTCTCTCTCTCTCTCTCTCTCTCCCCTCCCCTCCCCTTTCCCTCCCCCTCCCCTCCCCCTCCCCTCCCCTCCCCTCCCCTCTCCTCTCCTCTTCTCTCCTCTCCTATGAGATGTATGTTAAGCTCTGGTCCCACCATTTTGATTCAAACTATTGCCAAGATAATAGAACACTTACACAGAACACGCCTCTTTTTGTATTAAACGAAAGCCCTGAAAATGGGAGGGGAGAGAGGGGTCTCAGGAAGAAGGATTTGGGAGGGGAAAATGGTACAAGCATAATAGAGGATTATGATAAAAAGCACTACCATAAAGAAATAAATTTTAAAATGATCAGGACTCTAACTTGCAACTGGAAGAGCTTTATACCAAATGACTAAATTACAGCCCCGTGAGTATAAAAACTAAATAAAATACAATAAAGCACAGAAAAAATCATAACCAATAAAACAAAAAGGATTACTAAATGTTACTTAGATTCCCCTTTTCTACACACAAGGAAACAGGCAGATGCATGCATTCAGAATAGATCTCAATGGGTAATCATGGACTACTGGTCTGTCTACCTTGATACAGTTACCTGTGTTTGCCAAGCAAATCACCCTAAAAATTAATGACTTTGAATGACAATCATTATTCTGGATTGGCATGGTCTCACTGCTGCTCCTGATGTACACCAGCAGTATTGGCCAAAGCAATGCATTCCTTATCCCAGGTGCATGAACTGGCTTTTTGGAGTCAATTCTCCATCCTGGGATACCTTGCTCAGCCTTGATGCATGGGGGAGGGGCCAGGCCCTGCCTCAACTTGGTATGCCAGACTTTGTTGACTCCCCAAGGAAGAGCTTACCCTTCTGAGGAGTGGATGGGGGTTGGGATGTGTAGAGGCACTGAGGCAGGAGAAGGGGAGGGAGGGGAAACTGGGGATACTATGCAAAATGAAAAAAATAGAGTCTCAAGGAAGAAAAAAATTACATTTTTCAAGTAAACTTGATCTAATGTTCTTTTTCTTGAGAAATAGCCTCAATTCAAGGGAATTTTTTTTTTTTTAATTATCATCCTTGTTGCTAAGAAAATCAAGTACTGCCACTGCCACCTTTCTGTTCTATCTACTTCAAGTATACTTTTGAAGAACTTTAGTTGGTGGTGTGTCTGGATCAAATACTACCTTGTTGACATCGGCCATCCATTTTCATGGTGACTGGGCAGTTTGACCACTATTAGGATTTAATCAAGAGTAAAGAGACTAAAGTTCCCCAGTGTTTGGGCATAGTCCTACGGAGGTGAGACTAGAACCAGCTACCCCAAATCAGACCAGACATGATTCTCCTACGAGTTGCAGAATTGCTATGTAATAGAAAGCCAGTTACTGGCTATATCAGATACTGCAGTAACATGACATGACATTAAGCTTGCCTTTGCAGCGTTTACATTTTAAAATATAGCTTCTAGGTTAGTACAGATGTGCCATCACTACTTAATTCGGTGAGCATCCCCCAAAGAGTGTTTTGATTGAATGATCAAATGCAACCAAGGGATATTAAGGGATGAGTTCCCTAAGAATCAATTTGTGAGGACTGGAAAAAAGGGAAGAAGGTTTATACAAATTTGTCTGAACTGAGACCAAGATATTTAAATAATGAAATATTTCTGTTCATTTAAAAATATGGTAGTTATGCATGAAATACACACACACACACACACACACACACACACACACACACACACACACACACACTCAATTGCTTTTATAGTCAAAGAAGCCTATGACTGCCCTCCCAGAGGAGAGTAGTCTCTTGCTGTGGAGATGAATTATTTGTGTAGAGCAATGGTAGTAGGTGTAGAGGAGCTAGGAAAGAGAAGGCAAGTGGGGATATATTTATCTGTAAGCCATTCCAGATCTAATCTCAGACTACTGCTAGTACAGTCTATTTCTTGCTTTGGAATTGGAAATTTCTCTGAGTGGGACCTAGTTGTAGACAATAATGACTACTCATTATTAGGCTAGTGTTTAAGAAAGGGTTGTGCATATGTAGAGGTACATGTGTGTGGCGAGTATTGTAGAAAGGTCTGTAATACCTGCATGACTGGTTTCCAGAAAAGGGGAGAAGGAGACATTGTAGGAAGAAATTTCCATAGTCAGTCAATTCATTGTCCTTGATATGCTAATTTAAATGATCTAAGTGGTCTCTATGATTTAGAATGGTATTATTAGAAATCAGTGTTGCTGTCTTCTTTGAATTATCTATCTGAAGGTTCATGCTTTTCTCCCCTCACAAGTGCATGGAGTAATAATTTGAGATTTTCTGAGGGTAAATATTCTAGAAAGTTTTACAATTTAAAAATGCTAGAAAAACTTCTTAATTGCATTGGTTGCTAAAATAACCTCACTTATAAAATTTATATATATATATATATATATATATATATATGTACATATCGGTCTTCCAAGGGTTTTTCTTCCCCATTTCCCCCCTAAGCTTTAAATCATAAAATGCTACATTGAAAACTTCTGAAAGAAGTTTGTATGAAACAGAGTCCATATTGGAAATCATGGTAACCAATAGTGACATGGTCTATTTTGACAACTGTTATGAAATACCTTAAACTTAATAATTTATAAACAGAAATCAGTTCTCCACAGGTCTGGAGTCCAGGAACTCAAAAATCAAAGAACCAGCAAGTGTAGTTAGTGTCTTGTGAAGGCTGGCTTTCTGTTTCATTGATGGTGCCTCTTGCTATACCTCAAAGTAGGGAATGGGGGACCCTGTACCCTCACATGGTGGAAGGATGAAAAGGAGTTGAAAGATTCTCTCAAGCCCCTTGTAAGGGGACTAAGCCCATCCTTAAAGGCCTCCTTTTCTAATACTGTCTTTTGAGGGTTAAGTTCGAACTTGTAGTTGGAGGACTATGAGGATTCAAACCACAGCAGTTATCTCATTAAAATGGTCACGTGGTGGTGTAAGAGACAATGATAACACTCTCTGAGACTGGTTTCGCCCATTTCAACCTTCATGTTAAATCATCAGGGTGTAGCAGGCCCATAGAGCAGGGATGATAACCTCTAAAATAATAGGATGCTTGATTGAATAAGGATTGTAAGAAGAAGCCAGAACTTGCTGTGGGAGTTTATTAACTTGGAAGGCTGGGGTAGCGTGGGGTGATGGAAATTGGTTTTTAAAACTCTTTACTTTTCTGACTTATGTAGGCAACTATATCCCATTTTCTTGTTGGTCAAAAACACTCTTGAGATACTCCATTTCTCAAAGCTCCTCACTGAGGAACGTCCTTTAATCTGGTATATAAGTTCCTTCATCAGGACATTCCTGCTTTGGTCTCACCTAAAGGCAATACTGCAAGAGTGTTTCGGAGTTGACTCTGCTACACAAACAAAGGTCTTTCTGGATTTCAATCCTGTCTTCATTGGCTAGGTTAATGTGATCATCGTACTTCCTTCCTCCTGCTCTATACTTCTTCATATCAAAGATGTGTGTGTAGCAATAACCACTGCTTAATTTCTAATTGTTAAGGAAATCAAACAGGAGATGAATGTATACTTATTACTAAAAATGCCCGATGTTGGCCACCATTCCCAGTTCAATCTTTACTTTCCTAAAATAATGTTTCTATTTATTTTTTTTTCTTATAGCTAAAGTGATGTGGGCAAAGAGTTGGAAGAGTCAGTGGCACTACATGACTTCCTATGAAACAAAGCAGAATTCTCTCCCCTGTGTCTTGTCCCTACTCCTGAGAGGAAACCTGTGGTGATATATTGTGTAACCCAATAAAGCTTGCCTGAGAATCAGAGGACAAGGCTAGACAGCGGTGACACACACCCTTAATCCTATCAGTCAGGAGGCAGAGATCCATCTGGATTTCTGTGAGTTCAAGGCCACACTGGAAACAGATCCAGGCTGTGTTAGCACACACCTTTCATCCCAGTACTGGGAAGAACACCTGCCCTTAATCCCAGGAAGTGACGACAGGGCGGAGAAAGCTATATAAGGCGTGAGGAAACAGGAACTAAGGTAGTTCAGCTGAGGCCCTTTCAGGTGAGGACTCAGAGGCTTTCAGTCTGAGGATTCGTGGAAACAGGATCGGCTGAGGAGTTGGCGAGGTGAGGTTGGCTGTGGCTTGCTCCGCTTCTCTGATCTTTCAGCTTTCACCCCAATATCTGGCTCTGGGATTTTTTTTTTTTTTATTATAAGACCATTTAACATGCGAACAACAGAAAACAGTTCTTCTCCGTTGTTCTTTTGGTACCTATCTCTCATCTCTAAGTCAGAGCTTCTCAATCAGTAAGTAGAAAATAGATTGCAGGTGTGGGGAGATATTGATCCTTTCTGCCCTCAGGGTGGTCAGGTGGAACCTGGGGTGGCATGAGCCTCTGTCTGGCGGCCTCCAATCTCAATCAGACTTTTCCATTTATTCCGGTGTGCCTCATAAATATTTATGCATGTGTGCCATGTCTTGAACCTACTTGGGAAGAATTGCTAAATATAGTGCTACTTACAGATGTTTCGGTTTAGGCATTATGTTCTGACTTCATACACATGCCTACACACACACACACACACACACACACACACACACACGGTTCTTGTTTCTCCCCTGCCTATATAGTTATCATAAGCCTACCTATATATAAACATTCAATATTTCCTACATTAAGAATAGGTAATTCAGAAACAGTATATTAAGTTGCATTCCCTTTTCTGAAGACATTTTTCTAAACATTTCTTTTGTTTTTCTGTTGAGTTCTTTGTGTACTTATCACTAATTCAGCCCAAATTCTTCACCAATTATCTAACTCTTCCAACATGCTTCAAGTATCTTCGCCTAGAAGGGATGATATCCTGATTCTCAACAGTTTCTCTTAATGGATTCTATCGTCTCCTGGGCTGATGTAGAGCTCATCCTTGGGAGATACTTCCTTATGTCAAGGGCTTTCTTCTCATTCCTGTGTTTCCTTCCTTTTAGCTATGACTGCCTCTTTTTTGTTTTGGTGGCACCCATCTTGTGGGAGATTTATAAGAAAACATCACAGGAAATGACATTTCCTTTAGACTACAGTGTACCTAAATATGTCTTTATTTTAGTGCTACCCTTTTTTTTTTTTGGAAAGCTTGGTAGACTGTAGAATTTTAGGGACTAACTTAGTTTCTCCACAATTGTGGAGGTTGTTACCTTCTAGCTCTTAGTTCCATCATTGTGAAATTGAGAGTCTGTTTGGATCCCAATGCTTTCAGTCTCCCCCTGTAAGTGCATATGATACTGTGAGAATCCTCAAGATTATTTTTTCTGTGAAATCTGTTTCATTCAGTATGCCAGGTGTGTGATAACTTACTTAATTCGGGACATTATTTTTTAATTATTTTAAGGGTATGGGCATTTTGTTTACATCTCTGTGCATGCACGACATTCATGGCTGGTGCTCGTGGAGTCCAGAAGAAGGCACTGGATCACCTGGAACTTGAGAGCTGCCAGCTGGGTGCTGGGAATTCAATCTGGGTCTCTGGAAGAGCATCCTGTGCTCTCAGTCACTGAGACATCTCTCCAGCCTCTTTCTCTGGTGACTTCCTCCATTTTCATCGATGCTTTCTTTCTGAAATTTCTATTTGGATGTTAAACAATCTAGACTGTTTTCTTATGGTTCTGTTGTCTAGACATTACGTCTTTTGGGAAATTTCCCCCATTTTATCTTTTCTCGTGCAGTTTTCATTTCTGTTTGCATGCTTATTTCTAAGACCTTTTTCCAAATGATCAGAGTGTTGTTTTGGGCAGAGAGCATCCAGTCCTTATTTTACAAATCTCTTCCATTAATAACATTTCAGTTGACTTTTTGATTGTATCTCTTCTAGTTCCTGGTACCTTTCTTTCTTTGGTTATATTCAAGTCCCTGTTTTTACTGGTAAAGTCGGACTTTTAATGGTTAACCTCAGATCATTTTTGGCAGTGATGTTCTAATGGCTGCAGTAAAACACTAAGCACTGTGGAGGGAATGGCCACATGTCAGTTTTTAGATGGATAGTTTCGATGGGCTGGTCATGGAGGGACCTCAGGGCTGTAACTCCATGTCTGACTACTAGGACTAGGCAGCTGTTGTTCCTATCTCTTCAAAACATATTTGACTTTGAGAACTTCTTTTCTTTTATTTTTAAATTTGCAACATATTACTTTGAATCTTTTCTTTTCTCCTATTTATTTATTTCTCCCCACCTCCTATCCCATCTGGATCCACCTACTTTGTGTCTTTGAAAACAAACAGACTTCTAGGAGATAATATAATAAGATAAAACTTAAAACAACACATCTGAATTGGGAAAAAAGAAATAGAAGGAAAAGAGTCCAAGAGCAGGCACAAGAAGCAGAGACCCACTCATTTACAAACTCAGGAATCCCATAAGAACACTAAACTGGAAGCTATATTTTATACACAAAGAACTTGTAGGATAAAAAAGTTAAAAATATATAAATAAAATAAAAATTAAAAAATGATAAAATAAAAGTGGGAAATTCCTGACATGACATTATGAGACAAGGACCCTACAAAACTGTCTTTGAGTTCTTTTCCTGCTGCTAATCTACTACTGGGCATGTAACTACCCTTAAGGGTTGTTTGTTTCCCAGTCAGCTCCCTTCAAAGAAACTAAATTTCAGTTGAGAGTGGTTCTCAGCTGCAGATTGCTTCTGGATTAGGAATGAAGAGCGTGTGTCCCCTTTTTTCAGTTCTAGGACCCCATCTGGTGCAGACCCATGCAGGCTCTCTGCACGCTGCCTCTCTGAGTTTATGTGTAAGTCTATCATGTTAATTTAGAGGGCCTTGTTTTCTTGGTATCCTCCATCAGCTTTGGCTCTTAACACTCTTTCTGCATCCTCTTTCATGGAGTTCTCTGAGCTCTGAGAGGAGGAAATTTGGTGGAGACTTCCCATTTAGGGCTGATTGTTGCAAGGCCGCTCATTCTCTGCATAATGTCTGACTGTGAGTCTCTATATTTGTTCCCATCTGCTGCAGGAGGAAGCTTCTCTGCTGATAGCTGAGCAAGGCATTGATCTATAAATATAACACAGAAGAATGTCATTAGGAATCATTTTATTGTTACTTTTTTGTTTGGATTTTAGAACAGTAGTATTTCGTTTTACCCTGGGTCCCTGGGCTGTCTGTCTAGTCTTAGGTTCTTGGTTACCTAAGCAGTGTTGGGTATGGGTTCCATCTCGTGTATTGAGCTTAAGTCAAGTCAGATAGGGGTTGGTTATTCCCATAAGCTTTGTGCCACCATTGCCCTAGCATATCTTGCAGGCATGTATACCATTATAAATCAGAGGGTTTGTGGCTTGGTTGGTGTTTTCATTTCTCCTTTAGTAACATGCTGAGTACTTTCCTGTACCAAAGATGCTAGCATGTGGGGTGGAAGCTTGGTAAAGACACGAGCTTGACCTCTCTGTATTAAAGTAGTTATGTAGGTGCTGTCTTCAGCAATGGGGCCTTATGATCAGTTTATGGAGAGCAACTTTCAGCCTTGGCAACAGTCTGGTTATTTGGGGATTCCCATGGGACCCCTTTGGCCAACAACTCAATTAGATGTAACCCAATACTAATATTGGAAGTTTTGTTTGGTGACAAGAGATGGCGAGTTGAAGTTTTTGGACTCCATCAGTAGTAAACAGAGGGTACCCAACGTTTTGTTGTCTCCCTCTGTTCTCTTCTTTCTGTATGATTTTAGGACTTAAACAATTTTCTTTCATGTCACTATTTTGCCATATTTCTGTGAAAATCGAATTTATGTTTCTCTTGTATCTTATGGTTTTAATTATCCTGTCTTCCAATTTGTTACACTTTCCTCTTACCCGTTGTTACTACTACAATCTCATCAGGCCATTGTTTCATCCCCCAGTCTTTCTTCATAATCCGATCCACAGGATTCTATTTCCTTAGCCTTCGAAGTATGATGAGTTTTCTCTGCCTCATGCTCGGATTTTCACATTACATGCTCACACCTGCTACTCTTTCCAATCAAACATGACAAATAAACACTAACATTTTCTGATGCTAAGTCTCATTCTAAATGCTGTAATACATTTTTTACTCTATCCTGATAAGAACTATTTCAACTCACTTGCCCTGTTACCTTCATTTTCCATATGAAAATACTGAGGCCTTTAGAAGTTAAACATATTTTATTCAAGCTACAGACTCCTTAGCTGGCAGAATTAGATTTTGAAATGTGACTTCTTCCATGATCTGAGTTCTACACTACCTACAGTTGCTATGAAAATAGTCTTATTATCTATGTCACAAGTGAAGACATTATGGCCAAGAAAGGTGATACATTCTTTCCCTGATGGTTAACTTGGAAGGGCAGCCAGAATTTTGTTACAACTTGAAGGCCACGTCTACTGTATTACTGAGATAAATCATGGCCTTTTCTGGTTAGCAAAATGCTAATGCTGTTTCACGGATTCAGTTTTTTTTTTTTTAAATCAAATTGTTGAACTGTTCAAGCACTTAGCATGGAAGCATGCAAATGGAATATGTAGCATTAAAATATTCTCTCAGCATTTCAGCATTGAATTACAATTTGAGAACATTTAATCTAACTACCATCTTTGGCAGTTGAAGGTGACATTCAAAGAAGCTGAGGCGCTTCTCCAAGTTTACTTTGCTGATTTCCAAAGGAGCGGTGTCAAAACCAAGTCATCAAGCACAATTCTTGGTTGTAGTTATAGCATGCTTTGCAAATGACTCACGTTGTTAGCAACTTTAGTGTTTGTTTACCTTAGCTCACAGTCACTTTGTAAGATACACTTTTCTCACAAATAGGATTTCTGTGTGTCAGACATGATTTTCCATAAAAAAAAATTTAGGATTGTTTCCCAAGTGGTGCATTTTTGGCCCCTCAAACACAAAACAATCATATAACAGCAAATTCACAAATCTCTATATTGTTCAAAAGTGAGAGCGATTTTCTTTTTCTTTGCTAGAAGTGGATCCCTGAAGCCCAACATACCGCAGATCATGGGTAGTGCTCTTGCCTTCTTGGTTTACAGAAGACAGGGTGCATTCTGTGTTCCATTTGTCTCTTTAAACTCAGTCTTGGGTTTTATCTTGGTTCCAAGGTAAATATTCTTTAAAAGTCCAATCTCTTAGCCGTTCCATTAAAAGGTTTATCTTGTGTGTGTACTGCTTGTTTATTTAGCAACCTTATGAGTCTACTGAAGTGTTTATTTAGTAGGCTTTCTAAATTATTTATGGCGAGAGAAAACTAATCTTTGGTCACAGTGGATCTTTGGTGTTGGGAATCCGTACATTGATTGATTGTATTGCCAACTGGTAATCTGTAAAATGTGATCAGACTTCCATCAGTTAGATGTTCAAGCACCTTTTTTACAAAGAAAAACAAGTGTATGTTATTTTCTAACAAATACTAGGAAATTAGAAACCAAGGTTTCTGAGACAGTTGAGTGGTAGTTAATAACTTCTATTTTTACTCTTTTTCTTATATTTTTTTTAAAGCACAGTGATAGATTAGAAAAGAGAAAAGGCTTTATCCAGGAACTTAGAAAAAACTGGAAAAGTATCGAAGACAGGAAAAAATAATAAGAGAAACCACAGCAAATATGTCTTGGAAGAAAGGACTTTTAAGTAAAGGGAGTGTTCAGCTTCATCTTTGAGGGCAAAGATTAGAATCATAGCATGTTAGCACTCAAAAGGAATTCATAGATCATCGACTTTCTACCATAATCTCTTTGTTTCATAGTTGAGGTCGCTTTGAGGCCAAGAGAAAGGATATAAGTTTTCCTGAGTCATATAGTAAGTTAATGTTAGACATTGATTAAAATCCACCAAAATCTCAATTCTCAGACTACAGTGTCAGCAATAATGTATTAAAATGCAGCTAAAATCCAAGCTGCTTAACTTGGCTGACCTCATCTCCTTCACTCTCCTCCTCATTCCCTCTGCCTCTGCTGCACTGGTCGTCTTCTTGGTCCTGGGATAGATGCTTCAAGGCTCTAACTATTTCCTGTCTGCACATATTTGCAGTACTGTTTTTCAGTCTGGAAGGATGCCTCTTTGGGTGTTTTCCCATCACTCAGATCTTCAGTCCCAATCTAACTGCCACCTTTTTAGAGAGTCTTTCTTGAGTGGGTAGGGCTAAATTGATGCCTACTAAATCATGCTATCATGTTTTATTTCTCAACATAGCACATACTGCAACCTCCTTTTCCTACTTAATATTCCTCCAGTGGAATGCAAGCTTTATGAGTGTGTGAATTTTGCTTATTTGCTGTGCCTGTGGATACCTAATGCATGGCAAGCACACATAAATAGATATAAAATAAACATAGAAATACATATTTACAAATACCTGGGATCCAAAAAGTCTCACCTGGAGCAATTATACTTACATGTCACCATATTTCTGCACTCTTCTTAATATGAATACTTTCTAAATGGATATTTAAAAGTAATATATATGCGTAAATTTGTTCATGAAAATGCATGCATACATCTATAATAGAAACTTTAATTATTGAATTCTATTAGACAATGAAATAATAATATAAAAAAGAAGGGCATTGAACATTACGACTTTTTTGACATAATATATGATTACTCTGGGGCTTTTTGAATTTTGTGGGAATGCTGGTTCCATGTAAATATGAATCCCCTGCAGAATTCATAAGGGTATCTTTTTTACTTAGAATGTTCATGGAATGCATATGTTCATTTTTATTCATCAACAACATCACACTAGTGGCAGCATAGAGACCTAGGAGACTCCAGTGGGGCTGGTGCCTACCACCTCCAGAATACAACAGGCTAGCATGCTTATTGTCTTTCTGCCTGGAGCTGACATGCTGTTAGAGTGGTGTTTACATTTCTAGCCTCACTCCTGTTAACTCGGTAGGTTGAAGGTAGTGTGGGAGAGAATGGAGCGATGCTAAGATGAGTGGCAGAAGCCGTTGCCACTGCGTTGCCTCCCTCTGCTCGGACACACTTGAGAATTTAATTCTCAGTGTGAGAATTAAAAGGACACTGTTGATGGCTAAGGAGTTTCTTGTCAAGTACTGAGTTTCATGTTTTATGCATCTAATATTGCTTTATGCTTTGTCTTAAGAATGGAGAACCTCAATACAGAAAGGACTGACACATGAGAGTGAACACAGGAGGGTATGTCTTAGGATCTCTCTCTCTCTGTGTCTGTCTGTCTGTCTCTCTGTCTCTGTCTCTCTCTGTCTCTCTGTCTCTGTCTCTGTCTCTGTCTCTCTCTCTCTCTCTCTCTGTGTAAAGGCACAGAAAGAGAGACACACAAAGATAATTTGCTTCTATAGAACCATGAAGGGATTAGAATAATAAATCTTCAACAACAGTTATATCTCTCAGAAGCTATTGAAATAAAACTGTCTTATTCCATGTTATTGCTCTTATATATAAATATGTATAGTAATTAGCAGTTTGATAGTGTGGTCTATAGTACAGTTTGAAATATTTTGTGTGGTTTGAGGTAGGAGCCTAAATTGCTCATATGGATGATTTTTAAATATGCCAATTGATTTTCTTTCTATATCAGCAATGTCTTTATTGTTCTATGCTCACTCTTTCATTTTTTGTAACTAATCACTTTAGTATAAAAAATTTGATTTATATAATAATTTTAATTACTTTCTTCAGTCTTCCTTCCTTCCTTCTTTTCTTTCTTTCTTTCTTTCTTTCTTTCTTTCTTTCTTTCTTTCTTTCTTTCTTTCTTTCTTTCTTTTTTGAGACAAGGTCTTTCTAAATAGCCCTGGCTGTCCTAGAATTTGCTGTGTACACCAAGCTGGCTTTGAACTCAGAGATCCACCTGCTTCTGCCTCCCAGATACTGGAATTAAAGTCACATACCCTACATCTGGCTTCTTGAGTTATTTTCTTACTGGTTATTCTCAGACATAAAATGTATATTATCAGATTCTCTTTCATGAATCTATTCTTATGTATATATTGCAGGTTCAAAGATGCATTCTTGTAGTGGCCATTGTATAAAGTATTAAATTTTTTAAATAAGCTGACTAAAGAAAGAGCATAAGTGTATATATATTTATAGTGTTTGTTATAATGACTGTCTTATTAACCTTTCTAAGGTCATTTCCCTTACTCCAGGACTTGTTATTATGAGCAGTGAGATGGCTGTATAATATGGCCGTAGCAATATAATTATTCACAGATTGCTTTGTGAAATTGCATTTTCAATAAGTTAAGAGAAGAAAGAAAAAGAAACATTCAGTTATAATGTTTTATATAATTTTAGACACAGTCAGTATATCCAGGTTTATATGCTTTTCTTGTGTGAATATCATTTTATCATTTTGCTTTGAACCTGAAGGTCTTTCTTGTATTAGTTCATGTATGAAAGTCCTGTGAGTCATAATAAACAATTTCAACTTTCTTTACCTAGGGTGTTTTTAGATTGCCGTAATTTTTCAATTTGTTTTTTCTGGATGTAATGTTCCTAGTTGATACTGGAATTTTCATATGCCATCCTGTTGTCTTCTGGCTAGAAAGTGTCTAAGGAAATGTCAGTTGCTAATTTTACCATGGTTCCCTTGTGTCCTATAAGCCATATTTCCCTTGCTGTTTTCAATTGTTTTTACTTTCAACCGTTTTCATTATGTTGTGTCTGGACATGCCTCTACACACAGTTGATTCTTTCTAGAAAGGAAGCAGATCGTGAAGGGAAGGAGACAAATATCTAATCATGGATTGTCCGTCGTAAGGAGCCCCAGAAGTAATCCAGATCTATAGGTGGGACTGTGGGAAGAGGAGTGGACAGTAGTGAACATATGAAAGCCTTTTGGAATAGATCTTCCTGGGGTAGACTCTATCCAGTGAAGTCAATGAGACAGGGCAATTGGGATATATCACTCTTAGTCTGCTGGACTGGCATAGCGTTTCTGTTACCCAGAGCTGAGAGAATAAAAATTCCAACATGCTGCTTTTTGGAGTGAAATCTTAGCTTCAGCAGAAGCTGGGGTTATCTAGAACCTCCAGGATGTTGGGGGAACAGTGATGGTGAAAATTACATTTAAATCCATTCATTTTCTTTTCTTTTAAGCAAGACTATAATACTTAAATATGAAATGTGCCAGTAACTTACGTGCCATCCTTATGCTGGGAATATGCCAGTCTCTGTATCAATACACTTTTACCCTGTGTTCCCTGAAGAGAGCACTGTACATTCAGGATTCCTTGTGAAATTTAATGGACTCATGAGTAAATGTTTTTCTATTTCATACATGATGTTAGGGCAATTTCTGGAGATGATGATTATGTATTTTAATTTTCTTCTTTTTGCCAGAAAAATTATTGTAGTTTCCTGGAATAACAAGTCTAGGGAACATGTTACTCTGTATTGAGAAATCATCACAGTGCTATTATGAAAAGTTAAATCAATTTGATAAAAGTGACCTCTGTGTACAAAGGGAAAAAAGCCATTTAGAATTTGGCCTGAATATTATTTTCCCAATCTGTAATGTTACATAGTTTATAGCATCTTTAATCCATATAGGCTGATTCATTTATCTGCATTGCACATGCATCATTATCTTTATTTATATTCTGTCTTTTGGGCCAGAGTAGCCAAATTTGTCATTTACATTTGTTCTGGAAATGCTTAGACCATCAAAACTAACAAGGCATTCCACTTATTGGAGCACCAGTGATACACCCATGTATCTGGTCTGGGTAGTGCTTGACATTCTTAGGTGATACACTATTTGTATCAAGGCCAATCTTGATCACTGAAAGTGGAAGTTGTCTCTTAGCTTGTATTGAATCTGTTTCAGCCCTTGACCCAGGAATGACCACAGAGTGGAAGGATTTAGTGATTATCAAGGAGTGATTGTCTGTATATGTTCATTTCAATTTTATAACCATATACCTGTTCTCTGCAGAGAGACTAGCATTGTCTAAATTAAATTTTAGTAAATGTTTAAGTGTAGAAGAACTACAAACTTCATTCACTTCATAGTTTTATTTCTTTTCTTTTTATGTCATTCTGGAAATCAAACCCAGGGACTTGTGCATGTTTGATAAATACTGTACAACTGAACTATACCTGTATCTACCCATTATGGTTATTAATATGAAAATGATCTCAAGTGTTATAGTGCATTAATGTACTTAGCTTTATTTGTCTAAAATATTTCATATTTTAAAAATATCCCTAAGTATCAAGGAAGATAGTCTTTACCTAACAAATTCATAATATTGCATCAAATACATTTGTATTAAAGCTTGCCATCATACAGTGTAGCATGGGTTTACAAATTTCAGTCAACTTTGTTCTGAGATTTTTGTCAGTATAATGAAAATCCTGAGATAATTAACTTATCAAGAGTAAGTCTATAATCTAGTACATGGGTTTGGAGCCTCTAGTCCAAGCATTAGCATGCCCATTGTCTTTAAATTTCTGCTGTGAGTTCTGATGGATGATAATGGCAGGAAGCACAAAACAGAGTTGTTTTCTGGCCTCGAAACAAAGGAGAAAGACAAAGATATTAGGATCCCACTCTACCTTTGGGAGGTATATCTCTCAGTGACACTAATACCTCTACTCGGCTCCAATTTCTACAGCTTCTAACACCTCTGAATATCTCCAAACTGGAGACCAAGCCTTTCAACTTTGAGAGAGTCAGCACCTAGATTATAGCAATGAATTTAAGAAGAAAGGTTTGTGATAGAGCAAGTAAAAGATACTACCTAGTAAGATGAGTTTCGACTTTCTTATAGTAAAGCAAGATAGAGATTTTACAGGAAATGGGAAATGATATCTTGAACCTTCTGGCATAGAACAAGTTATATTCCACAGAAAAATGGTTAGAATTTTATTTCCCCCTTGTTTAATTCTTGACTGAAGCAATCAATGCACTTCAAAACACTTAGTTTACTGTTTCAATTATTTTCATATTATCTTCGGTTATTATACATGCCCAGAAACACAAAGAGAAGTGATGACTTCAAAGATTTATGTGTACTAAACACTTTTAAATGATTCAAAAGATAGAACATTTTTGAATACTAGAAATTTGATCTAAGGAATGGAGCTGGATTTTGTGTAGACTTTTTAAAATATTAACACATAGCTATTGGCATAGCCACAAATATAAGCATTTATTTATAGTAGCTAACTTTTGTTTCTATATACTCTTAGATTATTTTGTTCATTGAATTTGCTTAGCAAGTATTTACTGATTACTTAAAAGAACAACAAAAGTAAAGAATTCAGGGAATTCTACCCATAAAAGCTATGTTTACATGGATCTCATGTTTCTGTGAAGGCATTGACACAGGAATATAGAATCACAACAGAGTGTGCCCAGTGAAGAAATCTATCAATGCAAAAATGCATTAAGACCTACATGGACAGTGAAGAGAAAAATACTCTTTTTAGGAGACTTGGTAAATTTTGATCAAAGAGAATGATTAGTTTATTCTAATAAGCTTGACTTATTTTAGAGGAAATTAAGCAATGAGGTATAGTTATGTTAGGTCTTCACTTCAGGAAGCTATATAGGAGTGATGGAGCAGGTAGATGATACTGAAGTGATGCTGGAATCGATAGAAGTTGGAAACCTGTTCATGAAAACCAGATGATCAGGATTAGTAAGAATTTGATTCCAGAGATAGCAATTCATGGATTTATAAATAACTAACAATAGATATTGATGGGATGCTAGAGTGAGTCAGCAGTAATGCCTGGGATGATATCTAGATCTCTGTCTTTGAAGCCAAGGCATACACACCTTCCAGAATTGAAGCACAGAGTTCTAGAAGAAGCAGCAAGTATGGAGGTAGGCTCAGTTGCCTGGCATTGAGTTTGCAGTTTCTTGAGGATTGCCAAGTGAGGATGTGAACTTGGAAATGAGCTAAAGATATCACTGAGATAGTGATGGTATTACCACATATAAATGCTATTTGTTAATCCTCTGCACAGTATTCATTTGACATCTACTTTATCTTGCTTATGAAGAATGACATGACCTCAAGGTTAAACACAGCCAGGAGACAGTGAGATGCCATATCTAGAGCCCCATGTAGTAGGTATGAGTATAGAGCACTATGGCAGTTCAGGTCTCTACATAAACTTTCATCTTAGATACCTTCTATGTTTTCATCCTGAAATTCCCTGGCATATAGTCCTCTGATGCTTCCTTCCCCTAACACACACTCACTGGGTTCTTTATTTTCTTCCCTCCCCATTTTCCTCCTCCTCCAACTGTTTGTGTGTTTTTTCATTCTTTATATTGCTGCCTGCTTGATAACTAAATTGGGTATATTCCTGTATCTTTCATTCCTAGATTCATATCTATTGAATTACAGACCTTAGAAAAGTTGCAGTGTAAGTTAAATAAAACTTGGCCAATATCATCTGTAGTGCCACGATTTTCCCGGGTTGAAAATAAATGTTTTTTTTTTAAAGTAAAGAGAAAACACAGAATATTTTGTAATAAATTACGAAAATCATTTTCACAAGTTACAGATGTCTCGATAACTCCTAAGTGGTGAAACTGCATAAAGTCATCGCTAATGAATTAAAACATTTTTTTTTTGTCATTTTGCACTTTCCATGTCTGTTACCATTTATAGAATTGCTAGAGATATTTTAAGATTAAAAAATTTAGATGGCAGTTTTATTTAAATATAGGAATTAAATAAATATCCCTTACACAATTTGGCTTCACTAAACCTATATTTAGCAAAAACAAGAGGCTTTTGGCACCTTTCATATTGTAACTATCATTTCTCATCATTCAGAACATACATCTGAAATTCTGATGCTGTTTGGTAATCAGTGCAAATAAATCCACCTGTCTACCAATGAAAAGAGCTGTAGACAAAAGGACTGTAGACAAAAAGGACTGTCACTTCATCATGCATCTTCACATAGGATTATCTGAGTCTCTTTTGTTTAATTCTTTGAAAGTGTTTATTTTTAAAAGTGTTCCTCTAGGTCATTTTAACTTTAGCGAGTTTCTTTACTAATTCATTGCAACTGCACTTACATATTCTGTTATGAAAATTTTGTAGGAATTAGCCTGTATCAGATGTTGGTGATCATCACCAAATACTCCAAAGAAGAAATGCCAGGTTAAAGGGACTGATCTCTTATGTATGAGGATAATCTGAGATTGTCACCACATATAAGAGACTCCCTAATGATTTTGGTGAATGTGGTCTGAGCAGTCACAACTGGACTCCCCTATCATCCATGGAAAAGACCTTGAAGAAAATTGAGTTAAAGGTACAGTTTGTGTCTGGAAATGATGAAGTTGGCCCTGTCCACAATGATGCTCCCATAGGGACCATTCTTTTTTGTTGTTGTTGTTGTTTCTTATTAGCACTTGGATTAAGATATTTTAGATAATGAGGTTTATTCTCTATACTTCCAGGATGTAGAGTTTTTTTGTCCATACAGTATCTATTCAGGATATCTGGATAATTTATAGGATCATAATATCTTGTAAAAAAAACCTATATCTTCATTGTTTGTCTGTCTTCAATACTTTATAAATGAGACCATGTAAAGGAGTATGAGAAGAGCTTCCCCTGTGCCATTTCAGAGCTAGAGTTGAATTATATATACTTCTGATTTCTGGGTAAATTTTTTTTTTGGTTTTTTGAGACAGGGTTTCTCTGTGTAGCTTTGCACCTTTCCTGGAACTCTGTATTCCAGGCTAGCCTCAAACTCACAGAGATCTACCAGGCTCTGCCTCCCGAGTGCTGGGATTAAAGGCGTGTACCACCACCACTCAGCTGGGTAAAATGTTTTTACATGATGCTGGACAAGTAAATGATGAGTGATTTCATTGGAGATATATTGAACCCAAATTATCTTCATTTACTTGATCAGAATTTTCAGCCTTCCACCTATATTGGCTTTTATACACTAAAAGGAATGAACATAGACTTTGACTGTAGTTTGTTTGGAAAGCAAAAATTCAAATAAACAAAGGAACAAAATTCTCTGTTGTTGTCTCTTCACCCTTTATCCATTCCTCATTATCTTATCTCCATAGATGCACAGAACTGTTTAATATTTTCCCTATGGGAATATAGAGAAGGGGGTTTCACAAGAGCTGCAGAGGGGGGGACTTGGACAAAAGTGATTTTTAAGTATCAGTGGGTCTTTAATAAAAGGAATTACTTGCCTCATAAATAAGAATATAAAGGCATCCAGATAGAGAAAAAAAATCTGTATAGGTTCATAGTATTTGCTAAAATTCATAGGGCTGTATACACTTGTATAGGTTAAGTATGACTGAGAGAATAACAGTGATAAAGAATGCGACATCAACTAAGATGGTCAAGACTGCAAGCTCCAAAGGGTGTTTGGATTTGACTTCCTAAACAGTACTTGACATGAGTTCCATCTTGTGCAGTGAGCTTCAATCAGAATGTGGTTGACTATTCCAAAAACACTTGTACCACTGTTGCACCAGTGGGCATTTCAGGCTAAGCCAGTCATATTTTAGTTCATTGATCTCCAAGTTGGGTAAGACTGGTGATTATTTTCTTCCCAAATAGAATGCATAGAACCTTAGAGCACTATGAGCTCGCCACTGGAGCTGAAGCTTCTAGGTTGGTATCAGCTTGATTTCTTCAGTTCTTATGACTCAAGTATGTGGTGTCTTTGGCAAGAGGGTCCTACCACTGAGTTCTGGAGGGTAACCATAAGCAATGGCAATTACCTGTAATATTTGAGGAGGGAGGTCTTTAGGACCTCACTGGTCAATAACTCAAGGAAGTAGCCCATACCTGCTCTTGTTTTCTTTCCCTTTGTTTTGTTTTGCTTTCCCATGGATAACCAATGGTGTCCTGGGGAGGCATCATCCCTCAGTTATACATTAACTCCGCTTAAACTTTTGTCTATATATTTGTATGTATTTCAGGAAGCTTCCGCAGTAGTAGATTTCCATATGGTGTTCCCAAAGGTATCCAGGGCGATTTATCATCTCCTTTATACTTACTCTTTTACCCTGCTCTACTATTCTGTATCCATTTAACCCTTCCTGTTTTATTAGTCCCCATCTCTTCTCTGTAATAACTGAATTCTCTGTTTTCTTGAAGTTTTATCTACATGGACTCTTCCTATTTTCCTACCTTCTATGGTACTCTAATTTAAACATGCATATCTAAAGATTCAATCTAGCATCCACATTCATTTGAGGGGGAACATGAAGCATTTGTCTTTCTTAGTCTGAGTGAATTCACACAGAATGATTTTTTCTGAGTCCATCCACTTAACAGATGAATAATATGTTCATTATCTCTGTTCATCAGTTGCTAGACATCTAGGCTGTTTCCATTTCCTGGCCATTGTTAATAAAGCAGCAATTAATATGGATAACCAAGAATCTCTGCAGCAAGAGATAGATTTGTTTAGATACATGCCCAGGGGTGGTATAGTTAGATCATATGGTAGATATATTTCTAGCTTTATGAAGAACTTATACACAGATTTCCATAAGCCTTCATAAGTCTGCACTCCCACCAGCAGTGAATAGGTGTTCTTACTCCCACTCACATCAGCATTTGTTGTCAACTAATTTTATTATTCTTAATTATGTGTAGCTGTGCATGTCTGCAGGTGGTTATGTGCTGGTTCCAGTAGAGACCAGAGGTGTCAGATCTCTTAGAGCTGGAGTTGTAGGTGGCTGTGAGCCTCCTGATGTCAGTGCTAGGAACTGGCATTGAGTCCTCTGGAAGAGCAGCAAGTGCTCTTAATCTTCTTCTTCCTCTTCTTCTTCCTCTTCTTCTTCTTCTTCCTCTTCTTCTTCTTCTTCCTCTTCTTCTTCTTCTTCTTCTTCTTCTTCTTCTTCTTCTTCTTCTTCTTCTTCTTCTTCTTCTTCTTCTTCTTCTTTTAAATCTTAGCTATTCTGACTGGCATATGATGAACTCTCAAAGCAGTTTTAGTTTGCATTTTTCTGGTGACTAATAATGTTGAATATTTTAATAATATTTCTCAGTTATGTGTGCCTCTTCTTTCTGAGAACTTCCGTGTTTAGTTACACACTTACTGAACCAAAATGATTGAGTTGTTTGTTTTCTTGGCATTCAGTTTTTTGGGTTGTCTAACCACTGAGCCTGTGATGGATGTATGCTTGAGATGTTTCTTCTGTTCTGTAGGCTGCCTTTTTACTTGGATGAATTCCTGTTCTGCACAGAAGCTTTTAAGTTTCCTGAGCTCCCTTTTATCAACTGTCAGTCTTACTGCCTACTCTACTAGAGTCCTGTTCAGAAAGTTCCTTTCCTGTGCCCATAAGTTGAAGTGTAATTCCTACTTCTTCCCTAACAGGTTCAGGGTATCCGTTGACATGTTGAAGTCTTTGATCCTGTTGAAGTTGAATTTTGTGCAGGATGACTGATAAGGATCTAATTTCATTTTTTCTTCATGTTGCTATCTAGTTTGATCAGCACTCTTTGTTTAAAGATGCTGTCTCTTCTCCAATGTTTATTTTTGGCTTTCCTGTCAAAACCTAGATGGCTGTATGAGTGTAGGCTTGTGAGTGTACTTATGTATGTCCTCAATTCTGTTCTATTGATCAGTATGTCTGCTTTTATACCAGTATAATACTGTTTTTATTATTACAGCTTTGTAGTACAATTTGAAATCTGGGTGACTGCCTAGGTCATAGACCCTAAGGGAGAAACCAGTACTATTATTCTGCTAAATCAACATGGTGTTAAATCATCTTCCAAGTTCTTTATTCTTGTAGAAAAATGCCTCTTTCAACTCTTTATTGAACAACCTTCTTTTTGCAGTAGATGGTAGCCAATACAGAGACCGACAACTGTTCATTGTACAGAGACTAAGAAAATGTGGGATTCTCAGCTCTAATTGTGATATCTATAGCACAACCCTCTCCTCAAGGCTTAGGGATCATCTTAAAAGAGGAGGCAGAATGAGTATAAGAAATGGGGGTAAGGGATGCCCACAGCAAAATGGCATTTGGTGGACAAGACAAGGCTATTGCACATACAAATTCACAGCAGCTCTGACTGTGTGTACAAGAACTGTACAACATCCAGGCAGCCAAAATGTCATTGTGGATTGAAGAGATGTGCATGAAGTCCTACCATGCAAAGGAGCCATTGGCAGTTAATGGCTTCCGGAGGAGAGTGACCCAGTTTTCTTCTCAGATATGGTCTCTGAGAGGCTAATCATGTTCCAGTAGATGGTTCTACACCCATGTATATACAGGCAGCACTAAGAGGAATCAGTTTTTAAAAAGAGCTCATGAAGTTGATTGGAAAGCTGTGGAGGAATGGGGGAGGAACAGGAGGATAGGAAATGGGGAGTAGATTTGAACAAAATATATTATGTATGCATGAAATTTTCAAATACTGAAGAGAGATTGGACTTTCTTTGATTAAAAAGTAAATACCTGTATCCAAAGCAGGAAGCTTTTTATATTGAATAATAAAATACAGTTCAAGTTGAAGTTAATGCCATCAAATGAAGTGTGTGTTTTACATCCCAATACAATTTTGAGTCGGCATGTGCTGTGACTTCGTTAATTAATGGGGTGTTTGCTGGGGTTGCCCTCTGTAGCGTGTTGCCCAGCCCTTCGTCCTGTCTGTGAAGAGAGATATTTTTAGAAATCATGCCCAATTGTTTCAAGGGCGATGTATCCATGAGAGATACTAAAAAGTAACACTTTGGTAAGAGTTCTTCTCTAGGTGATTTTATGTCTGACCTTCTGTATTTTATCTTCCAAGGATTAGCCTGTGGTGTTAATTATGGGGTAAGTAAGCAGTTACTTCCTATAGCAAATCAGCCAAAGTCCAGGTTTGCTCTGGAGGTCCCTGGGATCTGAGCTCTGTGTTTCTTCAGGTTTCAATTTACCGGCCTCAAACCACTTAAAAGCAAGGGGAGGAGAAGCAGGGGAGTGATCAGTTTACAAGTGACCTGGGAGTTCACAGCTTTCATCCCCTCGAAATCACAGTCCATATAATAAGGCTTGTGCAGACACAATTGGGACAAATTGACCTGGGCGTTTTGTTTTCAGAAATGAAAACCCTTCCCTCTTATCTGGTGTCCTCAGGCCTTCATTGTAAGAATCAAACATGTGACTGAAGATGGCAATTGTCCTAAGGTCAAACAGGGGATGTGGGCCCTGAGTGAGAGGCTAGGCTGTTAAGTGGCACCCAACTGTGCTAATCAGTTAACAGGACTCTTAACTAGTTTAGGGACTTAGGAGTCAAGCCAGAGGAGTCTATTTAACAAGCATTCTTTTTTTCTTTGAAAGGGACACATGGAACTGGGATAGTTTGCAGCAGTTAATTGCTGCTGTACCCAACATCTGTAGATCCGTCTCCTAAGGGAAGCTCTCAGAAAACTCTAATGTGTTTACAACAGGCAGCAAATCCAATGTGGCCCATGAAATCTGACCTTTTTTTTTGTATATATAAAAATAATTTTATATAGGACAACAAATGGTATGAAAGAAAACCTGTGATATTTTTCAACCCACGTCTGGCTTACTTCACTTAATATGGTTTACAGTTATATCCATATTTTTAAAAATGCATTTTTTCTACTCTACTGTATGAACAAAATTCAACTGGATATGCATCCCACAATTTCTTTATACTTTTATCTGTTGAATCACACCTAGGATGATTAAAAAAAACAAAACACTGATGGGTAGGTATGTATAGTATGCTGGTTTACATTCCTTCCCGTAGTTGTCATGATAGTAGAACTGGATCACATGTTAATTATATTTTGACTTCTCTCAGGAACCCCCACGTTGATTTCTATACTAGCTGATTGATTTGCATTTTTACAGAGTGTAAGGATTTGCTTTCCCCCAAACTCTTGTCACCATTTGTTGGTATTTATTTTGCTTTTAAAAGCTGTTCTTTGAGAATTTTATACAATATATTTTGATCATATTTACTACTCTCCAAACCCTAACTCCTCTCCAATCAACTTACCCTTCTCTGTTCACCTGACGGTGGTCCTGGTTTGTTTTGTTTTTTAAAAATACATATAGTCCAGTTTGTGTTATCCATATATTCTTGGACTTGTGGCCTTTCACTGGAGTGTGGTTGATCTACCTGGACATAAATTGTTTAGGAAAATGGACTCTCCCAGCAGCTGTCAGTCATCAATATCTCCACAGTTAGGGGTGGCCCTTCATGCTCACCTCTGCTCTCCATCGTGGGATTTTGTCTGGCTTGTGCTAACGCAGGTCTTATGTATTCTGTCTCTCAACTGCTTTGAGTTCCTATGTGCTGTATGCAGAAAACATGTTCTTGTAGTCATCCACTACTTCCAGGTCTTGTAATCTTCCAGGCCCCCTCTTCTGCAGTGATCCCTGAGACTTGGGATGATAGGATGTGACATAGATGTCCCATTCAGAGCTGAACATTCTGCAGTCTTTTAGTCTCTTTAATTCAACCAGTTGTAGATTTTAAAGGTGCTTTATCTCCTCAGAAACCCAAGGTCCCTCTGCATAATCATTCTTTGCAAAAATCTGTGGGGAAGAGAGAGGTGGAGGGAGAGAATAAGAGTTTGGTTTATCTCTAGGTACTTTCCAGAGCAGAATAAGTGTGTAGTGTTGGAAAAGAGTGCTTATGGCACTAATTTAGACATACAAATCCTGGCTTATTTCCTAGAAATTCAATACTATTGTTTAAAAGCCACACATCATGCAAACAGTTGGAGCAAAACACTCTTGACATTTCCTTACAATAAATACATGAGTTAAAGGGATTTATAGGTACTGTGAAGCATTATTAAGTTATGACACTTTAGGTGACTTAATTGTAGTTTAGGATATAGTGAGTGCAATGAGATGGTTTGTTCATTTCATGCTGAGAAAAATGATTTTAGTTAGCACTTAGCTTTTATTGGTGAATGGCAATTAGTAACTAATTCTTTATCCACTTCGTTACTGAAGAGTTCTTCAAAATTTTGTTCTATGTTTGACACTGGTTCATTAAAAATTCTCCACAAGACCCTTAAGATCCCGTACAATCATACATAAAATATTCTGTCTATTCTTCTTACCCGAGGTCTAGGATGACTTTTCTGAGGTTTCTCTGCATTCTTTCCAGGATTGCCATTGTCCATCGACTCCAAACTCCTTCCTCATTCTCCTACCTACCAATAGCCCTGCATCACTTATGAAAGTTTCTACAACTTTCTCACCACTATAAGTAGAACTCGATCTTCAAATGCAATTCAGTAAATTGTGTCATCTTAAAAAAAAATCCCTCTTCTAATCAGTTTCTTTTCAGCCACCAAGCTCATTATTTCAGCAAAATGGCCCCCAGTAAAGCCATGTCATTCTCCCTGTGGTTAGATCAAGTGAGCAAGGTTTTTTTTTCGTTTTTTGTTTTTTTTCTTTTTGAGACAGGGTTTCTCTGTGTAACTTTGGAGCCTATCCTGGAACTCACTCTGTAGACCAGGCTGGCTTCAAAGTCACAGAGATCCGCCTGCCTCTGCCTCCCAAGTGCTGGGATTAAAGGTGTGCGCCACCACCACCCGGCATGAGTAAGTTTTGTAGCTGTTTATCTTTCATGTGCTTTTGTATTTGATCTTACGACAGGAGTAAAATTATTATGGATTTAAAAATTACATTTAGTCATGTCTTTATGTGTGTCAGCATGTACCTGTGTGTCACAGTATGCATGTAGAGTCGGAGGACAACTGTAGTATCCATTTCTCCCTTCTACCTTGTGGGCCTGGGAGATCATACTCTGATCATCAGGTTTGGTGGCAAAACCTTACTCACTCAGGCACCGTACCAGCCCTGTTATTATTTTAATAATAAAGTCACTAACTGAATGCCAAGAACATGCCTCATCCATGAGGCCTGCTATCAACATGTCTACATGCCAGTAACTGCTTCCTTTGGATCATTTGAACGATAAAATGATGAAATGTCTAGCTAATGCAATTTGCTTAGAAATTACTGTTACTATAATATGTTCTTCAAACGTGATGCTGTGTATATGTAGGGTCCATGGGGCTTGGCTTAGTATAGTAGCTGGGTCTCAAACTGTGAGGAGCAGGGAATCACATGACTCATCCACCTGCACATGGATTTCTTCTTATACATATAAGCACACTCCAAGGACAGCATTTATATTATTTGATATCAAGTACTACTTCAAGGTCACACTCTTCTCTTGAAGTTTATGATGACAGATAACCTTATTAACACCTGAAAACTGACAAGTTCTTAAAAATCTTTTGTAATTTTGTGTCAGTACATATGAGTTAAAATGAAAACTATGTTTGTGAGTTACTGTTTGAGTGATCTATTTACATTTCCTAACTGTATCCATAGTGAGAGGTAAATGGTACTGAATCATTTCCAATGCTAAGGGTCTAATCTTGTGCCTTTCTGCATTCAGTCTCCTCTCTCTGTCTCTCTCTCTGTCTCTCTCTCTGTCTCTCTCTCTCTCTCTCTCTCTCTCTCTCTCTCTCTCTCTCTCTCTCTCTCTCACACACACACACACACACACACACATACACACACACACACACACACATTGTATGTATCCTTTTTTCTGTCCTCCTCTCTTGTCCTTAGCAACCCTCTTCTCCAGTCTTTTTCTTTTTTCTCACTCTTTCCTTTCCTTCTTCTCTCACTCTAGACCCCTTTGAAGCAGGTCTCATTGTGAACCCCAAATGTTCTCACATTTTTTCCTTAGTGTCCCATGGGCTGAGCTAATAGGTGCACACCAACACATTCAGATAAAATAATTTAATAGCACACACTTAAGGCATTGGCTGTAAATTTCATTTATAATCGTTAGCCTAGGTAGTGCTTGTGTTTCATATAGTCAATAAGCACCACATAGGAAAAGAAGCAGGTGATCTTAAGTATGTGATGTCAAAAAGAATATAAGCTTTTGGGGGAAAAAAAACCTTCAGGAAATAATCTTGTAAAAATCTGAGTCCATTAAGCATTAACTAATATGATTAGATGGTTGTTTAATCTTCAAAATACAAATTAACCTCAACATTTTAGGGACTGCTAAGACAGTTTAAGTAACTTAATAGATATTTCAGCATGATGATTTTTTAGGGTGTTCTAGGTACACACTTCTGAATTGATCTGTGGGATGCTAATAAAAGCAATGTTCAGTGCGAAGTCCAGTGTCTAAAATATTATAAACATGATTTTTGCCTATGATGTAAAAATATATGTTCAAGTTTTTAACTTTCAGGTAGCTAATAATCTACCAGTTTATTATTTTATGAACAGATGTTCCATCATGTGGTGTGAATTAAATCAGCTCTCTGAGAAAGTTATTCTGTATTCTAAACTTTTAACCATCATAACATATTAAGGAGCCCAATGATTGTACAAGATGCTGAGGATAAAGACAGTTGAGGATTCAACCCCCCAGTACATGTTGATACCACCTATTCAGGCTCAGGGAGTACTGAGGAATAGGAGGTGGAGAGAAAGTCAGGCTTGGACATCAAGAGAAGGACTCTGCAATGCCATCTTCTATACAGGACACAGCCATGACAGTCACGAAACCTCTGCAGCTGAGGCTGCTGACACTGGGCCCATCACGGTCAGACTCCCTCACAGGTCAGCTAAGGATGGGGAAGGTGCTCACTGGGGCTGCAATGTACTGCTAAACTATTGCCAACTAACAGATTCTGGGAGAAAGGAAGACATACCCACTGGTGTGCCCACCAGGATCTAATGAATAGTTCTAAACCCATGGTCACACAGATGGCCCTCGTTAAACTCAATGGGACACAAAAGAGAACAAAGTGTCACGAATATAGGAAAGAGATTAGTGGGAAGAATGAACGTTGAAAGGAGTAGGCGGGATATAGGAGAGGATATGTTAATAAGGACAATTAGAATACATTATATGCATCCATGGAACTGCTAATGAGCAAAAGTTATTAAGTAGAAAGCTTCTCTGTAGACTACCTGTAAGAGGATTTTAGGGATCACACGCCATCTGCAAGTGACCTGGTGTTTTCTCTTCCCTTCTTTCTTTCTAGTGCTTTGGGTAACATTGTTTGACCGCATTACTTCTGTGAGATCCTAGTTTATTTCATCTTACTTATCATACTTTATCTTTGTTTAACAAAGTGTGTGACATGTATCTTTCTGGCCATCAGGATCTGGCAGTTGCAAAGAACTGTTGTGACATCCTGGCCCCTGTGCAGCCCTTGGCCAGGCGGTAATTAGATCATCCTGTACTACACTAAAGGATCTGATGTTTTCATTCCCACAGCAGTCTGCAAGCCCCACCTGCCAGCTGGGGACAGACAATCTCATAAACCTGCCAATACCACAATTTAGCTGAATCCATGTTTGTTAATAAATCTTTCATCATATTATAATCAAAGAGCTCTTTCAGCTTATGACCCACCTAATGAAGGATGTGGTGTGTCTGCTCATCAATTTGATGTCGTTAGAAACAAAACTAAGGGGTGTCATTAATGTATGTTTACCATGTTGGCTCAGGTGAAAGGTGGAACAAGAGAGCTGGTTTAAAAAAAAAACAGCACGAGAAAATGTTCATTAAAAATAAACTCATGATGAGACTGACATGCCTGGTAGCTTTGAGAAATGATTTCTTGTGAGAAAACTCATATGTTTTAGTAGAAGGTTTTTTTTTTTAGAAGTCTAATAAGCAACCAGGTCCTACAGTAGAGTTTTAGAACTTTTTCTTTTTTTTTATTTTCCTAGCACCAGTATCTTTCAGAGAATTTCATGTGACACTTTCTCTTATAGGATTGTGGCTAATAATGGGATGTGTGTATGAGGTTTAGAAGTTGATGGGGATTGTACATCACACGTGGAAATTCAAGATGCTTTCTCCATCAATACTCAGAGTTCAGAGTCTTAATTTCATGTCTGTATTTAAAATTACAGTGAATTGCATTATTCTCTTAATTGTCTTTCTTAGTACACTGTGGGGAGATACGATGATTCTTTTAGATAGAATGGTAGATATTCTCCAAGAACTTTAAGGAATTGAAAAGAATATAAAATAGCCTATGTTTATACAGATATGTATATTATATAAACATACATGCTATGTACACACACATATATACATATAAAACATATATAAACATATATAAACATATACATATCTATCTATCTATATCTATCTATCTATCTATCTATCTATCTATCTATCTATCTATCTATCTATCTATCTAAACAGATGTAACTTTCTAAAGCTACAAAGTAGCTTTAGAAAACACCTTAAACATTTTTAGTTTTCCATGGTGTTCACTGCCCTACCAGAGCTTTCTTCTGTGGTCCAAAACTCAGCTGATATTGACAAAGAGCCAAATGAGAATAGCGAAAGACACAGTACACTGACCTTGGTTTCCTATGTGTTTCCTTCCAACTCAAGTTCTAATTCTTCTCCATGATCAACAAATATCTCTGAAAACCAAACAGGCCACACTGTTGGATGTCAGAGAGTAAGGTCAGACAAAACCCCCCAAAGAGAGGCTACACATAGTCTTCTCAGCTCTTGGGAAGGTGCGAGCTTCGCACCCACCATTGGGCGTCCTCTGTGTCCATCCTTCCCATGGAAATCTTCTGACTGCTCTAGTCTCCCGCTGAGGATACCATAGCTATATCAAGGCTGGATGACCTTTGCCATGTTGTGTGTGCACTTGGCCTCTTCTAGTTCCTCTCCTTTGTGGTGTTTTCAGCATCAGGAATTTTCACTCACCTTGACCATTGTTTTCACACGTTGGGCTTTCAGACACTGGGCCGTTGTTTCACTTGGATCCAAAGGATGGACAGGAAGGAAGGCAGACTGAAGGGACATCCGTCCACTTCCTAACTGAATCAGAACAGTATTTTTATGACTTTGTCACACTACAGAAAAATGCATGTCATTCATTTGAAGAAACATAAACAGTGAGCCTGCCATATTCTCTTACTGAGAGTGTCCACAATAAAGGCAAAAGGCTAAGCTCATCATTGGAGGGAAATTTGCCTTCTGGAGGACATAGTTCCCTAGTGAAGTCCCCATCTAGCTTAAAATGCATGTATACTTTCTCACTGCTAAACTCCATTATGAGCCCCTTGAGTACAACTTGCTCTTTTAATATTTTATAATAGAGCTGCAAAATCAAGCTGCCTCTCCAATGCTTTAATGTTGCTATCGAACATTAGCACGTGTGTGTCTCAGTTTTGTTTTGTTTTTGACAAAAATCTCTGGTGCTGATCAAAACTGGTTATAAATATCAGCATGACTATGTTCAGCCAGTGTGGTTTTGCCCATGAAAATGACTTCCTTCAGCCATATGGTCCTCGTGCTGAAGTTGGGGATAATAGTATTTACATAATTTCATTGACTACATGAGAAATAACACATGAGAGAGAATTTAGTATAAAGCACATAGTAGTCATTTATTTATAACAGCTACCACTCTAAATAACATAGCTACTGGTTTGACTTCATGAACTTCATAATTCTTTAGATTTCTGCAGTATGTCTACACAAAATCTACCCCCAGAAACCCACAACAATTTTGTATGTGTCCATACATTCATACATGTTATCTAAGAAACATTAAAATGCCATTTTATTGTAGGTTAAGGCATTTATCATAAGGTTTTCTATCTTACTATTTTTAAGTGTTGGTGCTATTATGAAAACAAAAGTGTGTACATTGACAGCTCTCATGAGAATTCTCAAATATGGACTTTGAGCATTTTTTAATTAAGCAATTAAATAAAAGTGCCTTCTCCTTGATAGATACCAAATCTGCCTCATATTAAAAATACCAATTACATTTTCAAATTTAACTTGATGTGTGGAAATATTACACAGCCTTACACAGACCACATGGACAATTTGTGTCTATGTATACATAATTAGCACACCTAAATTTTTGTACATTCTGATGTGTTCCAGGTATATACTATTCAATTAATTTGTCAGCTATATGTAAGGAATGTTCTCAGAACTTATAAGTGGTATTCTTTTGCATATACACATATAACTTATTATATTTTGATATTTTAGTATCTTAGAGAATAAAACCAAACCAAAGAATCATTCTATCTGGAAAGAGTCTTGTCAATATAATAATCAGAAGCCTACCATGAGGTGTGCCTTTGATATGTAATCTACTTCATACAGAACAACAGCCCCTTTATCTGGCTCATACCTACCAGGGGCAATCTTCTTCTTCCTCAATTGTGTTAGAACTAGGTACAAGACAAAGACCAACGCATGGCCCAATACCCACAGAAATTGCTCATACATCCAGTCCTAATGTCTTTACCCACTGCCTATAGGCTGTGTTCTTCGCTCTCACTTTGCTCTTACATCCTGCCTCTTGATGATGCTCATGCTGCCTCTGTGACCCCAAGTGGCACACTGTGACTCTTGAGAACTGTGAGTATAATTCTTTTCTTTTCCAGGCTACATCCTCATTTCCTTCTGTATCAACTTTCTCTGGCCTCTGTCTTTGGACCCATCTTCTCTGCTTTTCCTTCCAGTGAGGATTTCTGTAGCTTGTATCCACTGACCTCCTTTGACTTCAGCTGCCTATTGAACTCAACCAAAATAGAGGAATGGAGGATTATAGTCTTCTGACTACCCCAAGATGCCCATAAAGCATGATTAGTAAAGTAAACCCCATTATGGTAAATTAAGAATTGGGTAATGTAATTTCTCCTAAGAGAGAGGATGCTTATTATTTATTTAGGCATGAGTAGATGGAAGTTATGTGTCTTGTAGAGATAATCAAAGCAACAATGTCATAATCTCTTCACTGCATCTTCTGAGGTGGCACATGGTTTAAAGATGCAGCATTTATGGTGATACTAGCTGTGAGCACTGGAATAAAGTAGAGTATATCTGCTAGAGCTCTTGCTTTATTGTATATGACCCCATGACCCCAACTAAAAGGTCAAAACAAGGTGAAGGTTTAAGATTTCTGTCATGCTGCTTATGAAAGCTGTTTAATAATGGACTTTAAGGTAGATGATCAGCATTATACTTCCATGTTTAAAACTTTATTGTGGAAAAAACTTCAAATCTAGGTCTAGACATTGGGAAAGTCCTGTCTGCTCGTGAAATAAAACATGTCTATAGTTTGGAGGCTCTTATTTGGCTTGTCTTCCATTAGTTCTCGATATGTTTTCATTTTTCTGGAGGTTGTTTGTGTCCAGGTGTGGGAAGATAACCAGAACAACAGAATGATTCTGAGACATAGGTGGGCTCCATGTGCAAGCTCACTATTCTTTCTCTCTAGAAGGGTCTCCACTGCTTGTCACTTCAACGTTCTTTGTCCGGTGGAGTGTCACTTCTGAAAGTGTGGTCTTGTTTTGGGGTCATATGCCTGGGCTTGAGCTCTAGGACTTTCTCTGTCCTCTGTCCCACTCCAGCACATTTGTGAGATTTACATATACTTCTATTTCTCCACAGGAACAGTACTCCACATCATTGTTACCCTTTGCCCACATGCACTCAGGGCTTTTTCAGATCTTCAGCTTTTTTCACAGGCTTCCATTTCATGTGGGACTATAAGTATAGGATGTAGCAGATGTTCCTATTGTTCCTGCTCGGTTACTGTTCTGCTCCTGCTTTGCTCTGTGGTTGACTCTTCTTAGGCTCTTTCTGATGTTTTCCCTGAAGATGAACAAGCTTGAAAACTATTGTGGACTTCTCTACCTTTTATGATGCCCATAGATTTCAAGTCTCACTTGCCTTCATGTGGCCTTTGATGACTTGTGAAATATTTTTGTTCAAATCTATCTGTCTATCTATCTATCTATCTCTCTCTCTCTCTCTCTCTCTCTCTCTCTCTATATATATATATATATATATATATATAAAACCAACCTATCTTTAATATATGATACATATACATACAATGTGTATGTATTTGTGCACACACACACACACACACATATATATAAAATCAATATAGTGAGTACATGTTCATATATTCTTCCTCCAAATAAGTACTGTCTCCTGAGATTTTTGAGTTCAGCTTTTCAATTGCTGCTCCCTGATTGGTTTGGAGAATACCACAAAATTGTAGTTAGTCACACTTATTTTTATTGACAGAATTCTGTTGCAGTTTTCCAGATCTGTACGTGCCCTCAAGCCTGAAGCTAAAGATCATTCACTGACACTGTTTTTTAAGAATGTTAAACATTGACCATTGTTCTTTTTGTCCATTCAATTCCTTAAATGTTTATGAAGCAATTACCATCTGGTAGGGCCTAGGGATAGACAGTAAAATCAACTAACATCATTATTTCACAAACCTTTTTGTTTGGTGGAGAAAACAAGATGACACAGATAATAACAATTTAGTCTAGAGTAAGACCTAAAGACTGAGAGTTTGATATGGTAGAGACTGACAGCTGGGTAACGTTTTTGAGACGTGTTCTTAAGGATGAGTCAAGTGTGGAGACTTAACTCCTGCTTCTAACTCTAGGAGGCATACCTACACTTGGCCCCTGAAGGCTGAAGGATCAGTTCTGTTTCAGCTTCAATACATAGCAAGACTGAGAGGGAGCCTAAACTGCTTGATGCTCTGCCTCAAAATAGCAAGAAGGTAGGGGAAAGACTAAGTTAAAGTATGCCGATTAGGCAAAGGAGGAAGAGAACTGCTTTGATGGAAAAGAGACCAAAAATCCGCATGACCCAAAGCTTCTGGTCTGTAAATCGGATGACATTCTAAAAGATAGAGCGGACACTGGTGTATCAGATAGCTGTGGTCAATGCAAAATGAAATGACTTTTTAACATCCCAGACTATGAAAATCCTTAGATTCCCCCTCTCCACCTTGTATCATGCTTTTAACGGGTCAAAATATTCCAAAAATTACACCCTTGTTCTCTCTGTTTATTATACTTTGCTCAAATGCACAAGATCTGTACCCAAGGTTGCCCTTTTTTTATGTAACTTTTGTCTGTTTTATTTCCTCCAGAGTGTTGCCATATGCCAGTTGAGGTAAAGGTCACTTCCCTGGCTCACTAACAGGGTTGGAGTGAATACATTTGTGAGATACAGGCAAGAACACCGTGTGACCAACAAGAAGCACCCTTGAAATTCACTATGAGCAGATTTTTATCACAACCAAGAAATATTTTTCCTGTGTTTCTAGATTGGTTAAATGCCCCTCTTCTATCTTCTCAAAGCATGTATTATTTCTTACATCCGTTTTATCACTTATCTCTTCATTTTCATATTTCTCCTGATAGCTTATTTCTTAAATCCAGGAACTATGGAATACTTACTGATCTTTATGTACCTCTCACTGTTGGGTACATGGCACATACAGGTTATGCAAAACCAACTAGCTGAGCTGTGTCTACAGAAAGAGGCTCCGTTTCCTGGGGCTTTTTCCCGGACTACTTTCTGTCACAGGAACAAGAGATGGCTAGGATCTCTCTAGACAACGTGACAGTACCCTGTTCATGACACCATTCTCTACCTCTCTTCTCCACCTTATATCCCACTAAGGTTCCAAGTGTTCTGTAAAACACAAAAGGTTACTGTAGGGAGAAAAATAACATTAATGATAGTGACTGTTTGAAAGTGGGTCCTTCTCTTTAGCCTCAGGCACTGATGTACCTGGATCAGTGGTGGGAATTATGGAGACACAGAGCAGGAGAGCCCAGTTCATGCCTAAACCCTCAATACTTCATTCCAATAAGGCCATTGCAAGCCTTTCTTCACCCCTACAGAGTTGTCACAGAGAAAGGGACACACCCCAAAGGTCGTCGCTCAATGTTAGGAGGCCTCCAAGTGCTTGGCACAGGACCCAGCATTCATTTACTTCAACGAGAGAGAGAGAGAGAGAGAGAGAGAGAGAGAGAGAGAGCGATCTTTGTAGGAACAAGATTCAGAAACTTGGGGGAATATTCTGGAACTGAGCCAAAAGCTGTGAATCCTGAAAGAAAGAGAAACTCCAGGCATTGGGCTGATGTTCCTGGGTGGAGCAGTTGCACTACATATACACATGTAAGTGAGTCTCTATACATACTCACATGTGTTCATGTATGTGTGTTTATATTTATTTCATAATTTGTAATATTCAGACAGTTACCAGTTACACTCCAGGGGGTAGATTAAAATAAGGTCTTCAGGAATCTGAAGATTTTGCCCAGTGAACTTACAACTCTGCTCTTAGAAATCAAAACTGGCAGAGGCCTTATAAAATGACGCTAGTCTTCTACTCTTATACTGGTGAGGAGGATTAGGCATGGGAAAGTGATGTGACTTATTGAGTGTCATGTTGAGAGAACTACTAGAGAATGCTTTTCTAAATTTAATACACAGAAAGCCTCACTACTGCCCTCCTTTCCTTTTTTCTTTCTGGGATCCTAAGCATCCTAGGGCAGAGAACCTGTGATCCTCATCCTTCTATTTGTAGAGGTTCATTCTCACATCCTCTCTGCTTAACCTCCCTTCCCCCTTCTGCATTGGGAGGTAAAACAACTGATGTTTTCTGCATATTCACAGGAGGAAACAGGTTTGGAGAGATTACGTGACTCACATATACAAGGTCACATATCTAAGAAATGGAGGAGACTGAATTAAACAAAAGACCATCTGCCTCTTAGTCCCTTGTAGATTCACAAGGGGAAAAAAAAAACAATAAAGAGGATAGGAAGCCACTCATGTGATTGCCTAGCATTCTTTTGACAGGCCCTTGCCAGTCTCCCATGAGCAAGCACACAGAATACCTCAGCAGATTTTTCTCACAACCGAGAAATATTTTTCTGAATTTCCAGATTGGTTCTATGATCCTCTTCTCTGCTCTCCATGTATTCTTTCTTACATGTGTTTCATCACTTAGGATGCTTTACTGAAATTATACACTCATGTTCACGTTTTCCCCAGTAGACAACTTGTTTCTTAAATCCAGAAACATGGCAAGAAAATTGTTTTCAAGATCTTCTCCAAGGAGCCTAGCAGCTGGAACAGATGAGTGGCAAGACATGGGATTCCAGGAGAAAGAGCAAGAGCAAATGCTTCCATTGACGGATGGAATAGGAGGTCTCAAGAAGAGGAAATCAGGATAGAGATGGGATGAGTCTCATACCTTGAGAACATAGATAAAACCCCTTCAAGCTAAAACCCTGGGTGTGAACTTCATGCATGTGGTTCAGTGTGTAGATAGAGTAATGAGAAGTTAGGCTACTTCAGGTGGTGTGACCATGCTCTCCCAGAAGATAGGAATCCCAAAACATTCAGAGTCCTGTAATCAAAGTGGAAGCCAAGGTTCGGAGATGGAGAGAATTTTTCCAGTTCTAAATATATTCTAAGACTTCACTGCCCTTTGACCTTGGAGTGTCAATATGGCTCTCAGAGAGAGAATGTCCAAATGGCAAGATGTAAATGAACGCTACCTTCAGGCTTTTGTCAGGCCTTCCAAAAACCAAGTGATGGCATGTTTGGCTCCTACACTGACCAGGTATTAAACAACAGGCCAACATATGATGGAGTCTTTACACACTTACCAATAGGGCCTTATGACAGGGCCAGGGCCCTGGGATCAGCATGCTTTTAAAGGAGTCAGTATTCAATAGAACCATATTTCTTCTTATACATGAGGTTTTGATAACTGAAGAGACAATGTGATCAATTCCCTGGCTTCTCTGAGATGCTGGTGCAGGGAGATTAGGAAGAACTCTGTGGCTGGTCCTAGCTTTTTTGTTTGTTTGCTTGTTTTTAAAGAGGAAACATGAATATAGGCATAGAACGGATTTAGAACATTTTGATGTCTTCCTCCATGTTATTCCTTTGTAGGGATATAAGCTAGTATTGTTTATGAGTACTGTCCTGTCCCAGGCAGGATCAGGTGATTCCTGCAACCTCCAGGGCCTACCAGTAGCTGTAATAGAGGGGAGGATGTCCTAAGTAGATATGTAGGCCACTGTTCCCATGAGATTGAGCCTGGGCAAGCCTTTAGAACAGTGGATCTCAACATTCCTGATGCTGTGACCCTTTAATACAGTTCCTCATGTTGTGAATCCCAACCATAAAATTATTTTCATTGCTACTTTATATCTGTAATTTTGCTACTGTTATAAATAATATCTGTATATCTGTATTTTCCAGTGGTCTTGGGTGACCACTCTGAGGATCATTTGACTACCCCAAAAACGTTGTGACCCACAGGTCGAGAATCGCTGGTTTAGAGTCCCTAGTCTCCGTCTATGCACCTTGGGACAGAACCTTTCTCTAACTTAGGTCCTGACTCCTTGCCTCACCCCCGCCTTTTATTTTTTTTTTTAATGAATTCCTTCAGAACATGAAACAGCATTTGTGTATTTTGAAAAGTCAGGGGCGGTGTTAAATGTTCCTACTCTGAGACAAAGCACATTGCCTTCCTCATTGTGGTGCTGGAAAGAAACCCCAGCCGCTCCAAGCAAGCGAGCGAGCACAGGTCTGTAACCAGGTCCGTCCAGTGCCAGGTTCCCCTCCAAAAGCTGGGGCCCTTGAGAATCAGCAGTGGGGCTCAGCTGCAGTTAATTTTCATTTGCTGTTTGTATATAAATGCTTTTAGTACTTAAACTAAATTCAGATCAATTAAACTAATGTTGTTTGACATAATATTCCTTGCTCCAAAATCAATATCCCTTCATTTGACAGACTTATTCTTGAATTCAGGATGTTTATTGTTCTTAAAGCTTACCTATAGACCTGGTTTTTGTCTTTAATGATATAAAACAGCTCTTCCTCAAATACTGTACGCCAGCATGTAATGGGGTTCAAATTTCTCTGGTAAATATCTTTAATTGTACCATCATGCCTTTTAATCTCAACAGCACACGATGGCTGCTTCCCTGTCTCCATTTGTCTCCCTGTTTTTAAATATGTTCCTTTCACTGTGTCTCTTTAGAAGGAAACAGGATGAAGGACAAAGCCAGGCTGGGATTCCAGGGCCAGATCTCATTCTTTCCAAAGACGGGATCCGTGGAGGTCCTCTTCGCCAGGCTCTCTGACCGGGGGCCACTCATTCTTCCAGAGACCCTCCCTCCCTCAGCCCCCTCCTGCTCCTATCCTGTTGCCATACAGTGACAAGGAACTGCTAAGCTTCACCCCATTTCCTCCTGTGGTCTTTTCCCCCCATACCCCGCGACTCTTCTTCGCCCTGCCTCTGGCTCTTATAAATCTTGTTATGTTTTCCCTGGCCTTTGTCCAGAGACAGGGCCTGCTTGGCTCTAGGGAGTACAGTCTTGGGCTCATTTATCACTTGAACAGTGGGAATGGGGACTGAACAGTAGTTTTCTACCATCGCCATGGCAAAGGTCTGCGCACAGTTGCCTAATCAGAAGAACGTGGCGTATGTTTGCCAAATCGCCCCACCATGGTACTTTGGGCCGGGGTGGACTTGTCTCCTTTAGGGCAAAGGAAATGACCAGATGAGAAGAAGGCGCTCTCAGTGAGAGCACAGGAGTGGCAGCGGGCTGTGTTTTCTTTCTGTTGTACTTTTCCTGGCAAATATTTCCCCTAAATTAATAGTCATTGGAGTGATAAAGTGTGGCATTTGTGAGAACTGTAATCAGCCGCTGAAATACACCCAGCATTACTCTGTGACTAGCTTTCAGACAGGATGAAGCTCGTGAAACCGGAGCTGAACTTGTTTCTCTCAGCCTCCCTACTGGAAGGACCTCTGAAGTGAAATGTGCCCGGACCCTGGAGAAAAGCCATTCTACCCACCTGACACATGAACATGCACACACACACACACACACCACACGCCATACAGCACACACCCCAACCCCCCCACATACACACCACACACACACACACCACATACACACACCATACAGCATACCTCCTCACACCACACACACACTACACACACACCACACATGATACACACACACCACATCACATACACCACACATAATACAGCACACCCCATATACACCCCACACCACACCCCACACACTCCATAAACCATACACCACACACACATACAACACACCCCCACACACACCATACACACCACACACACACAAACCACACATACACACATACACATCATACACATATACCACACACAGCACACACCATACAGCACACCCTCCCACACCACACGCACACGCACACACACGCGCACACACACACACACACACACACACACACACACACACACACATACACACATACACATACACATACACGTGCCCGTACAGGCAGATACCCACATGCTTGTTTTTCTTTTTTGTTTTCTATAATCTTTTCCAAAGGACCAAGATTACCATCATAGAGGTTTGGCTGAGCTTGATTTCCATTAGGCTTTGGAGAAAGTGACAGAATAAATAGACCATGCCCCTGCAGTTTGTCGTCTGTGAGCAGAGGTCACAGCTCTTTTGTAGAATGCTCATCACAGGGCAGAGCTTGATAGTCATTCCTCAAAATACAGGTGACTGTACTCCAGAGACTTGCCACCCTCTGCTCCATTGATTCTCTTTAGTCTTAGATTTATTCTTTTCCCGCCTTACCTTTTTCTTTCTTCTTACCCTGACCTTCTCCTCTGCAGCCTACTATCTGCAATGATGCCCCAAATGCCCTGAGAGTGATTACAGTCAATCCTTCCTAATTGTGAGAGTGGGTGAGTGAAAACTGCAGGGCCAGGCTTCCCCACAGTCCCCGTCTGTGGTCGACCATGTGTCTGCCCAGGGGAGGCCTTTGATCGTTTCCCTGGTGACCATCCAGATTCCCAGTGTCTCCAGATGACTTGTTGCCTACCTCTCGCCAGTCTAGGTGCTGTTGAGGAGGCAACCAGGCTGTGAGACAAGGCAGTGTCTGAGGCACCCTGGAAGATGGTTCTGAGACTCGCTGGTTTCTAGTGCGTGCCCCATGAGAAAGCTTTTGCCAGAAGCCAGCAGTAGCCAGGAGTAGTCAAGAAGGTAGCAAGGGCCCCAACTCTCACTTAGTGACCTAGGAAAGGCCTGGGAGAGAAGATACACAGGAGTTTCTTTAGCAATATCCCTCACCCATCACATTAGGATGACCAAGGGACTTTGGCACTTCTGGAACTGCTCATGTGGCCAGTAATTGTGTCCTTATATTTATCAACATTGCAAGGAATCAACATACTCCTAAAGTTGATTGTTTAAAATGCCATGTAGCCCTTACTACATGTGAGGTGGGATGGTCTAAGATTGCCCATTTCCCAGATGAGAAAAATGAGATCCATTATAGTAACTTACTAAGGTTGCTTCGGTAGGCAGAGGTGTTAAAGATTTGAACACGGCTTCCATTGTTGTTGTGCCTGGTTTATTCCACTGGACACTGTTGCTTCAGCCTTTCAAAGGACAGTCCTCCATCCAGGCCTCAGCTGTTTTGTTTGTTTCTTTTGGCCAAAAGCAATGGAAATGGGCTGCTTACTCACAGGCCGCCCTGAAGTTCTGGCTGCTCCCTGTCATTCAAGTGGTCTTGAAAGGAGGCTACGCTGGGGAGGATCAGCCTTCCACAGGGCAGGGGACAGGCCTGTCATATAGTTCTCATCTCCTGGCTGGGTTTGAAACCATTCAAGCTTATGGGGTTTCCCTCATAGTCCCTGGATGAGGTCTAGAGACTCAGTCCCTGATTATCCAGTTGAGGTCTACAGGGATAAAATGAGATAAACTGACTTAGTTAAGAGGGCATCTTCAACTCAGATTTCCTGGGGAGGGGGGCCTAGGTAAATGTCAGACTGAGTTCATTCTCAAAGGAGATTTGAAGGTAAAGACTGAACATTGAGGACTGGGATGTATTTTTCTGGCTTATGTAAGAGTTTTTTTATTGTGCTCAGTTTACTTGACTGTTGAAAACCCATCAACTTGGTGTAGAGTTGGATAATAGTTGAGGATTTCTGGGCGTTTCTCCTGGGAATTTTGGTTACAAGGAATCCCTGTAGACACTTGCTTCATCAAGCTTCCCTCTGTGATAGAGCAAATGAGATTTCAGGATGGTAGAGAAGCCTGGTGGAGAGCATGCCAATGTTAAGGTACCTGGTACTCTAAGGGAGCTGATTTTTAACTCAGATTCAAATTAGCTTAAGCGCAGTTGACAAAATGATTTTAATCCACTGCTCTGTTTCTTTGGTACCACAGTCCTATTTTAGCATCACTGTCAAGCCCCATCTTGTGATTATTCAAAACCAAAGTTTAGGAAAGTGAAGGGATGTAAGGCAAGTTGTCACAGAGAAGCTAGAACTCTGCCATTCCTTTATCTTCTTTTATTCACACCAACACACGAAGGTAGGAAAGATTCTGGAAGATGGGGAGAACCCTTGTAAATTACTCTAAAGCCCCCACTAGATTCACACTGAGATTCCTTAGCAGTGATAGTCATGAAAAGGCAACCTTGGGCCAGGGTTTAGTCATGTTCAGTATTTTAGCCTGTATCTCTATTTCCAAGAAGTCTTCGGAACAAGTCTTGGTTGAAGAAATCAGAAGTGCTGGGTAAAGGCAAGGGTGTCGGAAATGAACCAAGGGAGGGAAGTAAATGTGGAGAAAGCCTGCAAATGGAAAGTTCCAGTGATTCCCATGAGGACTTGGTGTTCTCCCTCATAACTCTGGATTACAAAATCAAGGCCAAATGAGCTTGTCTTGTGCATTTATTGAGCATCCTCAATCCCACGCCATTGGCCTTCCAACAGCTTCCCAAAGTGCGCTTTGCCTTCAAAGTGTACTGTTCTTGAATTATAAATACTCAGTGCAGTATTAGGAGAAATGCCTGCCATATGTTTCTGATTCGTTTGGACATAAACTCTAAGTCTGTTGTTAGCTAAGAGAAAGGCAATATTCAAAAACTCGTCTAAACAAGGAATGTCTGTAAGAAACAAGTTGATTTTGCTGGGACTAGTGAGAGAATATGACCCCTGAGCAGTTTGGGTATGATTTGGAACTCAGCCACTATGCACTGTAAAGTGGGGGTGGGCGTGGGGGGTGTATTGTTAAAAAGCATAACTTCTTCAGTCTGGACTGAGGATCAATCTTTGTCAAACTGGAGTTAGCTATGTCTCTGGAGAGTAGGGGGAAGTAGTAATTTAGGAGAAAAGGAGCTGTTACCTATGACTGCTATTTACTTTACTGTAAATATGAGGCAACAGTGGACAATAAAACAGTTTTATATTTTTCTTTTAAGAAAATATTCACAATGTATGCAATATACTAGCATTCGGGATTTAAACAAAAGAATAGACCCGGTGATTAAAATTTTTTTCAAAGAAAGGAAAAAGAAAAATTCCTGTTCCCTTCTCATTGTTTGCAAACTTTATGTCATCTAATTCTTAACTGAGTGGAATTTTTAAAAATAGGACTCTTCATCTTTGCCAGGAGTCCCCCTTACCACCCCCACAACACTTTGAGTGTATTATGCCAAACACTGAATTTAACCTATACTTTAGTGGTAGGGAAGTAATATTTTTGTTGATTTAAACTGTCAGATTGACCCAGAAAATGGAAAATGGGCTAACTGGAAAAAGGGGAAGATACTTAAGTAAACCAAAACTCTTCATTAAAGATTTACCCGAGCTTATTCTCAGCAGCAAACTTAGGCTATTCTTGACTCACTTTTTTTTTTAATGGTTTTTCGAGACAGGGTTTCTCTGTGTAGCTTTGCATCTTTCCTGGAACTCACTTTGTAGACCAGGCTGGCCTCAGACTCACAGAGATCCGTCTGCCTCTGCCTTCCAAGTGCTGGGATTAAAGGCGTGCACCATCAATGCCCGGCTATTCTTGACTCACTTGACCTTTCCCACCATGCCTGTGCAAACAGGGTATGGGAGATAGATGGACATGATCCCCCAAACCACTATGGATATTGTGCTGGCTAGATGTGTGTGTATCTGTCTGTCTGTCTATCTGTCATCTTTTTATCTGTTTATCTATCTATCTATCTATCTATCTATCTATCTATCTATCTATCTATCCATCCATCCATCCATCCATCCATCCATCCATCCATCCAATCTATCTATCTATTGGTTAATGTGATAAAGGTAGAAGCCTCAGGGAATAAGGCATTGTAATTGAAACAAATGCCTTCATAGGACTGGGCTGTAGTCAAGTCTGTAGGGCATTTTCTTGATGGATGATTGATGCCAGAGATTCCAGCCCATTGTTGGTGGTCCCTAACCTGGGCTGGTAGTCCTGAGTGCTGAGAAAGCAGGCTGAGCAAGCCAGTAAGTAGCATTTCTTCATCACTTCTGCTTCAGTTTCGGTCTCCGGGTTCCTGCTTTGAGTCTCTGTCCTGACTTTTTTCCATGATGAACTGCAATGTGGATCTGTAGGACTGAAATAAATCCTTTCCTTCCCAAGTTGAGTTTGGTCATAGTGTTTTATCACAGCAATATAAATCCTAACCAAGACAGTCATAGATCTGGACTTTCTATCTACCAGCTTAGTGTTCTTTCTGCAGAGGTCCTGGGAAAACAGCAATAGAGGATGTGATTGGTTTCTCACTCCTAGCTATTTTCTTGTGTTGTTTGCTGAATATATACCTATTTTACTCTATTCTTTAATCATTATTATTATTTTAGCATTTGGATATTTTCTCCTTTTTCTTCTTATGCACAACACAAATCTAATTCTGTAGAATCTAAGGCTGGGATTAAGCTTTACTTCTTCATATAGGACTATTAGAATTTAGATTTCATCAATGCCTGATGTATGGTCAGAGATCAGTAATAATTGCTCAATATTTTAAATGAAAATCCTCACAGGTTAGAAGAAAAAAATGGGAAGAACTCATCAGATAATATAGCAGTTGTGTGATTCAAGAGTTAGATATCTGTGCTCTTTTGGTGAATATCATCTATGAAGAGCATGAGAATGTCTACTAGAAATAGTTATGTACTTATGCATATGGAAGTCCAGACAAACTTCAGGCATTCAATAAACAGTGGCTACTACTGTGTTTGTCTGTTTGGTATAATGCGTGCCATTTATGTAGAGTTGAGAGTACCTAAGTTTAAATTCTGACCCATTAATGATTAATTTAGATAAGTCACTTAACACTCAAACCTTAATTTTTACTTTTTTCTTACAGTGTAATGATGTAATCTAGGGCATTACACTTGCTGAACAGGATCTCCATTACTGAATTATATTCACTATAATATTTTTTGTCTGTGTGTTTTGACACAAGGTCTCACTAAATTCAGTAGGCTTACTTTGAACTCCCTATAGCCTAGGTAGGCACTGAACTCAATCATCCTGCCTCAGCTTCCCAAACTAATGCCACTAAACCAGATTAAATATAATGTATTCTTGGTAGAGGAAAGACAATAGCTTTCTTTATCAGAGATTTAAAAAAAAATGCTTGAGTGTTTGTTTTCATGGTATGTGTGTGGGGGTGTGTTTGATGTTTTTGAGAATTCCCAACACAAAGAACTAAAAAATTTTCAAAGTGATAGTTGTGCTTATAGCCACGATTTGATCACTAAATATTGTATACATATGTTGACATCATTGTATACTCCATGGATGTGTACAATTGATACATGTCAATTAGAACTTTTACAAAGAAAATCAGCTAGATATAGCTCCTTTTCCTTGTTAATGGCAAATATTCATTACAAATTTTAAAATAAATGGATTTCATTATGAAAGTTTTATACATATGGGTAGCGCTGGGTGGTTGTAGCCATGCCTTCATGACCATAATTATTTCTCTGCTCACTTCCCTCCATCTTCTTCCTTTTCCTTAACAGTTATACTTCTACTTTAGCAAGACTTTTTTGTCAAAATAACACATATGAAAGAAAACATGGGCCACTAGTCCTTGGCTGACATTCACTTTAAATTATGATATCCTTTTCCTCTTTTCTGCAAATAATATGACTTTATTATTATTTTTTATTTCACAATTTTATTTTTTGAGAACCTCATACATGAGCATCTACATCATTTCTGTCCCTCCCCATTCTTTCCCACTCTCTCTTTCAATCTCTCCTCTTTTTCCTCCCAGATTAGTATTCTCTTTTTTAATTATTATTGCTATAATATACATATGTATACATAACATACACATATATTCATACACACTCTTATATGCACATGTATATATAACCTACTGAACTCATTTCACTTTGCTCCCATATGTATCCAGGGCTGACCACTGGGGATCGGATGATCTGTGGGAACTTATCCCTAAAAGATACAAATTCTCCCTCTCTCAGCAGAGGTAAACCACCTGCTGCTCTTTATCTAGGGGTGAGACCATATGGAATTCCACCCCTAGTCATTTTAGCATGCTAACTTGTGCTGTCATTACGCTGGTCTTGTTGAGGCAATCATATTTTTGAGAGCTCATGGGTGCAGTTTTCCTGTTGTCCGTAGATGTCTCGGAGCAGACATTCTTCTGGCTCTTAGAATCTTTCCAACCCCTCTTCCAACAATGCTCAGTTGTATGTGCACCATATTCTTCTGTCTGTTTCTTTGTTATTTTGAGCAGTACTGCCAATAAACACAGTGCTCAGGTACCTGGCATGACACTTAGACACAGGAGCAGTAAAAACTGGGTCCTTTGGAGGTTCTGTTTTAGTTTTTTGAAGACTCTTCCTATTCGTTTTTGTAGTGTCTAGACTAACATTTTGTCAGGGTGTAAAGAGAGCCTTTTCTCTGCATTCTCAGTAGCATTTGTTGTATTTTCTTTCCTTGGTGGCACTGGCCTGAGTAGGGTGGATAGAAACTCCATGCAGTTTTGCATTTTACTCAGGGCTAAAGACGTTGAATATTTTCTTTATTTACTGGCCATTTCTACTTGTGTGACAAATATCTGTTTAGTTCTTTATTAATCTGATTATTTGTTCTTCTAGTACTTAATTTTGCTGGTTCTTTATATATTCTGAATGCTTACTCCTATCAGAAGGATAACTGCCAAAGATTTCCTCCCATTGTGCAGTCTGTCCTTACTCTGTTAATTGCTTCTTTACCTAGGTAGAAGATTTCTAATTATGTTAACCTATTTGCCAGTTATCATTATTATTTTCTGCTTCTGAGGTTCTGTGTTTTAAATAGACCTTCTCCGTGACTTACGTGTTTTTCGTATACCTTCCTCTATCAGTTTTGAAGCTCCAGGTTTTACATTAGGCTCTTTGATTCTTATTTATGTTTGTTTTAGAACAGGATAAGGGATAGTGATCTAGTTTTAATTTTCTACATATGAATATCTAGTTTTTTCATATCAAAGAAAGCCATTTGTTGATTTCAGTATTTCAAGAGTCTACTGAGTGTCTGATATACATGTTCCATTGATTCCTCCTCACAGTGCTGCAGGTGTGTATTAAACCACCTCCTCTTGAGGAAAGAATCAAAGCCTGAAGAGATGAAGCAGGTGCTCAGGTCACTCAAGGCTGGAGCATTACAGAGCACAGGTGCTAAGCATGCATTCCGGCCCTGAAGTGAAATGGTATAAATGTGGATTCTGGATACACCAATTTATCCTGAGGTGTCATTTGTAAAACAGAGATTATAACAGTCACACACATTTTCCAGGATTTGTCTCCTTTTTTTTCCCCCTTTAATATTCTTTGAAAAAGTGAACCCAACTCTTCTGAACAGGTGTATATTGAAGAGCTTGGGTTTGGAGCATGACACACTTTTCAGAAGTGGAAATCATGAGCCACAGAATTCAGCTACTTTACACGTCTACCTTACAAGTCTTTGAATAGAGGGGTATTCAATCTGATGTAAAGTAGTCTTTATGGAGGTCTGTTACAGCATCACGTCTAACGCCAACACACTCTGCCTCAGGCTTCACTGGTGTTCCAGCTTGCAACACTTAAGTGAAGGGAAATTTCCCAGTTCCCCATAGGCATTATTTTCAGTTGCGGAGGACCCTGTTCCGAGGGGCTGTGTTTCCTCTAGGGAAGCGGGGCACCACCAGGACAGCAGCTCCCTGCCTGCTGGCTGGGCAGCTGGGAGCATCTGCTGGTGCTAGGGTGAGAACAAAAAGGTCAGCAGAGAGCAATGGAGAGGAAAGGAGGAGAAAAGGCTCTGATGACGTGAAGCAAGGGGTGGGTCTGTGTGCCCCTCCCCCATCAGTCGTTCTTCCGAGTCAGGTAGAACGGCAACCAGAGGAATGAATAATTATTGAACTTTGTACAAGTTTACCCGAGATTAAGGTTGAGCTGAATGCAGCCGGTATCTTTTGTTTCAATATTGACTGAGTTCTTTTGTCACAAGTCAGCCATCGATTGGGGGAGGGGCATTAGTCCCCTGGAAGAGAGATAATCCTTCTTTTATGTCTGTTTATATCCCATATTTGGCTGGCGTGCAGGCTGCACTTTTCACCTTGGTGTGCAAGTATGGAGGCAAGCACACCACCCCGCCCAGCCCAGTCCCTCTCCATGGCTTGTCTGATTTTTGTTCTAACTCCTGCCTGCCTCCTAATCCCAGGTATTCTGACATGTTACAAAAAGCAAGAGACCAAGATCAAAGTACTAGTCGTGGTTTTACTAGGGGGCACCTCTGAAAGTGTCTGTAGGACTGTGTGCATGTCTGGTGTTGTGATCTTGAGAAAATACTTGCTTTCCAAATTGGGGCCAGTGGATTTATCACTCACTGGACCCGACCCTCCAGGTCAATCTGGGGCTATCTCCGTGTGTCATGTGAAAAAACATGGTACTTCTATTAAAGAAATCTGAACAGTAAATATTTAGGATACACTTTAGGGATAAAAGAGACTCCTAAAAGTAAAGATTTTTATTTTAAAATTCCCTATAAAAATAAATGAACTTTACTGTTGCCTGCTAAGGGTCCTAGACCCTGGAGAGATTTCTCTCTCAGCCACCCACATTGTAGCAGTTAAACATGATGGACATTTTAGTCCTTTGCTCTGTGGGATTTCAGTTTCTGCCCAATCATGTTACAAGGGAACTCCGAGTGAGCTTAGTTGTTTTTGTTTTACTGGTTGTCCAGAGTATTTTTTAGTAAAGGAGGTGCATGTACATATGTATACAAAATAACTTTACTCTGCTCTACTTTTCTTGAGGAAATGAGATTCTTTGAGTAGTTGGTAGCATTTTGTTTGAATTTGCAAAAATAAAGAATTTATAGGCAACCTTGTGCATCCATTTAGAGCACGGAGTTTGAGAGACATAACATTGGTTTTTACATTTACTATTAGCCAAAAGATTCAGTAGCTGATGGTATTATTCAATTTTCAAGACATCCATTTTATTCCTAATAAATGTCTTTGGCTTTAATTTTGCCAAGGAGATTGAAGGGCAACAGTGTTTTCCTTGAGATAGTCACACACAGAAGCAAGGCTTGAATCCATTCTGTCTCACCACTCCCTAAGCAACACCACCTTTCTATTTTATGCTTGAGTGACTGGGCTTCTTTCATAACCTGGGAAGTAATCCCAAAGAATATACTTTGTAATTTTCAGAAACACGTTGGAAATGACTCTGTATTGCTTGGTCCCTTGTGCCTCCCTAGCACCACTTAGAAACATGCCCCCTGTTCTCTCTGAGAACAATGCCTATGTTTATTCATCAAAAGGAGCAATATCCCTTTTTGTATAGTCTTCAATTGAAAGGACAAAGGCTTTACATTTCCGGTCACGTCTACACAACAAAGATACATTTACTTCCCTGTTTCCAAACAAAGTTTGTATATTGATTTTACTTAGGAAGTACTAACATTTAGTTTACATAAGCTTGTAGATGTAGTCTACTTATGAACACAGCCACCTACTACAAAGTGTTAGGATTGTGGTTCTTAACCTGTTGGTCGCATGGGGTCATCTAAGACCATCGGAATCAAAATATTTACAATTCGTAACAGTAGAAAAATTACAGTTATGAGGTAGCAACAACAATAATTTTATGGCTGGGGCGGGGGTGTCAACACAACATGAGGAGCTGTATTAAAGGGTTACAGCACTGGGAAGGTTGAGAACCACTATGTTAGGTTATTTGTATTTTCTTTAGACATTCAGTTGTCATTTTTATAGTCTTACAAAGCTTGAGTGTCTAGCCATTTTTGCAAGATACTTTTTAAGAGAAAAATATTATCTACTTTTTTTGTGAATTGATAGCTAGAAGGTTTATGTTGAAAGTATGTTCTATCGTGGGTTCCTACATCTCACAGAGTGTTAAGGGCATATAAATGTAGATAATTGCAAGGACAACCAAACTCTATGTTTCTTGTACCCAATGTTTTGAAAAGTATCTTGCCCATAATAACACACTACAGAGGATGTGCATTTCTGTGGGATACATCTGAGGCTACATGCAGGTTTCTGAGTACTACTGAACTCTGCTTTGTTCTCTTGCTTAAGAAAGGATATTCAGTGATCAAAGTACACCCTATGCATGTATGCAGATGTCATAACAAAACCTATTATTTATACAACTGACACTGAAAGTCATTAAACAATGAAAAGGGAAAAGAGAAAACATTGCAAATGGGACAGGTCAGCATGGCATTGTTCAGTGGCAATCTTGGAGCCGATTTGTCGTGTTCTAAAATTAAGCCATCCATCAATTTCAGATGTCACCTACCAGTGACATTAGAAAACTTGCTGGGAATTTCATTGTTAAATAGGCCAAGGGAGTATTATATAAGAGCATAAATATTCTTTCAAAACAATAGTTGGACAGTCTTGATGCACTATTGTGTTCGAGCCTGAATGGATGAAAGCATGTACCAGTACTGACACCGAACATAAGAGGGTAAACTATGCACACGTTTGTGTACTGACTTTAAAGCATTTCTTTATATACAAATACTTCACTAGTCAACCCGTCCATGGGCCCAAATATTCATGCACATTTATAGTAATGCTCTTGTAAATTCCTTAACCGTGGATGTTGGAGAGCTGAAGGCGAAGAATTCTTGTTACCAATATGCATTTCTCTAATAGCTGTAACACTGGAAAAAGTAATACGTTCTAGGCCCATGGTGAAGGAAGTTGTAGGTGGTGAATTCTGTGCCCCTGGTCATGGAGGAATTGCTGGAGTTTAACCTCACACCATGCATGGACGGTGCTATTTTCCCCTCAGTTCCAGTGCTATATCCCTTTCCATGAAGTCATCGTCCATTGACCAATGCTCGTAGAAAAATTCAGCATGTTTCCCAATCCCTGCAGACACCTTTTCTGAATATCATCAAAATTACATGAAAACTGGTTTTCATGTTTTTTTTTCTAGAGAATCCTTCTCATAATGAAAGTCCTTAATATCACAAAACTTGTTGAGGCACCTCCCATGCTGCTTATGTCTGCAGATCACACATCTGAAATCAGAATGATTCCCAACATAGCTCCACTGGAGTCGACCTCTTCTTATGGTATTTCTTGTCTGTTCTTAGTTTTCCCATCTCTGATTTCCGTTATCTCCCATGCTTAATCTTTTTAGTTACTTCAGCTATTTTGTTTATGCAAGGTTTCATTAACTTACCAAATAATGCTCTTAAAACTGCAATTCTCCAATGGAAAGTTGTGTACTAGGTTGACATAGTTCAACCACTTTTTTTTTTTTTAGCATTGTAGGAATTCTGGAGAAAGTGGGATTCTAGCTGAGGCAAGTAACACAGTAGTGAAAAGTTAAGCAGACAGAGAGAGGCTGTGGAACAGGCAGGAGATATGGAAGTTGATGACGAGAAAGACAGCCAGGCTGGCAGAAGAAGTTTGGCATGCTCAGAAAGTAGGTAGTTTGCTTCCTATTATCCAGGGCTTTCAGAAGTTTCTAAACAGAGTGGTCATATGATAAGATTCATGGTTTAGAAAAAGGTGCCTTTTGATTGTAATGTTCTACAGTCTGTAAATTAGTGAAGGTGAAGGAAAGTATGTCAAGAGAGTTGTCAAAATGGATGAGACAGAGGCAGATACGACTCCCTCAACCCTGCCATCCTCTCCCACCCAATTCTAAGGTTACTGTTCCTCTTCTTGCCCCATCTATTCTCGTTTGTATTGCTGGGCTAGTTTTCGGACTGGACCCTGTTCTGGCATGTAGTCAGTCTACCAGGGGTCATATCACTAAAAAAAAACCCGAAACCCAGCATCCGATCCTTTTTCCCCTGGTAGCTCTCAAATGCAAGCAGCCTTTCAAACGGTGAGCATTATCTATCTACCTCCCACATCTGTGCTGCAAATATCAGCAAGACTAAATTTTGAAAGTATATTTTCAAACACAGGTTTTTTTCAATATGTTTGTAGAATAGTTCCCTCTGGATCGCGGAGAAAGCACAGCCATGTTCTCTGGAATTGCTGATACATCCTCGCTTTGCTTTATGGGGCTACTTCAGACTTGCACAAGGTCTTTGTCTGAATTCTCCCATATTTTTACTTTATTGTTCTCTTTTGATCCTTTCTCTGGGCCACACAGTTAAGGTGCCAATCTTCCAAGCAGCTTGGGGAAAAATGACTCCAATATATATATAGACAATCCTGATACCAGTGAGTTATGCCACTCTGGATATAACTTAATTAGTCATGAATTGGTGAAATTGCTGTGTGTTCTGTTGGAAATGTGGGGTAAATGAGGTATATGCCAAGACCAAAAATTAAGATTCCACTTGATTATCTCCTTGCTTCCTGCCTAACACCAATGCCAATTTTACCTACATACTCATGATCTGATATGCAGTTGACCCCCTTTCTCCTGAGCACAGGAATGTCTTAAAGCCAAAATAATCTATAGATTCCTCTTTACTTTTCTTGGTGCTGGTTCATCTTTTTGATTTAGTGCCTCTGCTGTTAGTCACTCTTTTGTACATCTGTTAGGTCATCATGTCCAAGCAGGGATTTCTGCATCCTCTGATGATTCTATCAATGGGTTGTCAATCATGTACTCCCCTCCTTTAAAGTGGACATTCTTACAGACTGGGCAGCTCCCATGGACTAGAACAGATTGTGCCATCATAATCAAAACCTGATATTTGTATGCTGTCATATGACATGAAGACTAGAGAAACCACCCTAGGGATGATCCACAAAGAGAAAAGTAGAGTCTTGGATCCAGAGGGATATGATCCAATGTGAGAGAAAAAGAAACATGGGAGACACCAAGAGTCTGATGCTGTAAGAGAACACAAGAGACTGAAGAAATGCAAATATGCGTAGATGGTAGAGATCTGGGTATTCTGCCTTGATCCTTTGTTTATCAAGACCACTTTTAGAAATGGATCACTCTTGGTTATCCTTTGATTACTCTGATACCACCAAATACTAGGTGGTACATTCACTGTCGAGATGAACGTATTCTTGAGAAAACAAAACTTGTAATGTATAAATATGTGCATCAGGACTCAGTTTTGTTTGTTTCTTTCTTTTTACCTGAAATATACTTTCTCTTGATCTCAATGTCTGTTAGACCTATTGATCAAATGTGCCCACTACATCCAAGTCACTGTAATTATACTTATTCAACCAGTGGTAGCCTTGCTATTAGTACTCAGACTTCTATTTGTTTCTGAAGAGAATACCAAGAAATATATAATCACATATTCATCTGTGTGTGACGCGTAGAATGCCAATGGTTTGAAGTCATGAAACTTCTAACTTCTTTCTGAATCTCTAATTAATTCCATCTTTTCTACCATGTAATAGATTTTTTTGAAGGGTGAAGAAATGAATAATGGGAGAATGACTCTCATCTTGTAAAGAATAGAAAATATATCTTCCTATTTTAAGCAGATATTGCTCGGTTGGCCTCAAGGAACAGATCAAACAGTTTCTCAGTCAGTCTACATGTTTGGGGTGGTAGAGGATATTGGTTGTCCAGAATACAAGATTTTTCTTTGCATAATTCTCAATGAAGAGCTTGAAGGATAAAAATATCTTGTAGATCAGGAATTGGCAACACCATTTCAATAGGTATGTAAATAGGGAGATGTTCCCACCAGTAAGATAATGGTACAATTGTTTTGGGGGTAGTCAAAAACTTTCTGATTAGATTTGCAGCACTTTCCACTAAAGGAAAAAAAAAGAAGTGTATACTTAGTATTGTAAACTTGAGCCAACATCTGTGACTGAGGATATCACAGGTTCTGAGGTAGAGCGTACTACTTATATTAAACTAAATGAATATGTATCCAAACTTGGATATTTATATTCATATACTTAGACCAGCACTACCATCCACTTTACCTAGAGAAGTGTATTTTTGAAGTAGTTAACATTTAATACAGTGACTCAGAGATGGTTAAAATGCTAACAATGAATGATTGTTGAGTTCTCATCCCTAACCAGGACTCTCTGAGACGTAATGAAAAACATGATAAAGAAGGTGGAAAGATTATAAGAATTAGAACATAGGGTGGAGTCCTATAAAATGCTGGCTTCTGAATATGACATGGCTAATATAATCATGAGCATACAGCAGTCATGACTACCTCTATAAGACTGATAGAAATTAAAAAAGACACGAAAATAGGGGAGTCATTAGTTGGAAAGGAAAAGTTTGGTAAGAGTTGGAGGGGACAAGAAAAGGTAATGACATGAATATGTTCATAGTATATTATATACATGTATGAGATTATTAAAAATTGTGTAATCAAAAAAGAAAACAAGGAAGACCAGTTAAATAAAAGAATCTTTCATTTAAAGAAATGAAAAAAATAGAAAAAAAATATTGTTTATCTGGACAACATCATTAAACCAAACATTACATAGCTGTATAAAGTAAATATAACATTATTTAATATCCTATATTTAGCTATCTCTGGTACTTTCAAGCCTCCACAATAATATTATAGGGTTTACAAATAGTCAAAAAACACATAGCACAAAGATGTATACTTGTGGGAAAATTATATCGATAACATAATAACATGTTTGGCAATATTGTCATTTTTAACTAAATGATCACTTCCTAGCAGGAGAATGAGCCAAAATATTACTGAGTATTGTCCACTGAGTACACTTATTGTCTAACAAAATGGGTCCCTATTGAGTAATACCATGATCAATCATATCCCAAACTTGTTGATATTTCAGCTACTGAAAGAAGACCCAAACACCTTCAAAATTATTTGACAATAAAATATTTTAAAGACAGTATCACAGCACAGTAGATGTTATGATGAGAACTTTCTAAATGTAAGGTATTAAAAACCAATGCCTGGTTAACCCTTGGTGTGGTCTTCCCCGGAGAAGAGCATTTCTCCTGCTCTCCGATTCCTTAATTACATGTAGTTCTTCGTGTCGGGCTGAAGTCTCATGGGCTTTCCCTGTGCACTTTAGTGTGTCTATTGTTATCTTCATTCAGATCCTGCTTTGACAGGAATGCTGGTGAGACTTCCAATACCACATGGTCAACCCTGATAACACAGATTCAGGTAACATTATCCAAACTTACTAGGTTATATTTAGGGATACATATGCGTATACCTAATGTATGCTACAAAACTTAATGAAAAAAAAAGAGGCCACAAATTTGAAGAGATCAAGGAGGGGTATATAGAAATGCTGGAAGGGAGAAAAAGTAAGGGAGAAATGGTGGAGCTATCATCTCAAAAGATAAAATAAATGATTAATATAATGATGATTGATGGGGAGGCAGACATGTAGCAGCAGCATCCCTGCCAACACTGGCCTTGGATTTTGCAGGTGATGTATGTGATAATGGCTGATAGCGAAGCCATTAATGGACAATAACTTTTTAGCCTCTTTGATCCCTCTTCCAGTAGTACTTTTACAATCTGCTGTGTTCTTGTTTATTTCTTGTTCTTCCTTCTATCCTCAAGTCCTCCAGTTCACATGCTCTATCCTTGAAGCACGTATTGTAGTTTTTATTCCTGTCTTTGCTTTTGGTATTCCATTTCAAATCTTTCTGTATCAGCTGAACCCACAGGCCAGTACTCTACTGTACATGAGGTGCATAGCCAGACACTATAGCTTCACTCCAAGTCCTGCCTCTGGGATAGTAGTGGGATTATTTAATTTTATGATGCTGAACTCCATCTTAGTTTTACATGGATGTCTTATTGCCACTATAATTTGAATTTGTATTTTTTTTCTGACACTAAAATGACATGACTCCAAAGTTAGAGAACACGAAACTGGATTTTCTCAGATTCAAAGGGAGTTCCATGTCTGCACTTAACTTGAAACAACAACATATTTCAATGACATCTGGGAGGGAGGCCAATGAACACAAGTGGTCATTTTCTTTATGAGTAGGATGAGGGGATTTGGGCTAGAATGTCTCTAAGATTCTTCATAGTTTTAGTTTTTAAAGACTCTTTACCTCTGGTTTTTAGGAAAGATGGAACCATATTGATTTGAGTTTCAAGATTAACACATTTTCAGCCATGTAATTTTAGAATTAGAATGTATAAATTATTCATGCTTACCCTCCTATATTCCACACATGGAAAAGAAGGTCCAATGAGGATCAAATTGCTTGAAATCATTTATCAATTGAGTACAGAGCTGAACTTGGGCTTCTTGACGGTATTCCCTTGACCTTCACCATCTCCAAGAAGACAGTATGGAAGACTGTTTCCGGAGCACAAGTGTTCATAATCATCCATGAAATTTTCACATCTGATATTTGCTGAGGTTTTGATTTTCATACTTACCTATTGTAGCACCCATCAAAGAGAAGCCTGTTGCTGCAGCTTAGTCTGATCTACTCATAGCGGTGGGCCTGGCTGTGAACTTGAGCCTGAGATACTCATTTTTTTTCTTCTTGGTTCCTAGTGACTATATGCCCATGTTGGAAAAATACTCATATAACCTTGAGACAGCATACCCACAGTAAATTTAACTTTCTAAATTTACTCTTTCCCTCAGTGCCTTTTAATTGAAACATCGTACTCAATATCCAAAATCTTTCATCCAACTACTTTAGAATTCCTGAGTGTCATCGAAAAGTGCTAAGCAAAGACCGGAGAAGATGCAGCACTCTCTGGGCAGTGTTGATGCCTTTAATCAAAGAACACATGATTCCTTGAAGCGATTTCTAATCCATTTTAAAAGTTGCTTCTGAATTTCCAGGTGATTCTGATTCACTTCCACTTCTTTTTTTTTTTTTAAATGTAATGAAAGCACATTCCTTGATGAGGGTATTCTAAAGAAGTATGAAGAAAGGGGACTCTGACTGCTTCAAGGCATGATCATTATTTTTTACTTGGGACCATAAAATTAGTAGCCACTACCATATTTGCAGCCCCATTCTTTCCCCTCTAGCTATGAATTCTCAATGTAAACGCTATAGAGTGAGTGCAGTTTCACTAGTACCCAGTGTCAGCAGCTCATATAAAACCTGGGAAAATACAGTCAGGATTAGAAGAATCTGTAAAACCATGAAGTCAGGCCGTAGCGTGTAAAATACAGTTCCTTTTGCTGAGTACATAATTTATTAGGAAAGCTCTTCACTTGTAGGAAACCCACTTGACGCCTTATCCTTGGCAACTGCTTACAGTTTTGAGTAGGAAAAAAATTAATAAAATATTTTCTAGGATGAGAGTCCACCAATTTCTCAATAAATAATCTCCATGTCTGTGTTTCATCCACATTTCTCTATTCCCAGGCCAAGTTCTCCTTCTCCAACTTTCTTCATGTGTTATAAAATAAGTCATGTTCTTAAAACTAGTCTTAGAGCCTAGAGAAATCTGTAACTCATATGCATACCTGTTTCTATCTCTGCCATTTTCTGTTTTCTCCATGTACGGCTAAACCCACTGTCAAGTTCACTGCTCCAAGGAATGGGTATGTCATATTTGGACCCCAGTACTCTTCAGTCATCCCTCTTTTCTTGTCTCTTAGCCATGTCAAGCTTTCTGGTAAGGAGATTATAGAGTTTTTTTAAGCATGGTTATTGTTTTCAGAATAAAATTAAGTATTTATAATTTTTTCATAATTATGTACAGCTTCAAAAATAGAAGGAGCCCTTCACTGTCAATTCCTATGTCTCAAAGTACAGTAAAATCACTGTCACAAGTACTTGGAGGTAGCCCGAGTCCCACTCTGCCCATCAACAATCACTATTCTTCAATTTCTGAGCTGCCTGTCCTTCCAAAGCCACAGAATCTTTACCAACACTCATCGCTGCACATGGAGAATATCAAGCTCTCCTGAACATCAGGGCATGGGTGTGGGGATCAGCTCCAGCTTGTCTGAGGTTTTCTTCCTTCATTAATTTTCAAAGCTTCATTTCCTTTCAGAAAGGGAAGCCTATGAGTCATCTGAAACATCATATAATATCGTCATCTTGGAGAGTTCTTTCTATTCTGAGGAAAGGGTAGGAAGCTGTTTAGAGATTTAAAAGAAAAACATTGTTAGATGAGGCATGAGAGGGAGAGAGAGGGGGAGAATGCTGAGGACCCATCCTGTGGCTGTTGATCAGTGGAGGGCATGAAGGAGGAGACAAAGGAAGGACCCATCTAAGCCCCACACAGAGGGGGTTATAGTTATACCACCATTGCCTTTCTAGTATTATCCAAACCCTGAAGTCCTCACGTTGGGACTAGCAGGTGACAAAGACAAACACACTTAGGGCAAGAACAGCTTATATGGAGCGGATAGAATGGGTTTTTGCTATAAATGTACATAATCTCTTGTTTCAAACTCTGCGTTTATGTGAACTTGTCCCGGGGCAAAACCCAGGCTCTCTTTCTCATTCATCTGCAGAGATTTTGTGTGGGGAAAAAAATCATCACAACTCAGAGTTCTAAACCACTTCCTTTAGGATTTGTCTTTTCGTTATTTGCCTCAGATGCTAGCAGTGTAGGAGCCTCAGCTAAAGCCCAGGGTTACCCATATTGGGATAGAAGAACAAGAAAAAGTGTTCAAAGTTCAAAGAGGGAGTAAGGAAGCAATATTAGTCTCCTCTGGTGTGTTTTTATATTACCTCTGAACTATTTTGTTTTCATATCTTATGTATCTCTTTGATACTGCATTCTTGAAAATTAGAAAATTCATAAACCAGTCACACTGTTAATTTTCAACATCACCAGTGGTATTTTTTAGCTTTCATCTATGGAACACTGATTACTAGCTAAGTATATTACTATGTGTATATGTGGGATTTAATCATTATAACAACTCTGGGAGGCATCATTTCCATAAAGGCTCAATGAAGTGAAGCATCTCATTCAGCATTACACCCATCCCTTGGTACTGAACTGCAATTCATGGTTCATGCTCACAGCTTGCATAGAATTTGATTTTCAATGAGATGATATCTCAATATGTAGTTCCTTATGACAATAGGGGCCAAGGAGATTAATGTTGATGTTGCCTAAATCCATGTAGAAGCTGTGACCAGTTACACTTTTCTATACTCGCATAATTTCCACGAATCATTGACAATTCTCACACTCAAGGCAGAGAGTGAATGAGGGTGTTTTACATATACTTGGGATTACAATGACCATAACTTAAATTTACTGGAGAAGTGTGGCCTCATGGGTAAGCTTGGAAGTGGGGGGGGGGTCACAAAGTTCTTTCTAAAGATCCCGATATAATAACATTCTTCTTTTCTTATAACCTGAGAAATTTCAACAAGTTGAAATAAGAAGCTAAGGATTTTATTTATGTGGAACTTTTCTCTTTCAATTCCAACTCACTCCAGTGTGGAAAAAAAAATGGGTGCTCTCTACCTTTGAAGGGTTTTAGAAATAACGCTTCTCTAGGCTACAGCTGGTACCAAGTGTCGGTCTACTGGAGAACTGGAAAAATCAAAGGCCTAAAACAGACCCATGCTTCTCATTCTTCAACACATGTAGGGATGATCCAACAGTCTCAAGAAGTTGTAGATTCCTGTTCTAGACCAAGTTGGCACCTGCATATGTCTATTTCTCAGATGCTCCCAGGTGATGGCGCCAAGATAACTTTTGGAAAGCCACACTTTGAGTAAGAAGGGGGATTCATATAGAAGAACCACATCTTTGCCAATATTTAAAACTTTCTGGGCATTAATACAAATTATTTTAAAAATATTTATTTTCCATTAAAATATTAAAATATATTGTATAATATTCATTGGGGAAAATATAGCTTCCTCCCATTTTAATTAGCCCCAGTCTCAATTGTGTAAATATGCTTTGCTCCCTACCCCCAACAAAAGCACTTACTTCCTAAGTAATAGGATAATATCTATTCTTTGTAGGGAATTCTAGAATGTTCTGCTGGCTTAATGCCCACAAAGTGACGACCTACCTACAGCATGTCACCTGGGATAGAAAACTAGTCCATCTGTATCTTTTATTATGTGCTAAGTTACCAGTTTTGCACTGGACAAAGGAAAAGTGTTATTCCAGAAGTGTTTCTTAGGCCCTCTCTTTGCCGCCTGTGGAACCCAGGCTTCTGCTTACACTGGATGAAGTATACTAAGAGCTCAAGAACAGAAAGGAAAACAAAGGCACTCATCTATCCTTGATTTGCCTTCCTCTCAAGCTGAGCTTTTCTTTCCCCAGTGTATGGAAAGAGTGGGGGATTTGGATCGGACAGTGAAGAAAAACAAAATTCTGATCCAATCATCGTACAAAGTCATTTTTCTGTTTGGACAACCCACTCTGCTGTATATTTGCATCAAACGCTTACACACTTTGTTGTTCTGATACATAGGCATTTAAAACATTTTCAATTCTAGTGCATTTCAATGGTTACATTTTGGGCTTGGAGTACAGAGTGCCTTCCAGGACCTTGAACACTAGTCAGTAGGAACGAAGGCACTAGGTCGGCACCAGCGTGACTTCTCCATGTTCAGTGAGTTGTATAGGTACTGTCTCTGCAATTGGGCCTTACCATCAGTCTTTAGAGAGCAACCAAAAACCTTGGAAGTAGCCTGGGTTTTTTGGGGGTTTCCATGGGATCCTTTTGCCCAAGGACTGGATTAGATATGAACAATATCTGTCACCAGAAATGTCTAGTTGGGGTTCCATTGGCCTCTTTATCTGATGATTTTATTTAGCTACCTTCCATACATGTACATATTCTAAGAAACTTCGACTGCAGTTGGTTTCCATAAGACTCCCAAATTGCCCATAGTGTTAGCTGTCCCTCGTGTATCCTCTCCCCTGCTTTCTCTTTACTCCTAATTCCCATTTGATTCTTCTGCTCTAGTCTCCTCCTGGCCTGCCCCATCCAGCCATAACTATCTTGCTGCCTCCTAGGGATATCCTTCCCTCCCTCCTAGTCCCTTACTTTATACTTAATTTCTGTGCTTATATAGATTGTATCCTGCTTATTGAAGATTCAACGTGTAACATCCACATATAAGTGAATATAAACCATATTTGTCTTTTGGGGTCTGGGTTACCTCATTCAGGATGATTTTTTTCTAGCTCCAATCTGCAAATTTCATGAGTTCATTTATTTAACAGATAAGCAATATTCCATTGTGTAGATGTACCACATTTTATCTTTCCATTAACAGACATCTAGTCTGTTTCCAGTATGTATACACCAACCCAGCTCTAAATTCTTGATATGCTGGTGCCATACTGTCACAAACCTTGTGGGAATGACCAACCAGTATCAGATTGGACTTAAGGCCAGTTCCATGAGATGCAACCCATACCTGATACTGCTTGGGTGGACAAGAACTTGACACTAGATGAGCAATGGTCCAAGGGAAAAACCAAATACAACTGTTCCACTAAAGGAACAAAGCAATAAAAAGACCCCTAAAAACATTCTGTTATACACATAGATCAGTGCCTTGCTCGTCATCAGAGAGGCTTACCCTTGCAGAAGATAGAAGCAAATAGAGACCCTTAGGCAAACAATGTTCAGAGAGAGAGAGACCTTGGAACACTCAGCCCTAAATGGGATGTCTCTATTAAATCCCTTGCCTCAGGGAAAGCCTTGTGGGAGAGGAGGCAGAAAAATTATAAGAGCTAGAGGGCATGGAGGACACCAAGGAAGCAAGGCCTTCCAAATAGAGCAGGACTGACCCACATATGAACCCACAGAGACTGTGGCAGCATGCACAGGGCCTGCATGGGTCTAAGCTCAAGGGGGTTCCAGTGTGGAGAGGGGAAATAAACACAAGCCCTCACCCCTAACCCAGAATCTATCTCCAGTGGATAACCACTTACAAAGGAAACATCAGTTCTTCCCTACTGTCTCACTGAGTATACAAGCCACTCTAAATGGCAGGCTTCATGCCTAGCAGTAGATGGCCAACACAAAATGAACTCAATGACATTTTTGGAGGTTCTTTGTCTCAATGCTTTTTCAGGACTTTTTTAACTTTACAAGTCTTTTTCATATATATATATAGAGAGAGAGATATAGATATAGAGATAGATACCTGTATATCTCACCATATATTTATACATATATATAGTGGTTTCCAGTTTTCTCTTTCTATGGGATTCCCCTGTGTGCAAATGTGTGTATCTTTGCATCTACATGTATTTCCTATGCATTTTCTTTGCCTTTTTTTCTTCTGTTTGCTTTGTCCTGCTCTAGTTTTTGTCTTTATTGTATTTTAGTGTATATATATATATATATATATATATCTATATATTAGATGCCCATTTGTTTTCTAATGAGAGGGAAAGAAAAGGTGTGGATTTGGGTTGGAAGGGAGGTAACCTAAAAATTTTACCAAATCTGAAAATCTCCTGACAGCATAACACCTCTTGGAAAAACAAGTCCCAACCTGCACATCTTGAGGCGAATCCACGCCCTTTACAAGCTATTGGTCCATAACTTCGATAACCTAGACCTTGGCATCTTTCAGGCTCTGATGCCTAGCCCCACGTCTCTGCCCCATGTAGAACACACAGTGTTTGTGTCCCACAGAGACCAACAAGAGAATTAGTGTGTCACGTAGAGGCCTAAGGACTGTTTCATCATTTCTTAGTTATTGGATTTTGGGTAAACTACTCTTGTAGCACTGGAATTAGAAAAGTGGAATTAGAAATATTTTCTTTGTAAGATGTTTGTGTGAATTACATAGACCTACTCTGCTGAGGTATGGAAGGCAGGTAGTGTATGGTTGGCATTGTATATATACATCTTCATATAATTTTAAGATTCGGGTGTACTCTGATATGCCTTTACAATAGCATTCGACCCATCCCAGTAGCAGCTAGAATAAGCCAATATAATAGGAGACAGTCAGCTTTGTAACTTTCTAATCATGTCACTTGAGAAAACAAAAAACTCTCCACCATAATTTGGATCCTTTAAAATTAGCAACGACAGGAAGGCCTGTAAGAGAATGTCAAGATTAACTGGCATGTGCACTCATGCAATTAGCAATGAGCCCAGCCTAGTCAACATTGACAAGCATCAAAAGTTCCAGAATGTGCTGAGTGACGTCCAGAAGGAGGAAGTGCTTCTGCAAGTTGTACTTGAGGTTTTTTTTTTTTCTTCCCAGTGCTCACTTTCTTCATGTGGCATCAGACTGGGGCCCTGGGAGCCTAGGGAGATGCTCTGGATTGATGTCCTGAGCACTCAGAAGTAGAAGCTGAAGCCCACGGAAGTCTGGGACCAGCCCAGGCCACACAGGGAGCTAATGGTCAGACTGATTGGGGCTCTGGCTGTTTCACGGTTCCCTTGGGTCTGACCTCCCTGCCACCTCTCATTTCTGTGCCTTTTGACCTACAGGAGTGCACAGCAAGGCCTTTGACAAATAAACAGTGGCCAGGAGATTAAACTGCACCTGAAGCTGGTTATGTGGTTCACTGAGCATTTGAACCAACAGCGGAAACTCCTCTACGCAGACTGCAAAGGGATTAAGTCCATTCTCAGTCTTGCGCTGTGAATTACTGCCCACTTATTAAGTACCAAACTGAGAACAGAAATACAGCTTGTTCAAGGGACTGCAGTACTGTCATCCCTTTAAAACAAACAAAAGCTAAAAACCAAATCATACAGTTGAACTTTACATGAAAGCAAAAATTAAAGATGAAATCATAGCAAAAACAGTAAACAACAGATAAATAAGTAAACAAACAGGAATGGACAGTATTTAGCTGTTGAAGAAAAACAATCCAGACAATCTTCCTATTGGTTATCTCAAATGCTATATATGGAAGGAAAATGAGGAAATGGATATGACATAGGGAATAATTCCGTTTCTTCCAGATTTTCAGTCACATGACAGCAGTTAACTTTAGATGTAGTAAAATACCAAAATTTGAAAGTCTGTAGTGAGTACCTCCTATTCATAATGTGAGTTGTGCTTAAATAAGTGGTAGGGGATTAGAAATGTGGTCCTGTGACATGGACTATGTCTCAGAATGTGGGACTTCTAATGCTGAATTTCAGACCAATAGGAAAGTTGTTCACTTTCCTCATCACAGAGACATTATGAAATATGATTCCCCAATTTCCTTGATTATCAGGTATCAATTACACCATAGACAGAGTCATTTTTATATAAGTTTGGAGAGAAGATCACCATTTTAGATGGATGACCAGGAAGAAGACCTTGTTGGAATAAACAAGTTTAGCATTTGATTTTAAAAGTGAATGGAGTGTCTGTGGATGGATGGTGAGCAGTTAAGAGCATCAGCATCAGCTGCTTTTCCCAAGGACCTGGGTTCAATTCTCAGCACCCACATGGTGACTCAAAATTATCCCAGGGTTCCAATACCCTCTTCAGGTCTATGAGAGCACCAGACACATGTGGTACACAAACATGCAGACAAAAATCTATATGAACATTAAAAAGGAAAAGTTAATGTGGGGTTGACAGGCAAAGGGTCAGCACTAAGATATTAAGCAGAAGGCTTGAGATGTGGCTCAGCAGTTAAGAGCACTTGATGCCCCCAGATGACACGGGTTTTATTCCCATGATGCTGCAGCTCAACCTGGTCTTTTCTGATGATGCCTTTCCTTGCTGTCCTGTGTTTTCTCCTCCAGATACCTAAGTGCTTTGGGGAACTACAACCTGGTTCTACACTCTCTACCCATTGTTTATAGCACCCCAGAAAGTTTCTTACCAGGCTCTTATCCTGACATTTGTAGCCTCACACAATTTGCTCCAGATTGTCTTTCTGCCTCCATCACTACAGGTTCTTGCTGTAGAACAAATTGCCACAAACCCACAAGCATCACACATCTGCTTACCACTAGCTCTCCTGTCCAGAGGGATAGCAGTTCCCTGCAATATAGGTAGATTCTCTTCAGTGTATCACAATTCAGTAGGATTGAGTTCCCTCTGTAGCTTCCAGGGAAAAAACCTTTCCAAACTCAGTTTGTTACTTGAAAAATTCACTTCTTTGAGCTTGTAGGATGGAGACACTTGAGGACCATTTCCTTGCTGTCTATCAGCCACTGGGATACACCCAATGACTCTAGGTTGTTCATACTTAATTTCCTTACCATGTAGTCTGCTGCATCTTCACATCAGTGAAGCTATATTGAATATTCCTTGGGCTCGGGATGTCTATTCCTCTTCTGTTACCAGTTGGAGGAGACTGTCCAGTTTAAAGTCTCATGAGCTCAGCCCAGGGCCATCCAGATCATCTCCCATTGTGTCATAAGCAAGGAATAAAGGGAAGGAATACAGCCCTTCATATCCACAGTTCCTGTGGTTATACATGCAGGTTATGTACGTGGGCAGAAGTAGAACATTTCAGGAGCCATCAAAGAATTCTACCTATCATAGTTATGCTTCAAAACTACTCCATCCACTACCTGTCAGTCAAATGAGGTTTTGTCCATGCCTTGAACAAGGCAGCATTGACCCTACCAGAGAGACTTTGCATTTGTGATGACTGCTGTTTAGATAAAGGTTTTGCTTTAAAAGCCACCTCTGCAATGATGACATTACTTCTACTCAGCATGATTTCCAATTTGTATGCCCTGCTAAATGTCACTGTTGGTGCATTGCTGTCTGTTTCCTGGCTTTCACTGTAAACCAACCCCAGCACTCCAGTCTGTATGTGCTACTGGAGAGACAGGACTTGTCTTGTTCATTGTATTCCTAGTGCTTCAATCAGTGTCAGCACTTCATGTGCTCAGTCATTGTCATGGCAGAAGCATAGGAATGCCATTAGAGTTGGAGAAGTGAGTGTTGAGGGAGGGGGATACAGTGTTTAATCCTTTAAGTTCTAGGCTGTGATTGGCTGGTTAAGATTCTTTCATACAGTCCTATGAGTAGCAGGATTATCTCCTGAAGCCTAAGGGTCTTTGAAGTTGTGGGGATTCCTCAAGAGAATTAAGGGCATGCTGTCACCCATTCTCCTAAGCAGCATATATAATGCATATTAGGATAGGATCACCCCCAGAACCCATCATATCCCCATTTTGCCTCTTTGAATATACCATCCCATCTGAGCTTGTCCAGAGGAATGAATGACAGTCAGTCTTAGGTTTGTAAGATGTCGAGTCCAGACAGAACATGAATGCACCTGCAACAACCATCGTTCAGTGTCAGTTCCTGGACACTAAGAGGGTACCACAACACATCCAAGGTGATCACAATTGCCTTCCTTCTCGTTGACTCAGAATGTGCACCTTCAATACTACAAGCTGGACAATGGGGGAGGGGGTGCAATTTCCCACATCTCCAGACTGTTAAGCCCTTATGTTACAATACTGTTAAAAATAGCCATCAAGGTTTTTTTTTTTTGAGAGAAAAAGAATTTCCCCATGTAACCCATGTTGGGTACATGTGCACAATAGATTCCATGGTTTTAGTACTTTTAAATAATGATATTTATTGTCATATCAGCTGTTTTAACGTATTTTCTCAGTTATTTGGGCTTTAATTTTATCTATGGCCCACATTAATATGTGGTTTAAGGGACCAAGCTGCACACAATACTTGTTTATGCATTTTATGGGGTATCATTATCCCTATTTCCTAGTAATTTTACAGTAATTTGAATTTTTATTGGATGTATGATGATCCTTTAGCATTCTGAACCAAAGAGTCTTTCATGGTCAATATCAAACTCTAATATTTTACATCAATTATTTATACACACTGTACATACACACAAAATGATTTTCAAAGTCATGTATGGTATTTTATATAGATGTGTGTATATACATACAAAAATCAATAATGGCTTTTGTTTATATTCAGTGGTCAATCACCGAATACATGTTTATAAGGAGTTTGCAAGTGTGTTCATTCATAGAATTACAGTCATCCTTGGAATCTGCAGAGGACTGGTTCCAGGCCCTCATTCAATTGCCCAAATCCACAGATGCTCATGTCTGTTACAGAAAACTATATAAAAATGCTATAGCATTTCATATAATCCCCCCACACACTCTCATGTTCTTTAAATTATTTCTACATTATAATATCGAATAAAATGTAAATAGTATGCAAATAGTTGCTATTCTATACTGTATAAGGAATAATGGCAAGAAATATCTCTATTTGTTCAGCACAGACCCAAGATTTTAGATGTTTTTGGTCTGTGGCTGGTTGTGGAATCTGTGGGTATGAATGGACAGGAAGACAGACAACTCTTCTACCATGATGGGCAGATGTGTGGTCTGTGGCTGAGGTTTAGCTGGCTGAGTCCAAATCTAAGTAACTTCAAGAAAGTGCTACCTGCTTAAGCCTTTTAATGGTCAACCAGGAATTTCCACTCTGGTTACCACAGAGTAAACTGAGATCTCACTGATGTAAAGTGACAGGAGTTGCCAGGTTTGATCTGACTCAGGAGATTTTGCCAAGAGTTTCTATGTCCCCTGGGCTGGAGACCAAAATACATAATTAATTTTTGCCCAGACCTGTGGGAGTACACATGACTTGTCATAAAACAAGCTACTGGCCTTCCCAGCTTTGGAGGGTATTCATTTCACGAGAGAGCGTGAGGTAGAAGCTATTAGTAAAACTATGTTGATCTTCTTTCAGGGGAGGGAAAATTGAGCCCCGGGGTGAAAAGGAGAAGGTTCAGAAAGAATAGCTGATGTGTGTGAGATAATTCTGTTTACATGGGTAAGAGGTGTCAAAGTGGCATTACTCATGAGACTGATTGAAACAGAATGTTGCAAATCACTTTCAAGATTTTTGTTGGACTTTCCCTATATTTTTGGAGGCCAGAGTCAGGATTACTGGCTTTGGTAATTAATCCTTCGTAGCCTACATTCTTTGCTACTGAGAAGAGGAGTGATTCAGGGGCCCAACCTGCTAAATCAAGATAGTGTGTGACCTCTGGAAACAAGAGGACTTTTCCTCACTTGGCCAGAAAAAACAGAATCCGGGAGCGTTGTGATGGTTAAATCAACAGAGGTGATGTTTCTGCAGAGATTTCTGAGGAGATACATTTGGTGCATTTTGAGAATGAAATATATGCAATAACAAATTCAGGCAACAGTGTTGATTGGGTACTATGTGAAATTACAGAAGGGGCCTTTAAAGAGCTCTAGTATTTTCAAACAAAGCATGCATTTCAACACCAGTCTATCATGGTTTATCTTTCAGGGCTGCTCTGTTTGCCTGTTTGTTTGTTGGGTTTTGGATTCACATGAGCCAGTATATCAATACCACAGCTGGATATAAAGATACTTCATCAGTTTGCTCTGACCAAAGCTAGAATGCTCATGGGATTATTTTGTCAGTGTGTCCCTTATCTTTGTGCCACTCTGCAATTAGTTCTAATGCCCTCAGACACTAATTCAGACTCCACTGGCATTATGTAGGTAAATTTTTTCTCTTTGCTTTTTGTCATAGAGAAATCAAATCACTTTTCTCCTATGAAACCAATTATATTTTATAAAAGAGCAGAATTGGCCCCTTTAAAAGAGTTAGGATCGAAGGGGTCATGTTTCCTAGCACCCGGGACACAGGAGTCTGGTACAGTTCATCACTTTGAGAGATATTTGTAATACGTAAATATAATTATATGGTGATTTTTTTCTGTGGCTAAAATAAGTCATCCAAAGAGCATAAACTTCTGAGACCAAGAAGGAATATTTTGATCAAGTTTATCATTATATATTTCCAACTTTGCAAACAGTAAAGGCTTCCTCCCTCTTCAAGCTTTAATATCAGCCTGAGGTGGGATGAGTCAAAAGGGAGAAAGGATTTTCATTTTAACACATGAGATACCTTCCTGATCAGTGTTTTCTGTATCTGACCTCATGGCAGAATCTGGCTTTCTGTTTTTTAGGGACCGAGTCATTATGTTCTGTAATTTTTCTGTTCTTCTGTCCATGTTCATGGGTGTACACTCCTTGAGAACTAGACTTTCATGAATTAAATGGCTTGATAATTCAAGTTTCTACTTTGTGCCTTCATCATAGTAGGGGCTTTAAATGGGGCACTGGATAATCATGTGGCAGAGTTATGATGATTAAAAAAAACTGTATTGTTATGTGTAGGCACATAGGAAATGTGTGTAACTGTACCATGGTTCAGGCAAGGGTGTCAGAGGTCAACTTTGTAGGGTTCGTCCTGTTTCTTGCACCTTTATTTGGGTTCCAGGAGTTGAATTAAGGACATTAGGCTTGCACAGCAAATTCTTTTACCCATGGAGCCATCTCATAGACCCTGGAAAGTGTTTTTGAAACTGCTTCACCCTTCAAGTTCTGCACGTGGTGTATCTGTTTCACCCAAGCATGACTAGCTTCATCTAATCCCCTCTTTGCCTTGACACACACAGTCTAAGTCCAACTGTACACTCACCATAGCCTTGTGCCTGGTACGTAACACATACTCCATGACAGCAGCTGCACGCACCCTACGTCTGCTCTCAATTTCCACCTTTAAAGGGGGAAAGGGCAGAATTGCATTGGTGCTTAGTGGTTGGCAGAGTATTTGCCTAGCACGAAAAAAGCCCAGGGACAAAGTGGGGTCAATTTATATAATACACACAACTCACACACACACTCTCTCTCTCTGTCTCTCTCTCTCTACACACACACACACCCACACACGCATTCTCTCTGTCTCTCTCTGAACAGAATCCATATTTCTTTCATTCCCAGAAACCAAGTTTTTCTAATAATTACTTGAAATCTCAGATAGTGATGCTCTGGCAGCCTGTTCTAAGTAGACATCCTTAAATAATTTGTTTCCTGGAAATCAACTTGATGACCAGGCAATTGTAAAAGTTGCTATTGTTCCTTAACCGTGAACACTATAGTTCATTAAACTGTCTTTGCATCGGTGTCTCTTTTTAAAGATGCCAAGCATTGGAGACTCATCATGACTCCAGTTTCCCTTTAGGCAAGCTTTTTTTTTAGTCTTTGTTCATTCTGACATCAAACATCCTAGATGCGGAGAGAGCAAAGACATGTGAGGTGAGTTTACTTCCTTCCCATGCCTTAGTATAACATGAACTTTGGAGGGAGGGTTTGCAAGCTGTTTAAAGTCTAAAATACTTGCTCCTTGCCTTTTGAGTATTCGTGTTTGAGGCTGAGAATCTTATCAGCAGATAAGGGCATAGAGGCAGCCATCCCACATTCCACAAAGTCACTTCCAGATGGCAGGGAGACTCAGGGGTGAAAAACTCAAGCTCCTCAATCAGGTCAAACAGCCCACACCTTTCCTGGCCCATTTGTTCAGCCTGTCATGAGTCCCCTCACATCTCAGGATAGGCCAGGGTGGCTGTTTAATTAACTCCCCATGATGACATTTTGGTGAGGGCAAGTCAGGTATTACTGAAAACAAATTGAAAACTCCACTTTTTTGTTCTTCATTTGCTTTCATGGTCACTGTTATCCAGAGATTCTGGCTCAATTCAAATAGCAACCATGGTAGTTTTTTCCAAGGATCCACTGATCATTTGTTTTGTTACTTTCCTTGTTTTTTTTTTTGTGTGTGTTTGTTTGTTTTCTGACTCAGTCTGACAACTTGAACGTAAGAGCTTTCTTTTCTTGGTGCCAAGGAAACAATGGCATTTTTCAGATCTCTCTCTCTCTCTCTCTCTCTCTCTCTCTCTGTTAGTTGCAGAAACACCACATTTGTTATTTTTCAATCCTTACAAGAGAGCTAAAGTTGCATGTTGCTGAGTTGTAAGTGAAAAATTGTCTATGAATAATTCGGGGCGGGGAGATCTTAATTCTGCTTAGAATGACTTGAGAACTTACTATGACCGACCTCTGGGTAGTTTTCTCTAAGAAAAAGACTATTATCTTTGAGAAAGTTCCATTCTCTGAGAAAATGTACATTTGCATTTTTGTAATTTTCATTTAGGAATGTCTTTTCATTGAAGGAAAAATTGCAAAGGTACTATAATAGAATGTTACTATATTCACTTCACCAACTTTAATGTTAATGTCTTACGTATCCATGATATATACAACCAAGTAACTGTATCACAGTTCTTCAGTGGCAAACATAGAGACTGCCTAGTGTTGTAATTTAAATCTATGTTTCTATCCAAAATTTCTATTTTGAAACCTAGTTCCCAAGGCAGTAGTACTAGGAAGTGGAAGCTTAGGGAGCTCATGAGAATTTTTTTTTTTTTTTGAGACAGGTTTTTCTGTTTAGTTTTAATGCCTGTCCTGGATCTCACTCTGTAGACCAGGCTGGCCTTGCACTCACAGAGATCCACCCGGCTGTGCCTCCCGAGTGCTGGGGTTAAAGGTGTGTGCCACCATGGCTCGGCTGAGAAAACCACCATGGTTTTTATAAATAGTATTGGTGCCCTTATATAAGAGACTTCTTGGAGCTTATATGCCTTTTTTTTCTTTTTTGTTATGTAAGGACAATGAAGGTATCTATCATCTATGAGAAGAGGTGGAATCTGCTGGTGTCTTGAGTCTGGATTTCCCAGCTGCCAGAACTGTAAGTAATAGATGCATCCTTTTTATAAATTGCCCATATTGTGATTTTTCATAGTAGCCTTTGAAGGTAATGACATTTCATATTTGCATCAATGACCCTTATCTGTTACATAATCTGATTAGGTTCCCTCTTTGCATGTAGACATCATGTCTCTGTAAATCTCCAGTCTGTGACAGATATTTTGGTTTGTTTTTGTCGTCTTTGGCATATTTAAAAGCTAGTGTCAGGTATTCTGTAGTTACCCCTCTACACTCATCCATTCAGTGCTAATGGTGAGTTAGCCTCTTCCAGAGTACTCTGAGGAGACAAAGTGGAGAGACAGAGCATTGCATAGACTTTAAATAAGAACTAAAGGGTCATCTCATTTTTAAAAGGTAGGGAGTGAGATCCAGGAAACATAAAGAAAAGATTTTTATTCTTTTTACAAAATTGAGCCAGTTGTCCAAGCTAGAATTTGCACCTCTACCTTCAGACTTTTGAGGCAGTGTTGGAATCCTGGGATATTTTAATTCCTAGGTAAGTCTGATTCTCAACTGTACCTCCGTGATGGCTAGAGACTCGCCCCACCTGCTTCCCTGAGCTCACAACACATGGCATCCGCTGAAAGGACTAGGAAAATAGAATCAAAGTGCATTTTAGAGAACTGGTTGGGAATAGATGAGGATGATTCTCCCACATCAGTCCCAAATAGAAAAAGGAAGGTCAGAATGAGATTATAAACTCTAGGCAGATTATCTGAAGACCCTTAGCTGCTCAAGTGGAGCAGGAGGCTAGGGAAGTCCTGGAAACAGTAGCAATATTGCCCAACCTTAGCAAGCAACTCTCTTTCCTCACTCCAGGTCAGAGCGCTTTCTGCCTACCTGAAGGAAGTGGAAGGCACAGCTGATGTGGAATTTAGAGGTTTTCAGTTGTATTCCTATGTTTGGGTGTCCTGATATCATTGACCATTTGCTGAAGTTCAGACATGCCCTAGCAAAGAATTATGATTTTTTTAACCTCAGGGCTTAATGTCTGGTGTGAATAACTGGGTCTCATAACACAACCCTAAGCCATTTACTGTCCTTTAGGAATGATTAACTCTGCTTCATGGAATGTTCCAGAAAGCAAGCTCACGATTCATTCTTCATGATCAGAAAGTAGCACTAGCACATGGTTCTTCATGGTTTGTGTCACATTCCTGCATATGGAAGGGCTTCTCCTGACATGCTGTATTGACTTTTCCTTGATGTACAACAGGTGTAGTGTTGAGTCATCTTATGCTTTGAAACAAAGATAGAACAAACAGAGGACAGGATTTAGGATTAAGAGCCCTGTGCTCCTTCAAGTGAATATAGAACCAGAAAAGGGTGCACATAGTCATATTTACCTAAGCTGTGCCTTTATTATGTTCAACTAGATTAGCAGTTTAAAAAGTAGAAGCCTTGGGATTTTCCTCATTGTGATAAGACAGCAAAAAGGGTTAAGGTCCACCCAAATATTTTTCTACCAACTTAAAAAACTGAAACAGTATTCCAAAGGATCTATTTTTATAGTACTTTAAATTGAAGATTCTGCCATCAAATAGATCTAGTACTGGCTATGTTCTTGGGGCAAGAGGATTATCATTTCTTTGTCTTGGTTCTATCAATTTTGAATCTTCAAGGCCATTGGTGAAGATTAAATGGATAATGGTATAAAAACACTTTGTATATGCCTGGTGTCTTTGGAGGGAGTTATAATGCCCTTCCAATGTAGAGATAGACCAAGGAAGGTCTTACTGGAGCTCTTCCCCTGTGGTTACTACCTTCAACAATACTTAGGTCAGAAGCATGGGATGCTAGACCATGCTGCGGAGCAAGAGATGATCAGTCAAAGTCTATCATAGCTTGAGAAGTGGTAAGGAAGCAATGGAACATTCTCTAGCCTTTGCACGGGGTGGAAGACTTTGCTGTTATTGTCTGTCCTGTCCTACTTTTCCTACCTCAAGTGTGCAGTGCTATTCTTGGTCTATGGGTCTATGTATTTTGAGAGCTGTAATGAAGTACCTCTTAGCATCCCTTGCCATTTTCAGGCAGCTTTTACTAGCTGCCTCGGCACTGGGACAACCTAGCAATTTAAGAGCTATAGTGGATGAAGCTGGAAATAGAGAGGCCCACAATTCCAGAAAGCTGAAGTGGGAGTACGTCTGTGGGTTCTCTCCTTCACAAAAGAAGAATGCTAATGTGGTGGAAAACCAATCACACAAATGTCCCTAAAGGACTAGTAACTTGGCTTTCTACCTCTCCTCCTACCCCTTGTCTAGAGAGTACAGAAGGATGGATGATCTCTTAAGTAGCAAAGAAATAGCATTCTCTAGTTGAGGAGTTAATGGAACAATGAAATTCTTCATTCACCCAAGGGCTGGCTCTGCGAAAGTTGCTTGATCATGATTCATGTTGAGCTCAAATTCTACTAGCATGGGAATAAATTCTAAGAAAGTAAAGATGTCAGTTAAAATAGCTTTGGAGGCAAAAAAACGCAACCCTTAAAAATGCCTTCAAGTTCCAAATGACCAATCATCCTTTCCTTTGCTACAGCACACAACATTCTAGAATTTCAAAGCCGGTCTTTTCTGCACATGATTTTCCAAAGCCTGTTATAACTATGAAGCTATGAAGTCATTCCATGGTGTAATTATTTCTGGATCTGCAGCATTCCTCTTAGAAAGTACCTATTCTCTGACACTACAAGGCAGGGCCTTGGTTAAAAAAAAACAACAAAATAACCAAAAATACAGGATGATGTCTGTTTCAAAGGAACCTTGCAATTCTTTCTTCTCTTATGGCTGGGAATAAAGAGAGAAAAATGCTGTGTGTGTGTGTGTGTGTGTGTGTGTGTGTGTGTGTGTGTGTGTGTGTGTGTGTGTGTGTGTTGTGTTTTGATCAGGTTTCCACTCCCCCAAATGTTGTCCTTACTTTAAACACAGGATGAAGGAAATGCTTGTCTCCAGGAGCTGACACATCCCTGGTCATATTTCAGATACAATTAGCCTCCATTGATGGTGGTGGCTGATCTGTCAAGTGAGTAGCTAATCTTATCTGTGGTTCACAAATGACTCAGATGGTAGCTTGTGACTTTGATTACTGGGAGACTGGACCCCATCAGAGGGCTCTACTCCAAACAGTGATCTCTCCAGCCTCCTGCTCCAGGAGATCAAAGCCCTCTCCCTCTCACTATCTGCAGGGAAGCTCATTAGAGGGAGGCTGTCAGGGTTATAATCACGCAACAGTTTTACTTCTGGGTTATAACGCTTTTCCCTTCTTATCAGCCTGTGAGGTCCAAAGTGAGAAGGATAAAGGAGGTACAGATGACATACGATACATTTAATAGGCTCACTGGTGACTGCCGGGGCCCCAGCTCTCTGCCACTGTGGCCTCACTGACTACTGAAGGACTACCCACCCCCATCCCCCAAACTGGAAGAATTAGGCTTTATTCCTAAATAAGAAGGTAGAGTGGGGAGAGGAATTCATAGTCCCTAGCAGTTCCTTTACTGCAGTTTCCAGTCCAAAGATGAGCTGTCTTGACATTTCAGAGCCAATGTGAACTCGGACATTTTGCTGTGAATATTTGAATAAAAATTCATGCTTCCTTCCTGGGACTTAATGCACAGATTTGAAAAGTCTCTTCACAGGAAACCTCCTATGGTCATTTGACTTATTCCTGGATTCCTTTTCCTTTTCCAGGATTGAGCTAAAATCCCTTCATTCTGGTTGAAACGCTGCTCTGTGTTCCAATAGTCCCTGGGGGCGGGAGGGGGGGGCTGTCACCCACACTGCTTCTGCCATGCCTGCCTTTCTTACCATTCACTTTTCTCTTCTTTCCTGAGAGTCCACAGAATATCTAAGGGTGTCTCCCCTTGATAGACATTTGACCTTCAAATGAGTTAAAGTTTCATGTGCGGAAGAAATTTACAAAGCCCACTGAGATAGCTCGGTGTTTCTTGTGGGGTCTCATTCTCCTTTGGAGTTTCGTTGAAACCCATGTAGATGAGAGTGCGTCTGACACAGGGCCCACAAATTTAGATTTCTAACGAGTCCCCAAGATGAGAACCATGGATCAAACCTGATTTTCCTATTTATAGGGGGAAAACTGAGGTTTGGATTAGAGAAGTAGCTTCTCTAAATGTATACAAAGGCAGAAACATTCAATCCAAATGTAAGCTCTACTTTTCCTGGGCCTGTCTGTTGTCTGTGTCTCTGTCTCTGTCTCCATCTCTCTCTCTCCCCCTCCCTCCCTCCTTCCCCCTCCCCCTCTCTCTGCACATTTATATGTTGCATGTTTGAAATGCATAAGGGTAGACTCCCCTCCTCCCCACCCTCCAACAGCTGTCCATTTCATAGACAACTTTCCAACCCGGGTCTTTTATCTTCTATCCTGTCACCTTGCTGCCAGGCACTAAAATACTTAGGGGAACCCATGTCACTTAAAAAAAAAATTATAGAGAGATGAGAAAATTTCATGGTTGGTTGACTGGGTCGCCATCACCTGACTCAACTCTACTGTCAGTATAATCTCGACAGTCCACACAGTGCCAGCAGCTCTCATGGCTGGGTGGAATGAGAAGCAGCAGCAGTGGTTTTGGGAGTGGGTGATTTAAACTGGGTAGATCAAGGGTTAACTTCACTTCCTTACATCCCTTGTGGTATAAAATTTCTCAAGGGACTTAAATTCTAGGAGACGTATTTTGTTGTTGCGTGAAGTAGGAAATGAATCTACTTCATAGGGTTATTAGGATAATTAAAAGAAGTAATCTTTAAATCATCCTTGCCAGGTGTCTAGAGCATGCGGAGTGTTTGGCTAACCTCAACTCTTATCTTCCCTTTCTTTCTCCCTTCACTCTCCTCCTCCCTGCCCCCCACAGTTACCTAAGATCATTAAAACTTGAGTTAAAGAGGTGTAACTCAGTTAGAAGAAGGAAAATAACAGTCTCACTTTCTCCCCTATGTAGCATTGATTGAATAACGGCTCTTTCCTCAACATTAATTGAACCATGTTCCCTCTCAGTGAAATCATTCAAAACATATGGGAAAGAAATTATTTGTATTTAAAATAATAATCTTTCCATTAAATATAATTTAGAAGGCATTAACATTAATTGTAATTATAATGGAATACATGTCTCACACATTATATGATGAAAGAAAGCCAGGCACACTTCAGGAATTAGTGACACACTTATCAGAATATTAATCTCCTTTAGTTACCCTTTAAGAGAATAAATAATCACTCAGTGACTGCTAATATAATAGATTACCCTTTGGCTAAGATGGATGATAATTTAAACTTCAGCAGAATTTATTTATTTAACTAACCGAAATCATGAGTCAATTTTATTTATTTTAAGAGACAATACAGTAAAAACAAGAAAAACTTGAATAATTAAAATTATAATTAACTTCTGTGAGAAAAAAAATTTCATCAATCTGAATGAAACAGTGAACATGTATCTGAACTATATATTAATTATGCATTTGTTAAATGGACTCTTGGAAACAGCCTTAATTAAGTCTCAGGCTAATTCTTAGAGTAAAACCAATGCAATCACCTAAAAGTACATATCTTTTTATTTTTTTAGCTATGTAATTTCTGAGACATTAGACAACTGTTTCTGTAATTGGCTCACAGCAGCTGTTAAGATCCTGAATAAGTTTTTATCAACTCAGTTGTAATTATTTTTTGCTCCCATCATGGAGTACAGAGATCTCATTGCTAAGAGCCCCACCTGCATTCTGTTTATCATAGCTTTTACAGATACACCCGACAGCAATGTAATTTCTCCTGGTTGTTATTTTATGATTATGCTGCAGTGTCACTAACAGGTAGGACTCCCTCGTCTCCCAGTTTGTGAGCAGTTGGCAACCTTAGCCCATGACTGTGTGTGATCTCTGTGTGACTATGAATACTACCATTGGAAGGTGGGGGCTCTTTACTTCCATATAGGGTGGTTTCAGCCACTCAACACTCATGCTCTCTCTGCCTTGCATTTCTTAGAAGGAGGGAGAAAAATAGCAGGAGAAAGGAAGAAGGACATACTTGGTTGGCAGGTTGGGAAAATAGATTGTAATTATCTGCTTTAGAAAGCCAGCTTATATATCAGAGAGAAAACTTCTATTGACCCTAAGATTCTGCCCCTTCAGCCATCTGAGGTGTTGCCCATGCTGCTAGTTGAGACAGTAAATTTTTCTAAAAATGCAGTGAAATATTAGTAGCTCCACCTGGTTGGAAATCTAAAACCACCCTCCATAGGTATCATATGAGTAAACTCAGGATAACGGTTCATTTACCTACTTATTTAGCTTTGCCAGTCTATAGCAGGGCTTGCTACAATCCTGATTCTCCTGTTGTAAAGCAAGCAACTCCAGACCAATAGACTGGAAAACAATGCTAGAGTTCTACAGAATCACACAGTCATCCAAACCACAGTTAGACTAAGATAGGATTCCATGTCAGGACCATGGTGAGTTTAAAATGTCTAGAAGATAGATGAAAAATGGACCCAAAAATGTCATCACTTCTTAAGATTCTCCATTCCCAGACATTTTTCCAAGAAAGCAAGAGCAGGTCCCCTAAATGAATGACTGGTATTCCTGCCTTCTGTTCCAAATCACTCCTTCAATACCTTCAAAGTCCATGTGTCTTCCTATCTTCCATCTCTTTTAGATGAGACCACTCTCACAGGCAAGGTTTTAGAGTTTTATGAACAACGAAACAGGATGTTGTCATGTGCATCTCAGCTTTTCTGAGACAGACACGAGGTCTTCCACAAGCCCCAACATAAGACACCAACCATAGTTGTCACCTAGACATGTGCCTTATGCTTTCTTGGAATACAGACAGGTGTTGACAGTTTTCTGAAAACCTTAGCCTCTTGAGGATGTGGAGGGGGTAATATGAGCTGTATTTGAATCATGCTTTGTTCTAGGGTAGAAGTAGCTCATGACAGTCCCAACCCGATGATGCCTGAGATGTTGAAAGAAAAGAATAAGATTCCTGCCCTCACTGTAAGTCCTGGTTTCTGAATAGGTTCATCATACTGGGTACTAAAGCAGAGGACTGATTCTTCCTAAGCTGAACAGTAGACCCTTGCTATGATTCTGAGTCTGTAGAGTAGACATCCAGAGAAGTGAATGTCTTTGGAATGTAGTTTATTTATCTAGGCCTTCCTCTGTGTGTAATTTCATGTGATCAGTAAGAGCTGGGAGGCCTGTTCATGACTTAAAAGCATTTGAACTCTAGCTGGAAGGTGGAGGAAAAGCCTATTCCTCTTATACAGTGGTTCTCAACCTTCTAATGCTGTGACCCCTTAATATAGTTCCTCATGTTGTGTTGACCCCCTCAATCATAAAATTATTTGCATTGCTGTTTCATAACTGTATTTTTGCTATTGTTATGAGTCATAGTTAAATATCTGAGATGCAGATGGTCTTAGGTTACCCTTGCAAAAGGGTTATGACCCACAGGTTCAGAATCATTGCTCTAATACTATTAATTTATTAATGTATATATCCATTCACCAGCTGCATTTGAAGTGTCTACTTTGTATCATTCTCCACTAGTCGTGGGTATGGGACACAGAAGAAAATAAGACATGAATCTCAAAGACCTACAGACCATTAGAGGAAAGAGGAGACAAGATTACATGGAATCAGAGAAAAGTCCTGTACAACCTGTGATGTGAGGAGCATGGAGGAGGGCCTTGGGCTTTCTGTCCTCAAGCACCAGGCAAGAATTCTCAGAGAGAAGGAGTGAGGATATGAGCCCAAAAGACCAGATTCTGATGTGGCCACTGAGATAAATCCTATCTCAATTAAATGAGGAAATACCAGTGGCTAGAAGTATGGTTTTGGAAGGAAAAGAAATGAGTGGGGTTTTGTCTATTAGGTGAGTGGTAAAATCCATCTTCAAATAATTTAGAAGGTAGTTGCCATCTCTTCCCCGCTCCCCCATTCTCCCTTATCCTCCTCCTACTTCTCCTTGTCTTCCTTTTCCTCCTCTCCCCCCATTCTGGGATCTTATTCATTTAATTTTAAGGTATTACATTTCCATACATATGGGTCATACTTTGTTCTAATTATCCCTATTGTCCTGCTGCTTTCTCCTGACTCTCTTACCCAACTCTTGAATGTTATTTCTTTAGGAGTCTCCATTTATTTCGACACAGCTGCTTCTTTCTTTAGAATCCCAGCTTATGTCCATCACCATGACAGTTTTACATAAATATTGATTATTTTTTTTATAACAAGCTCAAGGTCCTTATTAAACTTCTCTACCATGGCTTTTAATTCTTTGATGCATACAAGTATTTGACCCCAATGTGTGTACAGGTTCATAATGTAGAAAACAGTAACTTACAGGTTCAAGATCTTGGGTCTTTTCATTAGCATATACTGCTTCTCTTGGGCAGCAGAAAGCCTTCAACTATAAGGCACCGACAGATGAGCAGTGGCCATCTACAGAGTCTGTGTGGGCTTGCAGCCTCCCATACTCACACCAGGCAGCACTTGATGGTGAACAGCTCTTATGTTCACCATCAAGTGCTGCTTGTCTTCAGACTTGCTAGCTTTCTCTGCAGCTGCATTCCACCAGCTTCATCTTTCACTTGGTTATTTCCCCATATCAACTGAAACCTCTTTCCAAACACCGTAGTCCATAGGCCAGGAAGAATTTCTGTTTCTTGCCTGCTAAAGAGTCTTTCTGTCTGCCCTGGAAGAGAAAGTGTCTAGACTATTGGGAAAGTAAAGTTCTATCTCCCTCTGTTCTCATGTCACCCCACGTTTCTGCACCTTAAGCTTCTTTTAGAGGCAGCGAGATTGGGTAGTGGAAGTGGAGACTAGTTAGCTACTAGCCCAAGGATGCATCTATGAGAGAGCTGTATCTTCCCCCCTGATGTTTCTTTGAGTTCTAATTGGAACTATGCTTAATGGGCCTCCTGCGTCTCAGAGACAGAGTGGATATGCTTGCAGCTCGTTTTCTCCATACAGTTTTAACCGAGTACGCCTTCAAACATATCACATAACTAAAAGACAGAATTAAGCAAGAATGGCAGAACTCTGGCAGCAAGTAGCCCCCTGCTCGTGTTTTTCATTGCAAAGCATATAGGATTACCTTATTGTTCCAGATATTAGCTTCGTGTATCCAGCATATGCATGTTTAAACAGCATAACCAATGTGCTACAGTACAAAGCACCTATATGTCACCAAGGCCCACAAAACTCGCGCTGTGCCAAGGCCTGGAGACATCATCCCCAGTTTCCTTCCCTCCTTAGGGGCAGATCATCTGTTGCTTTGTGTGGGCCAGGCAGCCTGAGTTTAATAGCAAACATGCTCTAGCTTTGCAGACCCTGTGTGTAGAACGGCTCTTATTTGAATGTGGCATCTCCCCACAAAGAAGAAAAATCCCCAGCACCCCCAGTGTGGCAAAACCCAGACATGCGGCTTGTAAGCCTTGCCTCAAAACAATAGCAAAGGATGGAGGCTCCAGACTACCCTGGATTGCTCTGGAGAATATTATCAACTTCATGGTTCAGGGTTAAGGTTTGGGGCTGGGCTATTGTTAGTGTTTTCATCACTTGTAGAAATGTACAGCCTGACAGTCACCATGCCTGTAGATCAAAGGCAAAAGGGGGAGTTATCTCCTGCCGGCCGTGCTGGAACGCCAAGCACATTTCTGGTGGGCTGACCCCAAGGTGAGCTGGGGTGAGAAAGAGTCCTCCAGCAGATGGCTGTCTGGGTGTGATATGGGGGGAGGACGGTGTTCCAAGAGCAAAGACTCCATCCTTCCCTTTTGGGGTAGCCCTACTAAGCCTACCCTTTGTGATTGTGTGGAAGTGCTGGAATCAAGAAAGAGCTATCAATCTGTCAATCCTGTCTGTGTCCGGGCCCGGGTGAGATTTCCTGTGGGGGGAGGTGGGGGAGGGCACATGTCAATTTGTCTGGAAGGTTGCAGAAGCAAGTTTCTGTATACTGCCATCCTGTTAGCGATCTGGTCTCCTAGCTGACCTGAGCCTCTCAGCCAATTCCTGCATAGAACATGACCTCTCCCTCTTCTGCTTGGCCACGATGTCTCATTGATGGGATACTTTCTCATATATATTTTTTTGTTTACGACCCACTGAGCTTTTGTTCCCAAAGGTTTGAGTGACATAGCACCCCGTGCCTGCTGCAAGGAACATTTTCTTGTTCCCTTGGGAAAATAATCTTCCCCTCTCTGTGTCTCCCTTTTGAACATGGTTCTTTCTTTTATGACTAACCCCTCAATTATTATATTTTGGTTTATGGAAATATACTTCTGTATGATAGCAGTTATCTTTTAGAAGAAAATGGAGAAATGATTGAGCAAAGAGAGACTAACAGTTCTTATAAAATGATACTACATCCTTGAATTCTGAATCTAATCTTTCTCAAGAACAGTTCAGTATGGGTTGCCTATACAGTCCCTTAAAGTATTGTTTAGAATATTAAATTACTCTGACACACTTGATCTTACATTATTTCCCACAAAATAAGTGGCAGGAATACACACACACACACACACACACACACACACACACACACACACACACACACACTTTTTTGTTAGATATTTTAAGTCAACATATAATATGTTAGAAACAATATGGCACTTCCAAAGTGTGTTTTGTGCCTCACCATTACCTTGCTACACTGTCCCTTCTTTCTAGCCCTCCCCCCAACTGAGATTCCTTTCTTCTACATGTGCCATGTAGATGATTTCTGCTAAGCACTGGCCACCAAGCAGTCTTTATTTCTTTTGTGGGTCTGTCACTGTGAGATGTGAGCACTCTAGTGGTAACTCTTTCCTCTGTCCTGAAATGTATAAGGACACTGTTGGGGAGATATGAATCAACACGAGAGAGGTGGGTTCATGTGTGTGACAACAGGTAGAGAAGAGGGAGGAACCTTTCCCTGGACACCTCTCAGGTACAAGAGAAGAAACATCTCCAGCTATTGTTCTTGTTCTCTGTATCCTGTCTGTAGCCATCAGAGAGGAAATCTATTCTCATCAGCAATTCACTTCTTCCCCTATCTCTAGATGTTGGGACTCAAGTCCTGTTAGCGTTAACCTTTGAAAGGCATGAGATTTCCTTTGGGAAGATATTCTCTTACCTCTCAAGGCATAATAAGGGCAGATGTTCTCTGCAAATTTCTAATAGGTTATTTCCCCTATAGACTCTAGATAGTACAGTCCCTGCTCTATCCTAGATCCTCTGTGTTGTACCTGTCTCTCAATCTTGGTCTTGGCCATTGGTTCTTTCTAGACTGAAATTCAGAGGATGAGATTGAGTTAGTCCCACAGTGATGACAGCTGCTTCAGAATCCACCTGCACTGGACCTCAAGGAATACTTTAAACCATCACACCCATGGTCAGAGAGAGACAGACTAGACCCTGGGGTTTGGGGTTTTGGAAGTGAGGAATACATAAGTTTCTATCAATGGGGAAACTGAGCAGAAGAAAAGGAAAGGTAAATATTCTTCCTCCATTGACTCCATCCATTCCAAGAAAAAGTGGCTCTCTCAGTAATAATGTGAGAAAAAAGCCATTCATACCTGATGTGACCCTGTAGTCATATTGATAACAAATTCTCTGATCTGTATACCTGTCTTTCTTCTGACATCCAGCTGACTTTTGCATTGGTTCTCTGTGGCTTCTTTTGCCTCAGTCTTTGAGGGGACCTGCTTGAACATCTTCTTTCACCCATCCCATTAGTGGACCCCCTTCATGATCCCATAATGTTACACACTGTCTCTTTTCATACAGTGTCCTGGTTATCATTAACATGTGTCTTTCTCCTTCTGGCTTGCATAGCTCTTGAATACAGAAATCACACTATTTACTTTTGTGTCTTTCGTACCTAGCCTAATGCCTAACAGAAATTAGAACTCTGAAAAATGGTAAATATTTGCCGGGTAACCAACTGAAAATAAAAGACCTAGATTTCCTCTGATCAAGGAGAGAATCAAATCTGAGGCACGTTTTAATTCATTTGCTGTTTCACTGGGTGGTCTCCTTTGGGTTTAGCTTAATTGAGTCAATAATGATGTTAACAGACCTTATGAGATTACAATTACTATCCAGTATTTATAATAATAATTACTACAATATGCTGTCCACAAATATATAACCATGCTATCATAGCTTTTCAATATGTATAATCTCATTCATCCAGGGAATATATGAAGTTGTTCTATATACTAGGGAGCTATAGGAAATGTAGATTTGATAACTGTTATTGACTGAAGATGTTCTGGAGAGTATATAGAGACTTTCATTGATAATTTTTAAAAATATGTTTTTTATTGATCATCTCTTCTTCCACCAACTTTCATGAAAATACCCAAGGGTGGAAGTGTTTGTTTTTTTAAAGAAACTCTGAGTAGCCTTTACTAACAAACACACTTGCTACCCAGAAACTCTTCCTCTCTCTTTGCTTGTATGAATTCACGGCTTATACTGTGAAATAAGTATCAGGCTTGCTGCTTGTCCCATGACCGATGGAAAGAGTGATTTATTTTATTTTAACTTTTATGTCAGCAGCTTTTTTATTGTCTGGGAATTGTTTACATGTGGATAATGGGATTTGATGAAATACATTTCCCCATTCTCCATTCTCTCCATTTCCGTGTCTCTCACATCACCCACTTAATTTCCTTAGAGAGTTCATGTGCTCTTAAAAAGCAGCCCTAAATCCACTCAGTGATGCCTGCATATGCATGAGTATAGGGTCATCTATTGGAGCACATGTCATCTTTCAAGGACCACATCCCTGAAGAAAACTGACTCTCCCCCTCCCATCAGCTATCAATTGCTGAAAAACTCCACAGTTAGGCATACAACTGTAGTAGGGTCCTTGCTGTTGTTCCCTTTGGGGGTCGGGGGTCAAGTAGGCACAGAGTCAAACCACAAAGACTCCGGGAAGAATGTCGAAACAACAAGCTCAGTTTATTCAAGAAGAGGCAAGCCTTATATACCCTCCATCCCACCCTTGGGGGGGAGGTCTGATGAATATGCATCAGCTGGCGTGACATGGCTGCCTCTCATTGGTCCAGGTCATCTCTGGATCATGTTTCAGCTGCTGTTGCTAAGACCATCAGGCAGACCCAGGTTGGCTCTCAGAAAGTACTTTTTTACTTGTTTGAGCCATGTGGCCCTCAAGCCCGTTAGGGATGAGTCGTCCCATATACAACTTCATGAACCTCTCCCCTGCCCATCTTAGGAATGTTCTATGTCTTGATCTTGTTCAAGTCTTCTGCATACAATCACAGCCACTGTGAGTTCATGTATATAAAGTCCTTGTCACATCCAGCAAATACTATTTTGCTGCATGCATCCACTCTCCTATATCTTACACTCTTTCTGTCCCCTCGTATGAGATTATCCCCGAATCTCAGGTTCCAGGGGAAGATGTGATATAGATGTTCTGTTTAGAGTCAAGTACTCCTTAGTTTCTTGATCTCTGAATGTTGACCAGCTATGGATCTTTGTATTAATCACCACGTACTGCAAAAGAAGCTTCTCTAATGAGAGTTGAGGGATCCAATAGTCTGTGACTATAAAGATAAAAACTTAACGGAGCAGTTTATTATAATGTCCACTTGACTGAGTAACAGTATTAAGTTCTCCCTTGTGATCCAGCCCACTGATGGTACTAGCCATGAGTTCCATCTTAGAGAGTGAACTTTAAGCAGAAACATGGTTAACATCATTTCACATTGTAATGTTTAATACGTTCATCCCACTATTGCATTGGTGGGTATATCTTGCCAGACAGGTCATTATTTTAGCTTTATATTTAGATGAGAAGATGATGACCTTTCTCTCCGGTAGTACCATAGCAACTTTCAGCACTATAGAAACTAGCTAGTATAGATGAAGCTTCCTAGTCTGGATCAGGTTGGTTTAAGTCATGTCCTATGCCTTAAATTTGTTAAACAGTAAGGTCTTGTCATCAAGTTCTAGAGGGTAGTCAAGAGTAATAGCAGCAGTTTTTTAATGTTCAGGGACAAAATAATAGCAGCAGATTTTAGTGTTTAGGGAAAGAACCTATGGAACTATATGTACCACACTTACCAACAACTCCAAAAAGATGTAACCATATCTGACACTGGGCTTCTTTCCTTTCTTTTCTTTTCTTTCCCTTCCCCTCCCCCCTATCCTTCCCCTTCCCCTTCCCTCCCCCTCCCCCTCCCCTCTTCCCTCTCCCTTCCATTCCCTTCCCCCTCCCTTCCCCTTCCCTTCCCTTCCCTTCCCTTCCCTTCCCATTCCCCTTCCCTTCCCCTTCCCCTTCCCCTTCCATTCCCTTCACTTCCCATTCCCCTTCCATTCCCTTCCCCCTCCCTCCCCATTCCCCTTCCATTCCCTTCCCTTCCCTTCACTCCCCCTTCCCCTTCCCCTCCCTTCCCTTCCTCTCCCTTTCCCCCTCCCCTTCCCTTCCCCTCCCCTTCCTTTCCCTTCTCTTCCTTTCCTCTTCCTTACCTTCCTCTTCCTTCCTTTTTTCTTCTCCTCTCTCTCTCTTTCTTCTTCTCCCTTCCCCTCTCCTTTCTCTCTCCCTCTCTCCCTCGCTCCCTCTCTCTCTCCCTCTCTCTCTCTCCACTCCCAAATAGTCTACTTAAATCCTTTTGATTTTATTTATGTCTACGTGTGTATCTATGACGTTTCTATGGCATGGTTCTATATGGCATTTTAAAATGTCCTTATTTCATTATCCTTATCTTTATTCCATAATCTACTTTGGCCCCCAGTTCCCCAACTCATTTAACTCTTCCTGTTCCATTACCCCCTTTTCCACATTCATACTACCTGCCTTCTATTCCCCTCCCTTGAAATTCTCTTGCAGTCTTTTAGTAGTTTCTTGGCTTCCATGGGTACTCCAACAGAAACACACACATCTAAACAGTCAATGCTAGTATCGGCATATGAAAGAAAATGTGTTGTTTGTCTTCCTGGATCTGCATTATTGCTCAAATAATTATTTCTAGCTCCATCCATTTACTTGCAAATTTCACTTCTCTTTACAGTTGAGTAACATTCCATTGTGTATGTGCAGTAAATATTTCTTGTCTATTCATTGGGGGTGAACATCTAAGCTATTTCCATTTCCTGGCTAATGTGAGGGTGGTAGTGAGCATAGATAGACAGTTTTCTCCACAGCAGGACATAGGGTCCTTTGGGCACATGCCCAGGAATGGTATAACTGAGTAACATGTTCACTTTACTTCTAGCTTTTTGAGCAATATCCACACTGATTTCCATACTGGATGTTCCAGTTTGTGCCCCTAACACCAATAAATAAGTGTTCTTTCCCTACATCCATGCTAGCATTTGTGGTCAGTATTATTATTATTTTTTGTATTAGCCATCCTGAAAGGGAAAAGATAAAACTCAAAATAATTTCAATGTGCACTTCCCTACTGGCTAAGGCTGCTGAACATTGAAAACACTTTTCTTAGTTATTTGTATTTCTTCTTTTAATAACGCTCTTCAGTACCAGGCACCAATATTTAATTGGGTTGTTTGTTTTCTTAACGTTTGCTTTAAAAAAATTCTTTGTATGTTCTAGATCCTAAACCCAATAGAGAGGTTTATGCCCAGGGTTCAGAACCCAAACTAATTCTACTCCCTGTTTAGTCCCCTAAAATGAAATAAATATTTTCTACCTATAATCCAGAGGTAAAACTTTCTGCAATGAAGAATTCTCAAATGAGTGACAGAAGTGAGGACAGAGCTCTCTGCCTCAGAGGTTTCCAGCTAGACAGCTGAGCTCTGAACTACCTGTATTGTGACAATGAATTTGTCTCGGGCACTAGAGTTGCAGCCGAGGCATGGGGATGCACGGAGCATTTCCTTTCCCCATGAAATGCTGTAAGGGTCTGTGGGACTCCACCTTCACCTTCTGAGTGTTCTTCCCATCACAGTTCTGTTGTCAGGATTTCACACTATGATGTAATGCAGCACAGCTTGTCCAAAACAATATTAGATTTATTCCATTTGTTAAAAAGGAAGATAACGCTAGTATGTGGCCCTTCTGGCAACGCCTCAAGTCTTTCATACTAGGCATGGCTTCAATCACCTGTTGCTAAGATACTGTAAAAAATATTATCTGTTTTTTAAATGTTTCCTTTTAATTGAATAAACTGTTGCTTTGAAATATCAGTGCAAAGGTTAAAGAGGTCTTTGAAATTGCATATATAAATTTTGTTAATTGGCAGAGCTATCTCTGTGGACTGTACACACAGCAGCTGCTGTCTTCATGGAATCCCTTGTGGAGATTTAGAGGATGCGGCTTTGAGCTGTGCAGTCCAACTGATGGAAACAGCTGATTTTATAGTATTACAGCCGTAAGGGTTGACATAGATATGGGACAATGATCCCGATTAGCAATATCGTGCCAGAGGGACACACAGGACTTGCTGTCTCAGCACCTTATGAGCCAAGATATTAATATACCTGTGATAATATGCTCGAGTGTCCCTATTAAGATTTCACATCAATTCAGGTCCCATTCTACAGCCAACCTGGTTTGCTCAAACCTGTGGAGAGACTTGGGTTTTATGATCATTTTTGGCTTTCTGGCATTGCAACTGTGGACCAGTAAAAGAATAACCTCAGCTTGTCCATAATTTCAGGATTAGCGTAGAAACTAATGAATGCCTCCTACAGTAGCAACGTTGGGCATGCGATGCATCTAAGTGGGTTGAGAAAGGTTCATGGAACAGATTAAATACTCATTCTAGTAAAGACTAGGCAGAATCAGCATTGATTAACAGGTTCCCGAATATAGACAAGCCTCAAAAGGACAGATAAGAATGAAGAGACACTACAGAGCCTCACACGGTTCTTAAATCCAGGCACATCTCTTCCTCTGCACTGTTATTTTGTTAGCCCAGCTCACTAAAACTCCACACACTGGTTTCCTTACTTCATTCCCATCTTGCTACCCAATTATCAATCTTTTTTTTTTTTCATTCTCTCTGCTGTGGAATTCTAGAATGTGAACCTGACTTTGAAAATCACCATTACATTTCAATAGAGAGGATTGTGGAGAAGTTGAATTAGTGGAAAGTATATGATCACAATGTATTGCATATGAATCAAAAAGAAAAAAATTTAAAGAATTCAGAAACATTTCAAGAGTTTCTTATTTCCCACATTATCAGTCACTGAATAATGGACTGATAATGTTGGAAATCCCTATAGTGTTCACATTATTGTCCACCCTCACTTCCCATACCAGACAGCATCACAGGCCTCCCTGAGTCATAGTGACAAGCCTCTCTTCTGGAGATATTAGCCTCCTACAGTTTCCACCTGTTCTACAGGACTTGCCATCAGACCTCCAACTTACACAACAACATTGCCTGTTTGTGAATTTTCTCTCCTTGTCTATTTATACACTTTTTTTTTTGAGACAGGGTTTCCCTGTGTAGCTTTGCGCCTTTCCTGGAACTCGCTTGGTAGCCCAGGCTGGCCTTGAACTCACAGAGATCTGCCTGGCTCTGCCTCCCGAGTGCTGGGATTAAAGGCGTGCGCCACCACCGCCCGGCTATTTATACACTTCTTAATGTCAAAAGCTACCTCTCAGTATTTAGAACAGTAGTTAGTCCATAATTTATGTTCTATATACAGAGTCCAAACAGTCAGAAAACATGAAGAAGCAGTGCTCAGAAAATTCACTAAGAGTTCTCAGCCTAGAAGCAACAATAGTCACAAACTAACAAGAATGAGCATCCTCTTTTGGAAGTTCTAGATGTATTATTACAACATAATGGATGCAGAGACTTAAGTTATCTGGATGCCAAAACTATAAACTGCCATCTTTATCTCTAAGGATATGCCAAGGAGATGCAGAGATGTTTTAACCAAAGGAAAGGGATTCCCTTGTGGTGAAGTTGGGTGGGAGGGGAGATGGCTTTAAGAACATAATTTTGGTCCTGTGTGTCTGGTAAAAGAAAGTATGGAATGAATGATGTTAACTCCCCTTCATGGACTGAAGAGAGATATATAAGGTAAATTGACTTGCCATGATCTTTTAAATGTGATGGTGCTGTAGATGTATCAGTTGAGACTGGGCACCACGTGATCTCTTGTTCTCTGCATTTTGATCGGTTGTGGTTTTCTGTAATGGTCTCCATCTGTTGCAAAGAGAAGTTTCTTTGATGAGGGGTGAGAACTACATTTATCTGTGGGTATAAGGATAAATATTTAGAATGTAGTTAGCAATTATACTGGTTTAGTCAAGTGGTGGTTGTGGGTTTACCTCCAAGATCCACGAGTTCAGTAGCCCTGAGTAAAAGATTCCATGAATTACACACACACACAGAGAGAGAGAGAGAGAGAGAGAGAGAGAGAGAGAGAGAGAGAGAGAGAGAGCAAGAAAACTACATGGAAAGGGTTGGAAAGAAGAAAAGAAAAATAGGAAACAGTGTAATTATAATTTCAAAAGAAATTATTATTTAGGAATGTGATTGAATTTTTTTGACATTTCCTGATGTACTCATTCCTCTATGTTTTCATTTGGGAGCTGGTATTGCTCAGTAGTGGATTCTATGGTTCATATTCCTAGTTTTGAAATTCATGTATCCTAGGTACATTGAGACAAGTGGTCTCAACTTTCTTCATCTTAAAACTGTGACCAAAATAATAAAATGTGAAAAACAGAGACTCCACTATTTGACCTGTGGATAAAATGCGTATGGCCCTTTGATACTGTTAGTACATAGTGCGACCCATAGTTTGTTGCTATCAGAGCATTGCCCTTGACAGGATATGTATCATGGAAGTGACCATTCAAGCATTCTCTATAATGACTGTTGCTCTAATCAACATTTTTGAAGTGTTTTCTAGAATTTATCTAGAACCTTATGGATTTAAAGCCTTTACTCCTAATTCTGCCTTCAGAGAACTAGGTCTTAGTCTGAGTGGAAAAGATACAATGTCTTCTCTCTTCTTCATTTCTCCCGACTAAACATGTTCTATTCGTTTGATATTTTTAAAACAAATAAAATAGCATCCGTGTATGTGACTGTTAGGATTTGAACATGGAGCGGGACTCTCAGGTTCCAGTGTTGAATGCTTGGTCTCCAGTTGGTAAAGGTATTTTCCAGTGGTGGAGGCTTTAGGCGATGGGATCTAGTTGGAGGAAATATTAGTCATAGTTGGCCCCTGATCCCTTTTCTTCATCTTTCAGTGTTTCCCGACTACCAAGAAACAAATAGCTTCCTCTTCCACATATTCTTGCTGCCATGATGTTTCGCCATTTTTCATACCCAAATTAATGGAGCCAGCTCACCATGGGTTTAAATCTCTAAAACCATGAGGCAAAACAAATAATTCCATTTTTAAGTTTATTTGTCAGATATTTTGGTCACAGTTTCACAAAACTCATAGAAAAAACTGCAGAGTTATTGAATATTAAAGCTTGGGAGAACTCTGGACCCAAAGCCATGTGGCTGCAGTCAGTAGCCCAGGTTGGTCTATAACAAACAATGTCCCAGATTCTTACCTAAAATTAAATAATAAGATGTACGCTATCCTAATAAATGGAAAATTGAAACATGAAATAGTAGTTAGGTAGGGTGATTGAGAATGTCTCCTTCTAGTGAGTGCAACATGAAGAGTGTTGATATAGGTGTGAGTTTTGCTCTCAGTCAGATTCCCTGAAGTTCACACTGTAGCAAGTCACTGCCATGTGTACAATGGGGACTTACAAGCACAGCCAATAGGAAGATGTTCCTTAAGATCCTATCAATGACTCTTTCTCGTACCTGACGATTGCTACCAGATGAGGGCAGACCAGTGTAACTCAGTTTAAAGTACATTTCTATTAGAATGTGGCTAGTTCCACAACTGTGGGAGTTCAGAGTACAAATCTGTACTCTTAGAGAGAAATAAAAAAAGCATTATTTTGCATTGCCAGTTGAAAAAGTCACAGTGAGCACTTTTACTTCTGGGCATCTTGGCATGAGCTAATAAGGGCTCATGCTCAACTTACCCACTGACTTCTTGTTTCCTTGACCACAAGCCAGTAGGACATGGAAGGTAATGGTGTTATACTACTTGGATATCCCAATAAAACTTCTCCCTCACTCTTGGAAAGAGGCAAAATGATTCAAAACTTGGATATTCTTCTTGTTCCTTGAGACTAGATCATATGTTGTAGCCCATACTACCCTGGAACTCACTATATAACCCAACATGGCCCAAATTCATGAAAATCCTCCTTTCTTAGCTTCCTGGGTATTGGGGTTACAGCGTGGCCACATGGTTAGCAAGAGGTATTATTTTTTTCTTCACTTAATGAAGATAGTTGAGGCATTCATGGTAGGTATGGATGTAGATGGCAAGTGTTAAAGTAAATCATTGTTGACCATGATGCTAAAGAAGTTTACTCCTCACAGCCTGTTCTGGACCAAATAATCCACCACATTGTGGGAATTAGCAAGCTATTATTGGGGTCAAGGAGATATCTCAGTGAGTAAAGTCCTAGCTGTGTGTGTGTCAGGTGAAGACTAGGGTTTAGCTCCTCAGTTCCACATAAATACTAGGTGGGCTTAGTGCTCATCTGTAATCCCAGTGAATGGGAGTGAGGTGGCTACCTAGACTACCTGAATTGGTGAACTCTGGGCTCAAACAAGAGACCCTATTCCAATATATAGGTTGATGAGTTATCAAAAAAGATACCTGATGTCAAACTCCTGCCTCCACATGTATGTACACACATGTGATCCCATACATATAAAAAATGTATATGCAGAGGCACACTCATCACATGCATACATTACATATACACACACAAAAGAAGGCTTTATTATGTAAGTAACAGAATATGTGAGCAGTGGTGGTTTATTCCAGAACAGACTTATTTTCTAACAAAGTTAGAAGCTCAGGGGTCAAGTTCTTGATTTCTAAAGGAGATCATGATTTGAGGGAATACACCATGACATGATGTTGGGATGACAGCCAAGTGAAGAATGGCAAGCCACTCTGTAGTGATCTCATATACCATATGCTGATGGACATTTGATCTCCAAGTGCTCCAGCTCTCATGTCTACATCATGCTGACTGCCCCTTCCCTCAACATCATATTTCAAGATCAGAAAAAGATGAAAAAGGCGATGACTAATGACATGCAAGCTTTTGAAAAACATCTATTTTCCCATTGGCCTCACTCAGCTTACTGGCTGAAGTTGGATTGTGTGAGATGTCTTCTTGGTCAAATCCCTGTTCTGGGTTTTGTGACAAAAATACCATTTGTATTTTGCGTCCAGTTGGAAAGCATGCAATCTGTCATGAAGGAGAAGACTCGATGGTAGGAGCATCATGGATGCAGCTGGTCACGTTGCATCAGAGGTCAGGAAGTAGGGAAGGCTGCAAGTGCTCAACTAGTCTTCTCCATTCTCATTCCAGAGCCTGTACCCCAGAACAGTGCTGCCCATAGATAGGATGGTCTTTTCATCTCATCTTCATTGAGGAACTCTTCTCACAGCAGTTTCCAGAGATTTGTTTTTGAGTTGATCCAACATTCATATGAACCATGACAGCTTCCAAGGAAATGCTGGAAAGCAGGAAGTAGCACTGTATTAACTGCTCTATGCAATGCTAACTCATCACTTTGGGCTTGCAGGTCACTATTCTTAACAGACTTAGGCTTTCCTAGAGGAACCTCAGTGGAGGTCCCTTCTACAGGCAATGTCAGAGTGTCGTGCTGCTTTGCAGGTACTTCCAAGCCATCTGCTTTAAGTAGTTGAATTGATACCTGACAGGATTATATGTGCTTTGTTTTCTTAACCTAATAGTTTCTAGAGGGCAGGGAATATGTTTTATTTTTGGAGTTACCACAGGGTCAGAAACATAAATATTTCTTACAGTTCTATTAACTTATCTTGAACAAAATAATGCTGAATTCTAGAATGCTACAGGTACAGTTCTAGAATCTCTCAGTTGAGAGGTGTGCAGGAACACATCTGGTTTGCAATGGAAACAAGAACACATGAAATAGTTCACAAGGATACATTTTAAAGTCCATTTTGAAGAATAGGATCTTCTTCTGGTTAAGTTTTACAACCCTTACCTCACCTACAACTGTATTTTAAATAATCAGTTTTCCAAAATTTATTGACTTCAACTAAGTTTGATTGGATTGGGAAATAGACCAGGGACTGTTTTAAGAGATAGGTCATAGGAAATACAAACAGACCTGCTTCTGCCTTCCATATTCACCTGTGAGTCTGAGGTCAGAAGTGGCATGTGATGTTCAATGCCAGAGACCCTTAGATTCTGGTCTCAATGGAACATATTATTGATTCTCTTGGAAGAAAACAGGACTGGATACCACCTGAAAACACAGGGAGATCTGGTGTTTATCGAGTAATAATCTGAGGCATACAGATGACAGTTTTGGCAAATGTAAGAGCAGTTACTTTTGGAAAAACTGAACCGAGCTGCAGTCCTTTATGAAGAATGTCTGATATCTGGAGGATGAATAGATCCCCGATTTTAAGTCTTTGAGAAGCTCCTCTGCTCTCAGGATGTGAAGCCATACTGTTCTCTGTTTTATCTCTTGCAGGCCATGTCATCAGAACTGAATTTACTGAAACAGTTAAGAAATTTCAGCAGGAGCTGTAGGCCACATGGACAGACTTAGTAATAATATAGATCAGTTTGGACCCATAGAGCAAAAGAGCTATTATTGAGTTAGTGTGGTACAAAAATTGCTCGTGACCACTGAGGCATTATGATCTTTTCACTTAAAGGAAGCTATGTGGGCAATAAAATAAGTACTGTTTTTGTGACTCCTGAAAACAAAAACCAATTAAAACTATGCCTAGACATGGATCTGCTTACAAAATATTTCAGGAGTGCCAGGATTGTTGAAATTTCAATCACAGAAAAATTCCTTCTCTCAGAACAAGGATAGCAAGAGTGCAGAAGTAAAGACTATAAAGGCAATTAAAAGGCAAAGCTCACCATAGAAGAGAGGTCATTCTTCCCTCTAGACAAAATATCTTGGTCATGTTCAGACGAGATGTCTTGGATATATTTTCCAGTCAGGAATTAGACCCCAGTGAGCACACTTTCATGCTGAGGTCAATCATTTAGAAATCTGGTTTGACAGAACATTATTACTCCATTTATTCAATATGGTTTTCCATGAATATGTTCCATGTGCCAAACACTGCATTCCACATAAAAGTTTCTTTCCCTTTGAAGCAAAGAGTTTTTCATAATTACTACACAAATGTGACCTGGCAAAAACAGGTCTGTCACATCTTATCATTCCATATTATACATCAGAAAGGGTTGTATGAGTTAAAACTTGCATCTGACTATTGCTAAGAATGATGTGAGATAGGAGTGTCTTAAGTTAGCAGGGCTATTACTTTTCTGTTGATCAGAAGTCAGGAGGGAGACAGGCCAGGGAGAGTGTGACAGACATATGCTATCATCGATGTACCGGGATGCTTTCATCTTTCAGTTCCACTATCCTTAGCACATGGCATCCATCCTCAAGATCACGAGATGGCAGCTGCAAGTCTTGCTATCAAATCTGCATTGCAGAGAAGGAAGAGAAAGCAGTGAACACACAGAATCCTATAATCTCTTAATGGAGTCCGACCCCCAAAATAGCACTCTAGCACTCTCCACACAGAGACTGCTCCCCCGATCACATGGGTGACTCCTTAACAAGTTACTCTGGAAAAAAATTCACATGGTGGTTATGTCTCTATGTCATATAATATGGATATTTTGCTACTAAGAAATGAAAAGGAAGTTGGATATTGGGATGTAGTTAGAAGTCTCTATCGGTAGACTCTGGAATGGAGGCGAGGGTGGGATAGGGACGTAGACTTGGCATCGGAAATATGCTGGCATTTACTAAATTACATGCAATCTCATGACCAGTATGTGATGATGGATGCACTTAGCAGTTCAGATTCTCAACTTTCACACTTATAAACTGATCTTCTGGTAAAATCTTGCTTGCAAGATTGCCTTTAGGATTGAATAAGATATAGCACAGTTCAATATGGCCTTGGGCGACTGATCCAATTTGTGTTTTGCATTTAAAATGTTTTATTGCTAATAAAATATGGAGACTCTATACCAACAAAAGCTGAATACATTTGAGATAAAAATGTCAAAATCCAAAATGAACTCCTGGTTCCTGAAAGGCATCAAAGGAAGACAAAATGGGCTTTATCAGGCTAGAAACAAAAAGATGCCATAGAGCAGCAGGGAGATGGCTCGATCCCATAGTCACCTCTCCTAGCACAAACAACCAAGGTGTGTTTCAATCGGGAAAGTGGACAGACATTGTGTTGCCATCTAAAGACTGACATCCCAACCTATCTGAAAATATCCCTCTGTGCTTCTGCCAGCCCGTGCCTTTTCATCATTTACAGATGTTGACTTTTGCATGTAGTCTACTGAAGGTGCTCCTGACGTAACTCTCCTATGGTACACCCATCTTATCTTCCTTTCCCCCTGTTGGCACGTTATCATCTAGCATGCTCTATATTTTGCCATGTCTCTTTCCTTTTACGCGTCCACCAGGTCTTTGATAACAGTGATTTGCATATTATTCTGTACAGGGATAGTGGCTAGATAACATAGAGCACATAACAGGTGTGAGCATGCCATATTGTGTACTCACTACACAATTATCCTGCTTCTTTTCCAAAGGACTTACCACCATGTATATGCATGCATATAAAGACATACACACTTTGTCTGATTCTCCACAGTAGTCTTTAATCTCTCTGAGGTCAAGGGTGTCAGCTATTTTGTCTACCACTCAGCACCTATAAGAAAGCCTGGCTTTTATTAGGTGTTTAATATACCTTTGTTGATGCTGAATTCCTCACAAATTCAGAAACGGTAATTCAGTGAAGACCTCTGGCCAGGAAGTATGGGATCAAATATGCGTTGATCATGATACCTAACATCCTGAGGGAGACAGAAACATAGAGAACTAGTGGTGGGTTTTGTGAAACTAACACTTTTCCCTTGTTCCATATGTTTACAAACACACACAAAATGGCACCGCAGAGCTGCAAAGTCGTTTCTGTGTGATTGACAGCATTACCAAATTTTAATAGATACATGATCAATGTGCACATGGCAAGCACTAGCTAAGCCCATATTAATATTGTTCTGGGTATTCCCTAACATTTCCATCCTCATAATAAACAATTCCCTACAAACAGCCTTTGTTTGTATTTAAGTACTACACCTGAAATACTGCTTATTGGACATCTGACACAGGCCATCCTAGATGATGGTGAAAAGTCTGGTAGGAAATGACCAATATTAATATTAATTGGAAGCCTAAACTGTACTAGGCACTGGACTAGTATCAAAAAGAATTTTATCAAAGCCAACAACAATTGCTTCCCAGAGGCTGAGAGTAAGTCCCTATTGATGAAGAAACTACACCCTCAGTGGATTTGAGCTGCATCGACCTGAACACCTCCTGCCTGTGGTAATACCAGAAGGTGTTCATGTTCATATGTCCTGATATTATGTTCATACCAGAAGGTTATATGTAAGTTGTCAAGGAATGGAAGAAATCAATAGTACTAACCAGCAATGAAGGCTATGAACCACAACAATGGTGATATGGCAACATATCCCAAAAGGTGCAATGGTGGCCCCCTAGTTGGTAATCCAACATTGAACAGTCAGTGCTGAAATCATATACATACAAGCAATATTATACAGAATCAACAAGTTGCACATGTGTTTCTGAGAGAGAGAAAGAGAGGGGGGAGAGAATAATCAAGAAAAATAGAAAGTGAGAGCAGGTCATGGGAGTATTTGAAGGGAGGGAGCATTAGGGAATGGAGCTTGGAAAGAGGAAGGGAAAAGTGATTTATTTTAGTTATTATTTGAAAAAAACCCCCACATTTAAAAGATACTGATAAAAATCCATTTTGACCAAGTAAAGGACTAAAGCAAATCTCCCCACTAGTTGTGAATTAAGTTTGAGGAGTGAATCCTCAAGCATCTGATGAATGTGGACCTAGAGGTGACAGAAGAATATGGGTTGGCACAGGGCACAGTCTCTCCACAGTCCAGTGTTGAAGGTCTTTAGGGTAAAGAGATCCTTCCTTAATCTGAAGTACAGTAAAAGAAATGTAAGGACCTTGGATATGAGCAGCTTGCATTGGGAGAAACTAGCATCAAGGCTTGTGCTACTTTCCCCTAGCCTGTGAATTAAGATGGAGTAAATCTTCAAAGAGCAGGACCAAATCTCTGATCTGGAGGGCAGCCTTCAGCTGCATGTGTGTGAAGCCTGCCTGCTCCAGGGAAGTCGCGATCAAACTCGATGTGACCAAGCCAAGACTCTGTTGGCTGTGTATGGGATCTGACTCCGGTGTCGCCATTTGTTAAGTTCACCTTTCTCATTTCATGCAACTTACTTTTATCACGACCACGTCCTTCTTAACCCTGCATTTCTTTTGAAATGTCCATCTTCCCCTAAGCATGGCTTTGTAAACTCCTAATCGTATTTGTTTGTTTTAATTGAACAAATATGTTCTATGTCATGGGTACAAGTGATGGTTCCTAATTGGATTCATGCTAGCTCGGCTTGTAGTTACAGAGGACGGGTTTCTCTGGTTCTGCTTGGGCTTGGTCTGTATGTGTGTGTGTGTGGGGGGGGAGATAACTTTAAGGCTTGATTAAAGCACGTTTCTCTAATGTCAGGGTTCCCTCTGAAGGAACGGGTGTAATCTTCGGGGAACAATGGAGACTTGCTCAACTTTAGAAAGTCAGAACAGAAGTTTAAAAAAACAACCCTCGCTCCAATTTTCAACAGGATTGTATAATGTTCAAAAAATGAAAAAAATCCCCCCCACTGTAACCGCAGGAAGCCAAGCATTAAAGTCAGAAAAAAAGCAGAGGCCCCAGCCCCACCCCCAGAATGCATTGCACCATATTGTTTTCCTTTTGTGCTTGCTGATTTCAGAGTTTCATTTTCTGTACATTAAAAAGGGGGAAAAAAGGAGACTTAAGAAAATATTCGTTAGCGGTTTCTGTCTAAATCTCATCATCTAATTATTTTCACAGTGAACATTTGAAATGGCAGAAGCAATTCTGCCAAGAGCCCTCTCTCCCTGGATTCCAGGAGATGTTTCACAATAATTAGAAACCCCAATGGGTCTCTTAAGAACCCTTAAAGGGTTCCATATGCAGACTTCCATATGAAGTGGTACAATGTGCAGTTCTTCATTTTCCACAATAGGGCTTGACAGGTCTTAATGTATATTATTACATTAAATGAGATGCACATTAGTTGGTCAGACTGCTGGGTAGCTGGCCATAATTCACTGAGAAAATACAAACCAACCCAGTAACCCCATTATTTCCTCCTCCTTTATCCTTGTGTCCACATGTGGGCACTTATATGCATGTACGTGCGTACACACATACACACGTACACACACACACACACACTTACACTGGATTTTCATACCTTGTCCTTGAATGTGAGTAACTACTCTCATTGGTTTACTGTAGTTTCAAAGTATTTTAACACATCTCAGGCAAGAAATGAGGGGCAGGGGCAGTTAAGCCAAGCATCATGCAAGAGCTATCTACAGTTCATTTTTCCTTTGAACTAATAGAAGACCTACAGTTGTTCTTTGGGCAGGGAGATACATTTGACCCCCCATGAACCAATGAATCAAAATGTCTTCTACTTAAAATATGTGGCATGGCTAGATCTTGAAGCTCTGTTATTGTCTATGAGCTCTGTGTAGGTAGCAGGAAACAGTCATATCCCTTTGTAGGGTTCCTATTTGACTGTCTATTGCAGATCATTGAGGAATGTTTATAATTTTATATTGATTAGGAATAGCAAATTTGGTATAGTTTTGTTGGCAGCATTCTGTCTTGTTCTTTATAAGTTGGTATGGTTCTTTGAGTGGGTAGTGAGTCTAGAGTTTGTGGTCCTCTGATAGGAATTGTGAAGAGTGATTTTTGATGCGTTCTTTACCTTAATAAGGCCACACAAAGTAATAAAACTAGATCTCCAGAGTGAGTAAGAAAACTAACACAGCTTCTTTTCTTAAGAAGTTTATGTTCTCAGTAGAATAGACAGCTATATTTCACACTGCAAAAAATATAGAATAATTGTTAGGAAGTATTATCAGTATTTCCATTTCCCATCATCCTCTTTATGACCCCGTGTTTGCCATTGTTAATGTAGTGAAATGACTAGCAAGTGCCATTTGAAGCTATGGATGAGAAAAGAGGAGTGAAATACGAGCAAGGAATACCTGATACTTTCTCATTACTGTTCATTGCTTTAAAGATTTCTCAACTCACTTAAGACTTTCTAAAAGAAACATGACTTAGCCCTACATTGATGTATGATTATCTGTTTTTCTCCCTGCAATTACATTTTCAACATAAGGATTGTGTGTTTCTAGAGGCAATGAATACCATATTATTTTGAAAACACTGACATGGAATCTTCTCACAAAACAAAGAAAGCAGTAACTGACTGTCCTGACCTCCCTAGAGTGTTTAGATTCCTTTGATTAACTCATGGGAATGGTGCACCAAGTGAAAAATCCAAACAAGAGTACAAACGAATAACTTTCCTATTTCTTCTCAATATTTGAGAAAATCAACAATTGGAGAGTATCGGTATTTGGCTATTCATAGAAACAATAATCTAGCAGCTCATATGTTCTTCTACAGATGGCTATTAATTGAATATCCCTAGACCTATCAGATGTCTTCTCTGGTCACTAATGCAGAAATGTTGAGATATAGAATCAAAGACAGTCTGAATTAAGAGTAAAGAAATAAAAAAAATACTATATGGTCTCAGGTGCATGTAAAACAGTGAAATTGAATTCAGAATTAGAGTTAGAATATTATTATTTAACTTTAGGACAGTGGTTCTCAACCTTCCTAATGTTGTGACACTTTAATATAGTTCCTCATGTTATGGTGACTCCAACCATAAAATTATTTTCATTTTCTACTTCACAACTCCTTTTGCTACTGTTATGAATTATAATGTAAATATCTATGTTTTCTAATGGTCTTAGGTGATCCCTGTGAAAGGGTCATTTGACCCTCCCAAAGAAGTCATGACCCACAGGTGGAGAACCACCTGGTTAGGAATTATGAAGAAAAATGGAAAACATTAGATACTTCTCTAGGGCATATGACTTAGCTAGTTACAAGTTGACATAATACTATTAATCTACTGGATGGGTATAGTAATTAAGCTGCCTTCTGAGTTCTTATATTTATAGCTGTAGATCTGTACATCTCTCTACCTGCATCAAAGGAGCTTCTTTTTTGTAGTATTCAGTTATTAATACAGAGAACCACAACTGATCAACATGCAGAGAAAGACTGTCCTTGGCTCATTGTGGGTCTCTGTGTTATTTACCATCTACTGTAAATGGAAATTTCTCTCATGAGGGTTGAGAGATACATTAATCTATAGGTATAGCAGTAAATCATTAGGAGTCAGTTTAGTATGTATCCATTTAGAAGAACAATACTAGTGGTTTCTCTCCTATGGCCTATGACCCATCTAATCACAGGTTCTTGGTCCAACAAATGGTGATGCTATTAACTGTAACAAATAAGAGAGTTGTTTGTGACTTCCATGGTGCTTGTGCCACTATTGCACAAGTGGGCATGTCTTGCCACGATTCACAGCTGGGTAAGAATGGTGATTATGTTTATTCTCTGGCAGTGTGAGAATAGGAAGAAGCAAAGTGCTAGAGAGGTCCACAGAAATCCACAAAGATACCTCCACAATAGACTACTGGCAATGGTTGAGAGAAAGCCCAAACTGACCGACTCTGGTGATAGGATGGCCAAACACCCTAATTGTTGTACTAGAAACCTCATCCAATGACTGAGGGAACCGGATGCAGAGATCCACGGCTGGGCCCCAGGTGGAGCTCCAAGAGTCCAATTAGCGAGAAAGAGGAAGGTTTATATGATCAAGAGTTGTTGAGACCAAAGCACAGGGACAAATAGCCAAACGAATGGAAACACATGAACTATGAACCAATGGCTGAGGGGCCCCCAACTGGATCAGACCCTCTGAGTGGGTGAGACAGTTGATTGGCTTGATCTGTTTGGGAGGCACCCAAGCAGTGGGACCGGGTCCTGTGCTCATCGCATGAGTTGGCTATTTGAAACCTGGGGCTTATACAGGGTCGCTTGGCTCGGCCTGGGAGGAGGGGACTGGACCTGCCTAGACTGAGTCTACCAGGTTGATCTCAGTCCTTGGGGGAGGCTTTGCCCTGGAGGAGGTGGGAATGGGGGGTGGGCTGGGGGGAAGGTGAGGGGGGGCAGAGGGGAGAGAACAAAGGAATCCGTAGCTGATATGTAGAACTGAATTGTATTGTAAAATAAAAAAAAATAGTACTAATAAAAAAAAAATGGTCCAATGACTGAGGGATCTGGAGTATAACCAAGAGCACTGGCAGCAATCTGTAATATTTGGAGTCTATAGGACCTCGCTTGTCAACAACTCTAATTGTACCCCTCCCCTTGAGGCACAAGGATCATTGTAGAAGAGGAGGTAAAGAGAATGTAAGAGCTAAAGTTAATGGACATCTATAGCAACGCAGTAATTGTCGGACATGACAGGCATATTGTGCATAATTATTGAAGCCATAGTTCTTACACAAGACCAAGCCAGCCCAAATCCTAGCCCGGATGAGGAAGGGGCTCATAAGTCCTACACCTAGCCGAGGAGCTATTGGCTATAGATGGCTGTGAAGGAAGGAGAAGAGAATTCTATAGTTTTGATGAAGTGTTCTCATCACAAAAGAGAAGACAGAGCAATACAAAGATAACAATGTAGAGTGAAAGATGTATTAACTACTTGAGAGTAACAGTCGTTCATAAAATACGCGTGAATAAATTATCATGTGTACAAGTTAAGTTAATCCAGTTATGGTTGTCAATTATACTCAAAATAGCAATGGGAAATTTAAAAATTTGGTGACAACTGTTTTTGAAAAGAAAAGAAAGAGTAAATAGTAACAACTTGAAGGAGGCATGGGTAAAGGAGTTTTAAGGGACCAAGAATCACTCTCAATTGTTGATCATCAGGACAAAAAGACAAAATAAAGATAAAGAACAGCTCTTTTGAGAGACAGAGCATCCTACCACTTGGGGGACCAGAGAAGTAGAGTCCCTAGGTCTCTGATTAGCATCAAGGATGGCCTCTAAAGGGCCAGTAATAAAAGAATAGAAAGGTCTGATGGAGTAAGTTTACAGAGGTACGAAATGTCTCCGATATTTATGAGCATCCAGATACACACACAAGCATTTGCTCACTTCTCTTTCACACAGAAAAAAAAAAGCGTTCGGGAAGGAAGTCTGATTGCAATTTTGAACACCAGCTGCTCACATTTAGCACAGTGTTGTTTTCAGGGTGGCCACATCAAATGACCAGCAGTGATTCCTGTTTGGACATTTGGAGATCTGGAAATCAGTGGTGACAAGATAATCAACCGAGTGGCCAGAAACCAGAACCTTGACTAGCAAAACAGAAAGATAGAAGGTTGTATCAAAATCAGAGGTTGGTGTCCATCTTGAGGGTCCTATGAACATAAACATAGGACACAAAAAGATTTTGTTTTTGTGATAGCCATACTGAGACATCATTGATTACAGTTTTCAAAATAAAAGTACATTACAAAGAAAAGATGCATTCATGATTCTCATATCCTTTGTATCAGTGGGGAGAGAAGGAGAGTATGATGCATTTTATCAAAACTTGAAGCAGTCCTTTGCAGTATATGCAGCTTGCATGTACACACCCTAATTCGGGAACGCATTGTGGGCTCTTGGACAGTGCTAGTGATCCATGCCATCTGGGGTTGCAAGAATAAAGCCTGTGAACTAGGAATCTGGACTTAGAAGCATCAAATAGCAATTTGACAGAGGGCTTTAACGTCTGTGGCATGTTGTGTCTGTTTCCTGGTTTTCTGACTAATATATTTGTACTGCATTTTATGAAAATTTGATTAGAGATGAATTAGTAAAGTGAAGAAAACAAACAACAAAGCTGGTCCTCCCTTCCAGTTGGAGACTTATGGTCCTAATTGACAAGCTGTAGCAGTCCTTGCAGTTGACTATGTGTATGGCAAATTTCCCTTTCCACACTTGAATCCCAGGCTTCTATCTCTCTTGATAGTCTGGTGCATAAATCACAGAGTATCTTGCTTGGGAATCTTAGACCCTAAGTATTGTTAAACTAATGTATTCAGAGACAAATACATTTAGAAATCATCACACACACTTCAAAGTTTTAGAGTGTACCTGGACATACAGAAAACTCAACAAAATTTCATAATAGATTTTTTTTTATTAATTTAACAAAAATTCCCAAACTTCGTTGGTCATAGAGCACTTTGTATCTACTAGTATGTCAACATTCATCAGTCTGTGAAATTTGCAGTGCTTTGAACATAAATGAGAAAAGACTCTCTATTCATGACTAGAGGCCTCAGTAGACGCTTAAAGGAAATAAATTTATAAGATAGGAAGGGACAGTATGGGAAGGAAGATATGTATTATATACACTATAAAACCATGACCTCCTTAATATGATGACCCCATTCATCTTAGTATTGTAAGGCAAAACCCCATTTTCCTTTTCTCTTCTCCCCTCCCACTTACCATTTCTCACAGCAGGTGTTTCCTTCAGACATTCACAGCAAGATTGCTGCTACTTTTCAGTCTTGACAGCTAAGCAAGAAACTGTGGGAAATTGGGATTCTTCAGTTTCTTAACTTTGTGACATATGGACTTCCCTATATATTTCCGAGTATTTAGTCAAATCCTGCTGATTCCAAACAACAAGGAATAAGGGCCAGTCTCAACAGAGAAGTCTATCTTATAGCCCGTTTTACAAGTGTTGTAGCTTTGGCCTACATTGCCAGAAACTGTGATTGTTGATATCCGCCGTGGTCTGGTGTTATGGACAGACGCAAATGATTTATAGTGGAACTCTAGATAGGGTTTTATGTAAAGCTTAAATGTTCTGTTTCCTCCAATTTTAAGTCATGGCAGAGCCACTTCAATTTGCTCAAAATTATTTTTATTCCTAGATATAGATATATTTTTTTTTATTTCAAACTCTGCTTCTAAAAAAGAACCATCCTGATGAGTTGACCTCAAAGAATGAGACCTGCTGGTGTTTGGTTTCTGTCCTTACTGTTGCAAAAAAAGAAAGAAAGAGAGAGAGAGAGGCTGAAGGAGCAAAAATTCCAGCATTCCATGTTCTTTCTTTGTTAATAGTTGCTCTAAAAATGAATCCTCATTTCTTTTTCTTATTTTCTTTTCTCTTTTTCTTTTTCTTTTCTTTTCTTTCTTTCTTTCTTTTTTGGTTTTTTGGAGACAGGGTTTCTGTGGGTAGTTTTGGTGCCTGTCCTTGATCTCGCTCTGTAGACCAGGCTGGCCTCGAACTCACAGAGATCTACCTGCCTCTACCTCCCGAGTGCTGGGATTAAAGGCATGCGCCACCACTGCCTGGCTTGAATCCTCATTACTTGAGGTTAAAAAAATAAAGTATCCCTCACTATTCCCATGTATTTCTATCATGGAATAATGCTCATTGGGAATTGCAGTGTCTACTAACTCTCCAACTTACACATTCCAGTTGCATATTTGCTACATTAGAATATAAACTTACAAAAAGATGTACCTTCTAATATGTTCAGGAAGAGGGAGAAGAGGGCCAGTTCATCACTAGCAGTTGCAAAACTTATGTTTAAATAGCCAAAACTGATGAAGGTGCTCATAAAAGGTGGCCTTGCTGGTGCTCATGACCTAAAACATCCTTCCTGAGGGAGATTTGGGAGAGGAGTAGTAAATACAGTACTCATGAAACTTTAAACAAAATTAAAAATAAAGGGAAAATAGTAAGAGAAAAATGAATTACCAGATATATGAAAAGATAAGACTCTTCAAGTCGAAAGTAACATCAGAACGACTTTGAAGTAACAAACATACACACCCCATTTCTTTCATTCTTTTCCTAATACTCTGGAACGCACATGCAAAAAATAAGAAGGAAAAATCTGAGTAAGCAAAAGTGCATTTACTTTCGAAAATGGAAATCAAACTAGAATAAAAAAATCTCTGCTCCAATGTTTGGATTCTTGAATTGTAAAAGAAAGCCTTTCAAGCTATATCAACAAATGAATTCCAATCTAGAACACCGACAGCTAAGTTACCAGACTACACATAAACAACAACACTTGTACAAAGTTTTTAAAATGGGTCAGTAAATAGAAAATAGAGTTACACCATGAGTTGAAATCAATTGAGAAGTACAAAGAAAACAGATCACATGGACAATAGCTGATCTAGCAAGAATAAGAGAAAGACAGCAATATCTTACAAAATGTAAGTAATATGCATGGAAAAATATGAAGCAAATAAATTGAGTAATGTTTTCTAGAAAATTTCATGGAATGCAAGAAATCTACCATAATTTCATTTATGGTTTCTGTTTCCTGTTTAGCTGAAAGGCATTCTCTGCCCTGAAATATCAATATTCTCCTAAATGCTTTTAGTTTGAGTATTATATTTTATGTCTTTAAAGCTTAGATCTCTAACACATATGAAATTTATTTTTATGTGGAATAAAATAAGGATCTAACTTAATTTTTCTGTTGACAAGGAGAAAACTATGGCAATGTTATGTATTAGACACATTATTATTTATTTATTGAGTTCAAATGCCATTTTACTTTCTCTTCAAAGATATATTAGGAAATATTTTATGGTATAGGATAAAGAAAATATAAAAAAAAACAAAATACTTTTTTTCATTGAGAAGAAATAAGTCTTTGGTCAGATAGAATAAGGAAAATACTTAAGAAAACACATGTATGGGCCACAGGTAATTTCAACAACCAGAAAAACTAAGTTAGAGTATACTATTCTTAAATTGAATGAAGATATATTTCATTTTCTACAGCTTTTCAGAAAACAGGAAAAAATGAAAGAAAAAAGTAAAAAGAAAAATGGAAGTACGAAATACTAATGGAAAAAAATAACAAAAAAGCAACATATACATATTCACTCATACAATGTTTTACTTCAGAAAAAAAAATTTGTTTTGACATCTTGGTACACATACTTATTATTTGCTAAAGCAGGATCTGTGTTTATGAAAAATGCAGAACATGCTTTGACAAAATCCAACATTCATTCCCAATTAAAAACGAACAAGTAAATGAAACATCCCACAGCACACAAGCAGTAGAGTGGAACTTCTTTCCAACAAAGGACTCTGAGAAAAACTGATCGTCACTTTCATCCTTGAAGGAATGAGGCTCAAATGCTGCTTTTCTGATTTTACCAAGAACAAGACAACCTGCCTGCTCTCATTCTTGCTCCTGAGCTGTACGTTCTACCCAGCAGTAAACTGAGAACAAGAGGAGAAAGGACGAATTAGAAGTGTTGTTATTCGTAGACATCATACTTATCTTCATAGAAAGTCCCATAGACTTCCTTTCAAAAAACAAGTTCCCAGGCTTACTAACGAAAAGCAATGTGATTTCAAGGCCAACTATTAGTACCCAGGTATCTGTTGTATTTCCACATACTTGCAATAATAAACAATCACAACTGGAACTAATACATACCATTTAAAATAGTATCAAAATGACCTAAGAAGATAAAGCTTGCAAACCTATTCAAGCCATTTTCATCGCAAACCACAAAACTGTTCACTTGAGACCCAAATTAACAGCAAAATATGATGATGAGTAAAGATACAAATCATTACGATGTCCAGTCTTCCTGACCTTGAACTATAATTTCAGCACAACTCAACCCAAATCTGAAAAAACCTTTTACTGTAAAACTAACAAACTGATTCTGAAGATTAAAGTTAAAATTCAGAAGGACATAGAGGTAGGCAACTTTTTAAACAGAAAAATGACACTGGAGAATAAAAATACCTCATTTCACAGCTGACCACAAAGCTGCCTTCATGTGTTTTTGCAATGGCATAAAGACAGACAAACAAATTGACTGAGCCCAGCCAAGTCCACGACAGATGATCACATATGAGAACAACTTACTTCTCGTAAAAATGTAAAAGGCATTCAGTATAGCAAGCCAAGTGAGGTTTTCTTCAGTGAATGGTGTTTGATTAATTTCCCCTGCTTCACACCTCTCTAAAAGTAGCGTGTTCAGGTTTTTAACCATCTTCATTATTTCAGAAATATAATTTCTGAAAAAATCATGTGTTAAAGCATAGTCTCATCAAAATAAACTATCATATTAATACACTGCATTGATTTTATATATTCATTCAGAAAGGATTGACTTTAATAATGTATTATCATTTTATATAAAAGCAGTGAATTTCTTTCTATCACACAGTTTATTTTCCTTTAATAATTGGACAACTCTGTGGAATCATGTAGTTTTAAGTTTACATTATAGGCATTTATTATATTTGTTACTATTATAAAGAATATGCTATTTTAAATTATATTTTCCACATAGTTATTCAAGGTATAGAAAAATTCAAAGAATTATTAAATAACAATATAAAGATCAATATAGCCTTTCCAAATGTTACTGATTTCCACAAAATGTCTTCCATTAATATCAAAATTTCCATTTATTCATATTGAGTAATTAATATTATTTTTACTTTATTATAGTTGTTAAGTTATATTAATAGAACACACTATTAGTCCAGTTTGCATTCTTAGACTAGATAAACAATGATTAAGTTTGTCCTTTTAAAGGACAACATTGAATCTGATAAGTTAGTATTTTAACAGTCATACTGAGGTTTAATTGACATAGGATAAATTGCACACCTTTGACTTTAGGGATTAGATATGTGTTGGCATATGAATAAATCCATGAAAATCATCAAGGTGTCAAACTAATATAAGAACAGGAAAATAGACCCGTAGCACATAATTCCTCAAAAGACTTAAATAGAAGTGAGAATTTAGTTTTCAATAAATATGCTAACCAAACTCATTGGGCAAAGAATGACTACAAAATAATGTTGGGGAAAGGCATACTTTATGACATAAAATACAGCTTGTTATTAACTTGTTCAAAGTTAAGAAACTGTGTTCAAAAGTAGAAAGATATGAAAATGAAAACTACAGATATGATGCTTTTAAGAGTGTCCTACTTAGGAAATACCAGAACACAAAATATGGGGGAAGAAGGAAGCAGCAAATACGCATACTTCTGTTTAATGAAAAACATTACAGGCTGAATTTAGAGACACACTCAGAAAAGATACTTACAATATCTTTAAATAGAAGAAATGGGTATCGAGGATATATGAGGAGGTTCTTCAAATCAATGAAATAAGAGAATTCCACAGGCAAGTAGCCCATGGGCATAATATGTTCATAAACAGATGCCTGATACCATTGTTTATTGGAAAAACACAGAGATGGAATATCACTTCGCACATATCAGATTAGTGAAAACTAGAAAATTTGACAGCCATGTTTCTGACAGCAGTCAGCCCATTCTACATTCTTCTCGTGGTGTTCTGAATGAGACTGCAACTTTTCAGTTACATTAACACTATGGCTACCCCGGGATTCAGCAACATGGGCTGGGCACATATCTGAATGAAATCCTCACACAGATTCACAGGGGATGGCAGAAGCGTGGACATCGAATTACTATTGTGTTGTATAGAAGAGACAGAAATTCACTTGTCCGTTCTTAGAAAAAGAGATCCGTGAAGCTGGTGTGTGTACAGCACCCAGTCTCATGAAGCAGAAGCCAGAAAACATGGGCAACACCCCAAAAGCAGATGTATGAACAGCATCACAGACAGATGCAGAACCTAATATTGACACAGCATATTAAGATGGGGTGAGTTCTGCAACTCTAAACTTTTTTGTTAATTAAAATTACATGTTCCCAAAGCAAATGTAAGCAGATTGAATAGATGGAGATTTATGTATTTAATTTTTTTCAAGACTACATGCATACCAAGATAGATATGCTTATAATTTTATTTACACGGTGAAAGAGAAGTAATTTGGGAAATGAAGAATGAAAGATTTGAAAAGGGTTGCCATACACAAACCAATCATTATCATCTTAGGCACATAATTACTATATCTCAACCCTGTACACCTGAGCACCCAAAATAAAAGCAGATTAAGACAATCCCCTTCCACCCAAAAAAGAAATTGTAGTTGTCGCCAGCAAGTACTAGACACTACAGTTTTTATTACTGTTACTCCTAGACCTCAACCAAGTATCAGTTTCAGAGGCTAGACCTTTCAGTCTTCAGCTATTGCCACCCCCAAATGGAGAGTCTTTGTAGCTTTGGCCACTAGCTACTTCCTCAGGGGAAACAGGAGATTGACTGACTGGTGAACTCCACATCATGATCCTTGCCCTCATTTCAAGACAGGATCATAAAGGAAGCATCCCTGAGGAGGTCACTGTGCCAAAGGAAGACTGACAGTGTGAGGAAGAGCTGCCTTAAGGACACATTGGAACACATCTATTCAGAAGACCAGCGGACAAATGAATGATCAGTATTCACTTTTGCTAGTTCATAGATTGTAATTTATTAGACATGCCTCTGGACCTTTCACTCTAGACCTCCTGGCATGCTAAGATGCACACTGAGATGAATCTGTTTTAGTTTTCTCCTACCTAAGTTCTAGGAAAACTTTCTTACAGGACATTGTTGAATATTTATTGCTGTTCTCTTGGAACACCGGTGATGCATACTTTTGTATTCCATTATACTTTAAACTCATTTAGAAATTCAATTTCATTTATTCTCTAGCCTACCATCCTTATTTCTACTTTCTTGGGAGAGATTTTGCTTTCCTTTCTGCTTCTTTCTGATGTAGTTTTATCTCTTCATATGTAGGAGCATGTGAAGTGTGTGTGTGTGTGTGTGTGTGTGTGTGTGTGTGTGTGTGTGTACAAGCATGCATGCAAGTATGTGGTTCATGGAGGTGTGCACATACCTGTGTGTGTGTGAAGAAATGAACATACAGTGTTTTCTAGCTCTCTCAACATATTTATCTCACTTACTGAACCTGATGATCACCAATTGACTAGCCTGGCTATTCAGTGACCTCCAGGTATTCACCAGTCTCTCCAACTCCGCCAGCGTGAAGATCACAGATGCATACCACCATGCCTGGCTTCGTAAGTGGATGCTAGGGATCTGAACTCAAGTCCTCATAACTTGTGTATTAATATAATTTTATTACTTTCTGTTGCTCTATACATTATGGATAACAGTACAAATATTATTTTTGATCTTTACAAGAAAAGGCTTCCTGTGTGAGTTGTTGTTAATGGATTCTATTGAGGATGGACAGATGAGAAGGAGCTGTAAATAGAGGAGAGAGTAGCAAGCAAGGAGCTTGAGAACCTGTGTGTAGAAACTTTCTCAACCGTTTGTCATATAAATATAAATACAAATGATGTCCATGGGAGCAGAGAACCTCTCTGCTTCCAATGAACTAATATGATGCTTTATGGTACAGATGAGAGAGAGAGAGAGAGAGAGACAGAGAGAGAGACAGAGAGACAGAGAGAGAGAGAGAGACAGAGCAGGCATGCAAGAGAGAACGACAAGGTAATACAATCTTATTTTTCACCATCTGGTCACAATAGGCATCTGGTTCTTCAAAGAGGACATTCCATTGTCAGTCACCCTAGTTACTTGGCATTGCAGAGTCCAGTCGGATGCTGAGAGGCTTGTACAGCAAGTCTACACATGTCTTTTGTCCCGTACTAAACAAAATGCATTCATGCTCATCTCATTCTGGCCCAAAATCTTTAAAAGCTGGCGTCGTCATTCTTAGTGTTCTCTTCTACGTATCCTTCCCATGTTATTTTTCTTGCAAGCTCTTCTTCATACATTGTGGTTTAGAGCTATAGGTATTTCACAAACTCAGCAGGATTTATACCCCTTTTTATCTTATCTTTGAGAACTTTACCTCACATCGGGGAGGGCAGACAAGGACAAAAGTTAGTTATTCTTACATCTACAGCCCTGAGAATCCAAGGGACCTTCTGAATGGTGATGGATATTCTGTGGCTATGAAGATCTGAGTGTCATCATCGGTGGTAGGCCATGTAGTTAGAGCAGTACCATAGGGCTGACTCAAGATCAGGTCTTCTATCTGCTAAAGAATACTAGGTGAAAATAAATGTTCCAGAGACAGGCTCTTCAAACGGTGACCCTTATTCTTATCATTATTTATTAAGCTTTTATGTCAGAAATACAGTTTTAACTCAATTACAAATTGTGAAGGCACTGCCATTTGAAAATATTAATCGATTTGTGTTATTTTTGAAGGTCAAGTTACAAGGTAGTCTTGAGAAGCTTCTTGATGCTTTGGTTTCTCTTTTGGCATATTCACTGTGTTGGTGTGATTTTATCGGCTATTTTAGAGCAGATACTATCATCAGACCTCCCAGGATTTAGGGACATGTATGTCTCCTCCAGACAGTTGCTTTATGCACTGAATGAGGACTAACTTAGAAGGCATATTTGAAAGACGTGATGACTTATAAACTCAGGTCCCACCATAACGTAAGTCTCATATGAAGATAGCTCAGCTAAACATGTAGCTGAAACACAAAATGTCCAACCATTCCTCCATAGCATTGTCATGTGTTTTAAATCATAACATTCCCTGAAGGGTAGTTAGTCTTTAGTAAATATTACCTATCTTATTGATATTATGTTTGTCATCATCATTATCAGTACTAAAAGGTGATGACAAAAATTCTGTGAAAGAGAAGTGGAATGATTCTTTCTGTTGTTAGATAGTCCCTGGTTACTGACAAGGGCCATAAATGTGGGCTTTTGGTGAAGGAGAATCTATATGGAAAGTCAGACCTAGACATAAAATGTAACTGAAGGGAGAAGCAGGGCTGGTTTGGCCTGCCGTACTGGGTGCTTATGACAAAATCTACTTTCGTCTTGGGTCAAAACGGTGACCTTTCAGTTCTATCTCATTCTCTCTAATTAGCTCGGTTCAACTTGGTGTGTTTTCCTTAGGGGAGGGTTTGGCATCGGTTCAGTCCGGGTATAACCATTTTGAAAGGATGAGAGACATGGCTGGAAATAACCCCTCTAAAGTTACAGTGACCTTCTCCATAATGTATTGTGCCGTGGCGGTAATGATAGATACACGAGCTTCTGTATTTGAAGTTAAAAGAAAATGCAGTTGTGTTTTCTTTTCACCATCCACAAACTGCTATTTTGTAATAACAGAGGGAAGCGTTTTCTATAGCTGCCTGGACAGTGGTTCCAAACTGGAAATAACATCCAACCACTAACTGCTGTTTAATTTTTTTTTTTTTTTTACTTTATTTCATGCATAACTATGTTTGCACAGCAACGGAGCAAGAAGCTGAAAAAAAAATGTCACTTGAAATAGCAAACAAGCTAGAAATGTCATCATCTCTGCTTGGGGTTTTACTTTGGTGAGCAAGTAGATTTAAGGGAATGAATAGCCCTTAGTCCCTAGAATGACTTCATGTAAATGAAATAAAGTATGTGGGAGCATAAGGTGGAAAATGGTACTATTTGTCCAAATGTGAGTTCCATGCTCATAACTCTTTATCTAGAATAGGAACAAAAATTAATTATATGTTCCAGAATAACTAGCAGTGAGAAAGATGTCGATATTTTCAACACAAAGAAATGATGAGTGGTGGGAGAGACGGCGTGACAAAAATCCTGCTCTAATTGTTGTATTTCCCATTGTGTATATGTTCTGAAATGTCTCACTATATCCCAGAAATATATAAAGTCAGTGTGTATCGCAAATTCTTTCAAAAAATTAAGAAAAAACATTCGTTCAAAGTAATAAAAGTTCTTCTAAGAGAAAACTCACCCAAAGAGGGAGGGCTGGCTTCTGAGTGACTCAGAGGCAGGCAAGCGGCTCGGTGGGAATTCTGTAAGCACAAAGCCAGCAGAAGTCAATCTTTACATGTAACCGAATCTCAGACAGACTTCTTGTGTTTCTGAGGGATGCTCCTGTTTTTTCTCAGGGGTTTCTATTTTGGGGGGTTGGCAAAGGGAGACGTCAGCGGATGTTGGCGAGAGCTCTGGCTCTCTCCAGCTGCAGCAATGGAAACCATCACGTGACCATGAATCATCTTTTTCCTTTGCTGGTGGGGTTTTGTTCATCTTCCCTGCTCGGACATTCGTGGTCATCAGGAACTGGAGAGGTTCTTGGACCTCTGAGAGTTTAAGCCCCTCTCCTTTAGAAGAGAGGTCTAAATTCAAACAATAAAATCCTCAGTGATGGGCCAGGTGCTAACCTTGTTCTTAAAATAGTTCTCGCACCTCAGAGGTCAGATGGTGGGGCAGGTAATTGCATGGATTTACTGTTTTGGCACACTTTTCAGATATTATACATGCCCCACCCCAGCTTTCTCCTTGGAGAAGAAAGTATGATTGGGATGATGAGCCTTGATATGCTTCCCAGTTAATATCTTAGCTACTTTGTGCTTCATTTTACACATCAGTCATAAAACAGTAACCACTTCCTCAGGGAGGCTGAGAAAATGAAATTCAATAATTGAGTTTAGTGCTTATAAAATTTTCCCACCGAAGTTTGTCTGGATGCAAACAGTCTTCAATCCAAGATTTTCAGTCACAGTTACCTTCGGGGTATGTGTGTGTGGGGGAACTTTGCTGGGAAAATTTTATATTCAGGAAATTCAACTGCTCTACCCAACAGGCTGGATAGTGTATGTGTGTGTGTGAAAGAGAGAGAGAGAGAGAGAGAGAGAGAGAGAGAGAGAGAGAGAGAGAGAGAGAGAGAGAGAGAGAATGTGTGTATGTGTATAATATATATATATTGCACAGCACAGTCACTATATCTTAGCATCTTATGTCCTGGTCATGTGCTAGCAATAAAACTATGTGCAATTCCTTACAAACAAGCAGGATGATATGAAGGGGTAAAACTGAGTAGAATAAATCCCTTGGAACAGTCTTTGTACTTGGCCCTGAACAGTATGTATAAAGAAGCATAAATAGGAAAAAAGCATGAAGGGCCAGTCAATATATTGATCCTTTTGGCTTATGCTGTGATTTACGGTGGTTCTCCTTTTCCTTTTTAGCATTGAGAACCTAGATTTATTAAGAGAAAGTGAGAAAGGACTGTAAGCATAGGATGAGTTCCAAGAAAGGGTGATCCACAATGGCCTTTCTTGATGAATGACTCCATGAACTGCGATTCTATCAGAATTTTGATAGAGAAGGAAACCATATAAAAGATCAGATCCTTAACAACCATTCTGAACTGTTTTATCTATCACTGCCACTTAATCCCAAGCAGAGGCCACAGGTCAGTTTGTGTCCAGGCAAGAAGGTTTTCCAGAACCAGGCCACATTAGTAGATAGGATCTCAGTGGGCAGATTTGGAGAATCTACTCTTCTAAAGTGGCTAGGAATTTCTCTGGGGTCTACAATATGGTAAGGTGGCTCTGAAAACCTTCTCAAAGGGAGCCAGATTGATCTTGTGTATCCTAGAAGTATCCAGAAATGTGAGCAAAGAGCTAATGAGACAGCTCTTTTCTAAAAAATACAGAAAGGGGCCATGCATTCCACAGTGATGTGCTCCAAAAAAATGTTCACAAAGAGATGGTTTTTACTATTAAACCATCAACTGATTTTGGCCTGCAAAGTACCAGCTGGCTTACATTACTCGTAATGTGCTTTGGTGTGTCTCTGATGATAAATATGAAGGGTCCTTTAAGATATACAGAAATATTAAGCAACTGAACATGCTTTTCCCTCCCTTTGAAAATTTAAGAGTCAAAAGAAACATGGAGGCCCTTTAAAGACAGGGAAAATTCATGTATGGCTAAGCCAGTTTTTTTTTCCCCTCAGACTATGCTAAGCCAAGGAAAGAATATTCTCCTAGGGGGTGAAAATAATCAAGTTTGACTCCCAAACATGCGGATTCCAGCCTTCTATCAAATAAAAACCAAAATGCATTTTTATAATCTGGCCTCAATCCGTAGTCTGTGCCCCAAGCAGTGTCTCAGAGTGTTATTTTTCCTACCAGAAGCCATTCTATTGAAAATGTTCTTACCTGGCATGCATCAAGCACAACCTATCAGCAGCTCTTCCCAGACTGTTTCAGAGAGCAACCCTCTGGAGCAGAAATCTGACAGTGATTTTTACTCCCTCTGCCTTCCCAGTTCCAAGTACCCCCCCCCCCCCCATCCCTGCCATCTCTTCTTTCCACTTGTTATCAGGAGCCTGTACACACAGCTTGTGATGCTGTTGATAGTTGCAAAGTGCAAACCAGTCTCATCACCAGTGGGGCAGGTGCCCTTAGGTAACACTTCCCATGGAGCAGGGAGCCCAGGAAATAGTAGAAGGCTCCAAACATCTTCTCTGTTTATCCAATGGCTTGCACTTGCAAATGAAGGCTTTTTCTTACTCCACTAGAGAATAAGAAACAGCTTTACAATTCTCTCTTTTAAAATGACTACTATTATAATTGCACTGTTGGTTTAATCCTAGACTGTCTTTTTAGTTTACTTAAAAAATTTAACTCAATCTCTCTTATAGGCTTTGGAGATTAACTATTAAGCAAATTTATTGTTCTTTCATTATGTCCACCGATTAGAGTAGCTATGAAACTGACTTTAAAAACAATTGATTTCCTTTGAAAGCTGAGGCCCAAGAATGCTCTACTCATAGGAGATTAACATTATTGACTATTGACTTGAAAAATGTCTAGCATAGACAAGTCTTGTTATTGATGGATGTAGTAGTCAAGAAAATGGGCCTCCTCCTCTCACAGAAGGAGAAGACAGATATGAAGAGAGTTATATGCTACTCTAACAGCCAAAAGCACGCCTCAGAATGAGGACAGGTTCTCCAGGGCATTCTAAGCAGTCTGTGTCTGAAGTAGATCAATGTGACTGGCAAAGAACAAAAGCAAGCAAGTTTCTCCCTTGTACTTTCTTCTAAGCTTATTTCTAGAAAGCCTTGGGAGCTGGAACAGCTCAGCAAGACCATCTCAAGATTTGCTTCCTGTCTATGCTTTCCAGAACTGCTAAATACTGGTGTGAAGTTTGAACAATTCACTTAATATCATCAAGGGCCATTTTCTGACATGTATTTAAAAAACAGATAAATTTTAATTTCCAGAATTTTTTTTTGTCTGAATACCCATTCCCCAAATGGGAATGTTAGGACCTATGATTCAAATTGGAATTCCAGGAGCCAGACATCTCCTTGGATATGGGAGGCACTGACTGAAGAGCATACAGGAAAGTATAATCCAATGGCCAAAGAAAATATAATGTCCAATGAGGTAGATAAATGCAAAGGAAGTAGATCTAGAATTATCCTATCAAGGACAGGAAAATTGGAAGTAATAGGTTTGGGGTAAGGTCTTGGGTGGCTGACAGAGGAAACAAGAGAAAGTTTTTTGCCTGATTGGTTTAAGTAGCTAAGTTAAGTTACCAAGAATAGTGCCTGCTATCGATAGTCAGAATCTCTCCCGCCACCTGACTTGTCCAGGAACAAGTCAGAGACATCACAAACAACTGAAGAATTTTAACACTTTCACAACCACACTCCCATGTGAAATATGATCCTTCCCATGGAGTGGCCAAGACTTCTCTGCCATTTTGCTACTCTGTGATCTATATCATACACTCCAAGACTCAAAAATTGAATCTGATTTGCCTGCAATCCCATAACTAATGCTATATCAAGAGCCAGAAAAGAATTTGTACTACTAATAGAATATTCTGAACACAATCAATTATTGTAGACAATAGAATGATAGAAGTGTGGTTTGTAAGAAAGTAAAGGTTTTTGAGCCATCAAAGACTGCTGAATTACATATGCCCTAGGATAGAAAGTAGACCTGTATTTCAAACCCAAATTCAGTAAAATGGGACAGTTTTCTTGGAGCACAAAAGTTATCTTCATACAACTATTTCATTCCACAGAGCTACCTACAGAGTGAGATGGTGTTACCAATGCTATTTGCTCACCCAGTTAGAGCTAAGCTGGGCTATAAAAACCTCGAGCTTCCTCTTTAATAGGCAGTAAAAGGGATCCTGTTTTCCTTAGTGTTGTTTTCTTGTTCATTTTCCTTCTTTTTCCTTTCTTTTCTTTCTCTCTTTCTTTCTTTCTTTCTTTCTTTCCTTCTTTCTTTCTTTCTTTCTTTCTTTCTTTCTTTCTTCAGTTGTATCCAATATTTGCTTTTAATAACTTAAAAATTATTTTGAAGAATTTGGAAATAGTACAGAAAAATAGGCAATGATTTGCCATAGATGCTGGCAATTGGGAAAGTGAATACAACTTGATGTTTTAACTTTACACTTAGAATATAACATAAATAGAAACTCTTCCTAATTCTTACTTTAGAAATTTCAAAATAGTTTTTTACAGAGAAAATTGAAGAATTTGGACAGTGTAATTTCGTATTTCTTCAGTAAATATGGCAATAGATAGTGAGGCACATATGTGGAAGTCCAGGGATTAGCTGTGAGACCCAAGATGTCTTTATCTTATCTGGGATTCTGTTCCCTCCTCTGTTAAGTAGGACAATCGTGTCTGCTCCCTATTATCTTTGATTATATTATGAGTGTGTCTCAGAATAAATCAGAACCATGGAAAATACTCAGCTAACTCTAGCTATGTCTCATCTGCTCTTCAGAAGCATTTGCCATGGACTGTTCTTCTGATGTCCTTCACTTCCTGTCATCTTGTCTGTGCTGATGAGTTCAAAGACCATCTCTAGAACCCTTGGTTCATGAAGTTCTGTTCTTTTGTTAGTCTACAAACACCACTTTTCTAGTTACCCAGAATGAGAAACTGTACTTGTCACTGTAACATCTTCAGGGACTAGCATTATCCTCGGAAATTTGTTAAATGCTTCTTCATAAAATTTGTTTGCATTCAGTGAAGTCTCTTTTTTTCTATTTTTTTTAAAAACTTCCTCTAAGACAAGAACTATCCTGTTGGCATGCAAAATGGGGAGAACTAAAATTCTCTATATTATATCCATTCAATTTTAGATGGATTCTGGGTTTATTATCATAACTTGAGCTTGTCCCAGTATCGATCACAGTCTCTGACCTGAAGTGATCATTTGGCAGGAACTTTTCATGGTAACTAACAGATGCATTTTTTTGGTTAAATTCCATTAATGAAGGTGATACAATAAAAAGGCTGTGACTTTGATGTTCTCATGCTTTGCCTGTCTTCTTCTTTTGCACTTTTCTACCAGATGGCAGTAGCTGGCCCCAGAATGATCTTTTCACTGCCACCACAATGAAACCGCCCACAGTGGCCTGCAAACACAGTAGAAAGCTCTTAGGCTGCAGAGGGCCTGCGAGTGTCAAAGCCCAGAATCTTATCTTCATCAGTGTAAAGCTCTGATTTAGACCTCCAGTGGAAGGCAATTCTACAGGAAGAATTATCTGGGGGAAAAAGAAGAGTCTAACAGTGAGTTAAAGCCACAGAGAAAACATGGTTTACAAATATTCCTACTCCCTTGTTTCTGCAAGGATGTAAGCCCTGCCCAAAATCCTATTCCTTGCTTTGTAGGAAAATACATAATGGTGCACACTTCATCCTACCAGTCCAAGACTTAACTTTGGACTTAACATCAACCTTCCAATGTCCTCCCTGTGCTGTAGTGGGATTTCACAGTACACCATTCCATTTGGAGAACAGGAAAGTGCTTATGTTTTAGACTGAAATGACTAATATTCCTGAGGAGTGGATCCAAATTCAAAGTAAATGCACATTTTTGCATCTGTCCAAACCTACCCATGAATTATCTCAGGCTATCAATAGAAGAAGAAGAAGAAAGTTGCTATCTGTAAATCCCTATTTGTTTTTCCCAAATTGCAACCTTGGCAATGGGTGTGACAGAAAAATTCTGAGTATTCTTAGTAGCCTAACCTGCCAAGAGAGATAAAGTCACTTTGAAGTACAGGCACGAGACTACACAGATTTTTACCCACAAATGGGCCTCAAGCCTTTCTAAGAGAGAAGCAGGCTGCATCTGCCTGTCTGCTTCATAGTTTAGGGGGGACCAGGAGATGAACTCTGCTGGCTGCAGGAAGGGGAAATTTAAAGGTAGTAAACCACTCTGGGCTGGATTGATATGAATGATAGCACAGAGAAGAGCAACACTATAAATTAGGAGAGCACAGTCAACACAATCAATGTTTATGCCTATAAGGTGTTAGCCTCGTACTAGGATGCTTGGTAGTATCCTCCTGCTCACGTCTTCCATATCCATGTGATGAAGCAGGTAAGACTTTCTGAAGGGCCAGAGGTCATACAACAAGTGCCAGGGCTGAGATTCTTAGCTCTCCTCTGCTTCCACACTCACTCCTACCACTCGCCTTTCCCATGCTACAGATGCTGCTCCTTATTGTAGTCAACCCTTCTCAAGTAAGACTCATCTCCAGTAGTCCTCTGGGAGAGCTTCTTTCCACAGAAGCTCCCCCATTACTGTACACCCACATGTACACATGTGGCTTGTCCAGAAGCCAGGAATAAGGAGTATCTCAGAAGAGATGAAATTTAGCTGCAAAATAAATTGCCTATGGTGAGTTTTTTTTGTTTTTTTTTTTTTAGCAAAATCTCTTCATGCCCCTGGCTTCCATGGGGTTCCTGTCTGTCACTGTTTCTGCATATGTAACTTGGTGTAATATTGGGGATTCTCAGTATGAAATCAGAAGGAAGAACTCATACAACCTTTTCCCCCTTAAAGGCTGTTTGTCCTTCTCATGCAATGATTTGTAAAGTTGGTTTTATTCTTTGGTCATCTACTATGCACCAATACTAGCCTAATTGGAACACATAATATTACCATGAACTTTTTAAAAATATTAAATTTTATTTGGTTTGCTTTCGCCAAATGAAGAAAATTATACCTAAAGGTTTAACTAATTTATGCAATGTGAAGTCCCTTTAAACAGATAGTTTTCAATGAGGAGAGATTTTAACTCCCCTTCTTCCAAGAGAATTTAGCAATGGTTAGAGATACTTTGTGTCATCCCTTCTGGAGGAACATGATAAAGAATTTCTACTGGCATCTAGTGTGTAAATGCCAACGATTCTATTTAAAATCCTCAAGGTACAGGACAGCCTCCCACAAGGACCAGCAGTACAGTCACAAATATAGCCAGTGCTAAAGGTGGGACACTCTGGATTGAACAGTGAGGGCTATGCCTGAATACTGTGCTATGACCTCTGGATAATGACAAAGATGTTCTTAGAGTTCTCAGCTTTGAGTCAGAGCTTCTATCTGCATTGCTGTGGGAGTCAATTCTTCAGTGTCACAAAGCAGTCTGAAAGTTGGGGTTCTCAACCCCTGTTAGGTAGGGATCTAGAATTGTCATGGCCTAAAGCCTTCATGCTGCTATGGACTCCCAAACTTTGCATCAAAGGTAAATCAGAAAGTAGGGATGGCCCAGAAAACCTTGGCAATGGCAACGTTACTTCAGTTCAAGGAACGTTTTTCTAAAGGGAATTTTGGCTTGACAGATACCACAAAGCCAACTCCCTTAGACTCCTTTTGGTTCACTGATAAAGAGGAATGGAAGCTAACTAATTCTTTTCTAGATTATAAGACCATTTTAGTGGTGACCAGAAAGGAAATCAGGAATTCAATGGAAAGGTTATCTATATCTACCTACTATCAAGGGAACGGAAAGTTTGACATCAGGTGGTGGTAGCCACACTTACTTGAGAACTGTGGGTATTTTCTAGGACAGACCATGAACTGATAGTAGAGAAACTGGTAAAGGCATCTTTAGGGAGACTATTTATTTACTGAAAAGATATTATTCTAGAGCTGTGTCTTTATTTATTGAGTAAAGGTTGAGCTGTCCAAGGCTCTGTCTTAGGAAAGGGTAGACACAGGGAAAGGGATATCAAAATCAGTCGAAGAGATATAAGAAAGGAGATAAAAGTAGTCAGGAAAGAATGGCTGGGATGATGTTTTGGTAGAGAGAATGACTTTTGGGAGTGTCCTGAGACAAAAGAAGGAGCAGAGGCTATGGTAAGGGAAATATCAAAGGAAGGAGAGCAGTGTGAGATGCTGAGAGGGGACAGCAGGGAAGAGCCCATCTTCAGTTTAAGCTCCATGCCATGCTACTCAGTGATACAAGGTCTGATTTGAGTCTCAGACAGCAGGTAAAGGCTGGTTAGGGCACTACTACAAATATTCAGAAGAAAAAGATGTTTTGACTATAGCTGTGGCAGACAATATGTAGACAAAGGGATGGATTTGATGTGACTTTAATGGATAGGAGATGGATGAAATGTGGCTGATGGAACAAGGGTCAATTGTAGGAGGTTCCCACCAGGTCACCATGCCAAGCAACTGAGTGGAGATCATTCCCAAGTGTGGAGCAGTCACCTTCCGCATCTTTAAAGTGTGAATACAATTGCCATCCTCCTTTCTTTACATGGTTTTTATGAAAAGCAAGTGGCATAAGACATGCAAAGAGATTTTTGTATAGACTATAAAGCATGGTAAATATCTGGTCTGTAAGGTGATTCTTCATAACTACATCTACAGCTTTGCTATGCATTAGTGATCATGTGCTAAAAGGCATCAACTCTTGCTCTTCTTTGCTGTCCCTTGGTGCCTTAACAGCTTCCTGATTTCATGGCTACAGATTTAGCAGCACATACCAAAATGACAAGGGAAAAGGTGTGGTTTCTTGTTCACCATCATGAATTTGGCTTTTAAACCTTGACGTCTACTCTGATTGCCATGAGAAAAACTGAACCAGCCCAGCTTGCTTGCTGACAAGCTTGGGGAATTGGGACCAGACAATGGAAACTTTCTCCTGAATTGTTCTACTGAGTTGCCAAAGAATTGCTGAGTCTCGCTAGTCTCAAAGTTATCCAAATAGCTTAAGGCCATCAGAACTACAGGAAGAACCTATTGGCTTGCCATTACAGCATGATTCCAAAGCTATGGCCCTCCTCCATTTTTGAAAATCATTTGGTGGTTTTCGAGAGTTGAGGGGAGGTTAAGAGATCCACAAACATGGTACAAGGACACATTTTGGGAGACAAATAACTAGAGACCTAGACTCAACCACAGTCATGCATCTTACCAATGGTACAACCTTCAGGGATTCACCTGGAAATTTTTTTTATTTTCTTCAGTTTTATTTGAAGGTAGAGTTGTGGAGAGAAAATAAGACAATAAGTATGAGTATATAAATTGACTTTTGAAACTGCAATATGCTGAGAAAATTAGATGGATAAGTAAATTAGTTAATTAGTTTGAATAGTAATTTCATGAAGGAATAAACTACTTAAAATATATGCATATGTGTATTTGTATATATCTGCATATTTTGATAGATTTAGATATTTATGTATGTGTGCAGATAATTTTATATAAATATGAACATGAGCAAAAACATGTTTATGTTTTCATGCACACATACATGTACATATATGAACATGTAAATGTGTGTTCCTTTCTTAAGAGAGAGGATATTCTGTGAGTTAAATTAGCAATGCAAATTTTAAACAATAGTCTTCCCGTGGAGCATTCACATCTAAATGGGACATCTGTGTTACTTCCTCCAAGGCTTAGGAAACATTGTGAAGAGAGGACAGAAAGAGTGAATAAGATGGAGGAAGGGAAGGGGCATGCCACAAAAGAAGACATCTCCTGGACATGGCATGGCCACTGTACTTATCAACTCACAGTGACTATGGTTCCTTGTGCAAAACCTGCACAAGACTGTGGTCCTCGATACTGAATTAGTGCTGGGGTTGGGGCTGTGAGGCCCCACCCCTTCCTGAGGACCTCTTCCCATTTAATGGTTACTGGGTAAGGGGAAGTCATTTTCATCAGTGGTACAGCCAAGGACAAGTGACTCTGTGCACCAGTAAATAACCTCCCGCCAGTACTCACACAAGCAACTGTAATTAGACTCAGTGACTCACAGACTAAACAAAGACTTTGAATCAGGAGCCAGGGAGACAACTCAGCCATTCAGAGTTCATACTGCTGTTGCAGATGACCTGAGTTTGGTTCCTGGTACCCGTATCAAGATCTCACAACCGACTGTAACTCTAGCTTCAGGGGATCAGACACCCTCTTCTGGCCTCTGCAGGCTCCTGCATTTGTGTGCACCTTGCTACACACAGAAGGCATGAAAATGTAAGGAAGATTTGTGGGAAAGATGGGGTTTCAATGGGGTAAGGAAGGGAACATCAAAGAGCGTAATCGTAGCATGAAAATAATTTAATTAATAATCCTTCACTTACATGTATAAAACTATCAAAGAATTAAGAAAAACAAGAAAATTGTAAAACATTTAAACCCAGAGCCAAAATAACAAAACCTAAACTCTCCATCGGTGGAGGTCTCCATACTGCATCTCCTGGCTGTATCTCAGAATGTTCAAACCTAGGCTTGACTCAGGGGCTCTTTTTGTGCTGTCCGGGTCAGAAGGGATCCCTGAGGGAAGCTACTTTGTATCTTTGCACAGCCTTTTCCTGATAACATAACCAGGAGGCAGTGGTTTGAGGCTGAAGCCAAGACCTCTGTCGTGGCCAATTATTCTTTTGCCCCACCACTGCTTTCTCTGACCTCTATTTTCTACCTAACATGACCGTGTCTTTGAGGAGGCAAGTGAGGTCAGGGTCCTAGATCACTAGAGGTGGTGACTTGTCAGGTCTGGAGGGGATGGACAATGCACAAAGCCGAAGGGGCATCTCATGACTATCTCATGCTCTGCACAGGCCAGGCTACATTGCAGAATCAGGTTACATAAGTATAATTGGTTTTGTTTAAAAATATGACTACAGTATTTCAGGTCCTCATTTAGAACCTATCCGTAGTCACTCTGTTTAATTTTATGTCATTTCTAAAATGAAGCATTCTAGTCCCGTTACTTTTCAGCCAAACATAGGAGCGGGTGAACATTAAAACAGTGGCTATGGGTTATTCTGTTTTGTGGGAGAGAGAGCCCCCTACAACATTAGCTGGTCACTCTGATTCTGCTTTCTCTTACAGAGAATGGGAGAAGTCCGGAGAAAGGGAAGGACCTAGTGACATTTTCTGTTTGTCAAAACATCTTGAACAATTTTTTTTTCAAACATTTTGGGCTTGTTAAAATCCAGACTGCATTATGCCAAAGCAGTTTTGCTTAATTTCTAAACCCCTGAGTATTTAAAGGGAAATTTAATCGGTACTTTTCTGAATCGTTTCGTTTAACTCATCAGTGTGCTGTTTCATAAGAGCCATTTGATGCCAGAGATGTCCTTCTGTGCCAGCCTCGTTACTTTACTCTAGAAGCCCGTGAGGAGCCAAGAACAGAAAACAGAGCAGGAACCCGAGGCACTACCCTGGCACAAATCAAGATCTCGAAAAAGATTCGCATTCTATGGAAGACCTCAAAAACATTTGCATTCTTTGGTCCAGTTCTCCCCATTCTCTAGAGGGGAAGGGTCTTGTTTTCATCAACCAAGCTAAAAATAGAAATATTAATTTCCCTATATATCCCAAGGCATTGCTCTCTCTGTGTGTGTTAGAATAACTTAAGGGCCTCTGTATACATATTGTTATTTAGCAGAGGCTGACCCATCAGTATGAATTGCTATCCTTTATGGTTATAATGCATAATAATTCATATTTCTGAATTGTAGTCAATATAACTGCACACCATTGCTGTGGGAAAAGCATCTGTCTCCCCCACGTTGGGGCCCATATTACTTAGAAGACAGCAGCTTCACAAGAAGTTTTCTGAAATTCTTCTCTTTACACTGACCCCCTTCCCACTAACTCAATGGAAATGCTGAGTACCAGTTAGTTTCTATATATTAGAGGGCAAAGTATAAGCATATGACATTCTTGTCTACATTCCAATGCCATTAGCATCGGACAAGGAAGTTTATAACTCATTTTTGGGAAGAGGTTCCCGTTCAGTAACAAAAGAGTCATGAAACCAGTGATGTCATAGCAACATAAACTGAAAGACTGTTGAGCTAAAGGCTTCTTCTATGTCTCCTCTCTCCCAGGCATAGAGCCCCATGGCTCCATGCACCATTCCTTTAGTGTTTATAATACTCCCAAGAGTTTGACAGCATGAAGATTCTGTCAAAGTACAGATGTTGGTATGTAGTGAGTTCAAGTTGCGCATCCATGATCATCTTGAGAGTAAAAGGTAAGCTGGCTTAAAGTAGAGATTCATGGATTTCAAAGAACTTGTTATTTTTATTTCCCATTTTCCTTGCTACAAGTATACCTGGTTATTGGGTATACATTAGTAGACGTATAGTCACATGAGTGATATTCAGAGCTGATTAACAACAGCTTAATTAAGTACTGTTATCAAATAAAAACAATTGTAGGCTCTTTTGATATGCAAATATCTTCCATTCATACACAGAATTTCTACAACACAAGTGTGAATCTCAGTATTCCAGAACACTGATAAGTAAATGTATCAAATGGAGGGACATGCTCATGATTAAATTCTAGTGACCTCAGTAGCTGGAGCCTTCTTACATAAATATATCAAACTGTTCTTGATCACAGAAGCAACTCCTGGCTGAATCCTTAATCTCAAGAAAATCTGAAGATCTCATTTATTTAATTTGGCACTCCCTAGATTGGACATTTACTCATTTGCATCCATGTTCATTCACTCATTCAAAATATACAAAACAGATTCTCAGTAAATAACACTGGATTACCAACAATTGTAAGGTATGACTATTATCTTCAGGTAAGTCATGTATGTGTAATTTAATTTTTATGAAGCACCTATGTTATGCTATAACTTGGAAAGGCCGTAAGGATAAACAAGTCAAATGTAGCCACAATCTTCATGGAGAAACCACAATTGGAAAGGCAAGGTTCTGTTCATCCCTAAAAAAACTGGCAATGCAGAAACACAGACAGAGATAGTGCTCTCCTGGTTTAGAAGAAGGATACACCATCTAGAGACAAGGATAAAGCTGGGCCTTGAAGATGGCTAATTCTAGGACGGTACACACAATCAGAAATGAATTGTACAGACGTCCATTACTCTAACAGTGCCCCGAAGGCCTGGGGAAAAGGACCTTGGTGCTGTAGAAGGAGCCACAGGCTCTCTCAGAGCTGAGGTGTGAGAGTAGGTTTGAGGGTATCAAATACCTGCCTCTCTGAAGCATTGTCTGGCCACAGTTTCCATCTCGTTATGCCTCCATATTCCCATGTTTTAAATATACATACACATAACACCTCTCTTGAAAGATTCATTAAAGAATCATCTTAAAGTATAAAGATTCATTAGACTAAAGGAGTCATCATTCTTATTATTCTCATTGTGACTTTTCTTTGGAATGTATTTTTTTTCCCTATAGGAAATATGCTTCGAAGCCCTATAGAGTTTTCTTAACTGTCAATGCTTATATTCTATAACAACGAGACTTGGGTTAAAAGCCATTTACAGAATATTTTTTCCAATACAAACAAGGTGAGAACAATGGCCAGCTTTCTGGAGCATCTTGTAAGAGCATGTAGCACTCCATAGCTGTGGAATAGCGATTAGTACCAGCATCAGGACCAGGGCCAGTAGCTGGCTGTTTCCTGGGGAGGTGCCATGTCAGGATCTGAGGTCACAGACAGGGTATGACAATGGTGTCTGTCACTTCTAGGAGCTCTGTCACAGCCTAGATTCTCTTCTGCCAGAACTACAACCAAGTTGTTGAACTACAGATTTTCCATCACTTTGGTTTGTGATGACACTGTTCAGGAGTGTCTGTTGTTCATCAGGAATTTGGGGAGATGGAAGATTTGTTCTCTTCCTGTAGGCTTTGGGATCTGAAAAGTATCATCTGTCTGGACAGATTCACAAGCCTCCTGTACAAGAAGTAGTTTTGCACATGCGTGTCTCCATGCTTCCCCTGCAGACCTGTAAGCACCAAAATGATGGGAGGCTTATGTGTGTGTCGCTCATCACAGCAGTTTTGATGGCTAGCACATACTTCCACATATCATAGGCTGTCAACAAGATTTAGCAAATGCATCTAAGTTCCCCATTCTGCTACTATTAATTGTGTCCTGTAGTTATCAGATTTCATCAGTCTACCTACAGAAGGAACATTGCTATATTTGGGCAAGTTAGGAAAGTGGGGAAGCTAGAATTCCCTCTTCTTTTCCTGGTAGATCCCTATTGCTCTATTATGGACACACACCAAAGATCACCTTCATCTGTATCCAACAGGGTTGTAATTAGTGATCTAATCTTAACCTGTTCCTTGTTCTCTTGCACATTAATCTATTCTGTTTTGCCTATCCACTAGACTGGGAAGGCTTTGAGATTTATTTCTTTTGCATATCTAATGACTAACCTCATGAAATAAATGCTTAGTTGAAATCAAAGGAATATCTCCTCCACTCTTGAAGATATTCATGTCCTCATTCTTGAAACCCATGGATATATTAGGAGGCACAGGAAAGAGCTATAAGATAGAGTTAAGGTTGTTAATCCTCTGATTTTAAACAAGTGAGATTATTCTGGCTTTTTAAAAATGGACTGGTATACCCACAAAAGTTTTTAAAATGGAAAAGGAAACACAAAAGTCCCAACTTGCTGTGTGTGTGTGTCAGGGGCTCCACCTTCCACTGCCCACGGTGAATATGGAGGAAAGAAGATACAGGCCAAGGAACATACAGTCTCAATAAACTGGAAAGATAGAAGTGGCAAGGAAGTGTCCCTGAACCCTTCAGAAAGGAATTCATCAACATCTTCGTGATCACTTTGAGCTAAGATTTCTGACTTCCTATATTGCAAGAAAACAAATATGTATAATTGAAGGCACTGGTCTGTAGTAAATTGTTATATTAGTAGAAGAAATAAAATACAACTAGAATCTCTCAGTTTTCCACTTTAGGTATTAATATGTTGTCATTTTACATTTAGGCAATAGTATCCAAAGAGCAATACTCAGGGTTTCGAATGCCTAAGTAAACATGAGATCTGTTTTCTCAGCCTCCTGCCCTTATTTCTTTGTCTAGGATTTCATGGGTGACTGCATGCCATCTGATAGATGAGTCCTGCTTATTCTTTTCCTTATCTTATTAATTAAAAGACTCACATTTATACTGGAAGATGGTATCATTTCTGTCGAAAAGAATATTACTACTACCAGGACAACTGCCATAGTGAAGATCTTCAAAGGTTGTACCTGTTTGCTTATGACTGACTGTAATAACAACTGTTCTGTGGATTCTGGGATCAAGGGTAGAGTCATAACAGTAGTAATATGGATAGATCAAAATTTGCTCATGATACTGCTATATGTATTCAAGTGAACAATTCCCCAGGCTACTGTAATTCTTTAGAAGGCTTTAAGTTTCTTTCCATGCTCCCATATAGTCAAAGTCTGGCACTCACACATAAGCATAACCATATCCCATGTCATACAGACACTGTGAGGTTCCCCATGCTGAGGCAATTGAACAGCAGGGGTCACCATAGAAACCATTTAGCAGCAGCTGCTAAGATTGGTAAAGCTCCCGTGCATCCCTGTTCCTATTGTACTGAGTCTCCAAAGTGTCTGTGGAAGGTCAACAACCCTAAAGTTGGGCAAGTTTGGGTCAATCACTGAACCCTAATCCAGCAGGCTCTAGAGGTTTCACTCACACAGTCTCTTTCCCTGGATCCAACACCACATAGAAGCCACATGATGATGGCAACTAGTATCTGAGACATTCTCAGGGTCAACAGTTCTATTATCCCCCTAGTGAGCAAGAGATGATTTGTACATCATCAAAAGAGCTTTATTTTCCAAGGATCTTATTGTTGATGATTACTCCAAATGACCTTGATTTGAATCTGAAATGAGCAGGAGTCCCCAGACCTGTGTCACTATAAGATTTTTAAGTTACACAAAAATCCTCTATGTTCTGTGTTCTAGCTAATGTACACTGAGGAAAAATAATCTTTCCTTAGCGCTCTCCTAATTACCCCAATCTCTGTTCCCAACTCTTTCTCTCATACATATTCATCCCCCACAAATATCCTATGCTTCCTGATATCCTTAAAACCTCAAGAAAGACATTTTATAATAGGAAATACTTTCTGACATGTAGAATAGGTGACATTTTTAAATGACAGATTTCTGTTATGAGAAACTTTTTTTTCATTAAATAGTCTACCTATATGCCACTCAAATAATTTTGAGTATTTGTATGTATATTCTCATGCATGTAATATGCATGGGTGTGTGACTACCTGTGCATATGAATACCAGAAGTTGACACAGTATATCTTCCATGGAGTCCATCACTAGATCTGTAGTTCACTGATTCAGATACACGGTGACCCAATATGAATCAAGAGTCCTCTGTCTCCGTCTCCCTTTGCTGAGATTACAGGATTACTCTGCAATACAGAGCCTTTTGCATGTCTTCTGGGGATCTGAACTCAGGGTCTGGTGCTTGCGGGGCAACCGCTACCAAATGAGCCATCCCCCAGTTCCAGCTGACTGATTCTTGAATGGGTGGATGAATAAGAGAAAGTCTTAGACATTTTTCAGAAATGGGAGGGAAGTAAAGCTCATATAATGGGACTCAGTAGAGGAAGATGGTTTAGGTTGCCAAGGGGTGGGCTGGGGAGTGTGTTTCCATCGATACCTATAGTCACGGTGTCAGGAGTTCAAGAAAATGAAACAAATGTGTTTACTCAAGAAAGGGAGCAGTTCCCTGGGCTGGGAGTCTCCGAAGGGTGACCTAACTGACTCCAGAGAAGGGCTGGAAGCACATTCTCTGAGAAGGGTTAATAACATGCCACATGGCTGGCCTTCTTTAGAACTCTTCCCCTCCCCCCAGTATGAGAGTATAAATCATTGACTATCAGGATAATGAGAAGCAGATTTGCCTCTGCTAATTTTGGGATGTGCACGGTCTTTAGAAAAAGCCTCATAAGACATTGCTGAGTGTTATGAGCCCTACCTCCTTGATAGAGGGCACATGTGGAATGCAGACCGGCAAAGCTCTGCTCCAGAGTGGTGGATGCTACAAGACAAGGCACAGCTGCAGGGGGACTATCACTAAATCTACCCTGTGGTCTGAAGGTAAAGAAACTGCTAGTTGTGTTTTATGTGTGCAAGGAGACAGGAAATTTCAGTCTATTTTCCTGAGCACTGAAGGTGTATGCATCCTTCTCTCTGGCTGGAGTCAGGAATCTGCTTAGAATATCTTTATTTATTTCATGTACATTGGTGTTTTGGTACCCTAGAACTGGAGTTACAGACAGTTGTGAGCTGCCATGTGGGTGATGGGAATTGAAACCCAGGTCCTCCGGAAGAAAAGTCAGTACTATTAATCACTGAGCCATTTCTCCAGTTCCAGCTTAGAATATCTTATGTCCCATGCTCTTAATAGTCATGAGGTGCATGCCGGAATCCAATGGCTCCTATGGATGAGTACCTAAGTTGGAATTTCAGGGAGTACCTGAAAATATAAAGTGAATACAAAAACAGATTTTTGTGCGATAAAGTTAGTGTTAAAATGGAAGGTAAGACAAGGAGGAGGAAGAATTTTCCTCAGTAAAGACCGGCTCTGTTTCAGGACCTACAGGCAAATCTTTAACTGAGTGCAGCTGACGTGGTGGAGTAAGGCATCAAACTTGGCTCCCTTTAACTGAACCCCAGAATCTTTGGTGTCCTTGATAGACCCATCTCTGAAGTTCTCTGCCTTCACAAACAGCTGACTCCCTTATCTTCTGTATACAGAGCTTTGTAAGAAAAGGGGGCTTTGCTGGGGGAGCCTTCCCAGGACTCAAGCACTATTTAGTCACCAGGAAGTGGCACTATTGAGAAGGATTAGGTGTGACCTTGTTGGAGTAGGTGTGGCCTTGTTGGAGGAAGCCTGTTATTGGAAGTAGGCTTTGACATTTCAAAAGCCCAATCTTACTCTCTCTCTCTCATGCCCTCACCCCCTCCCTCCTTCCTTTCCTCTCTTTGCCTGCTGCCTGAAGATCTGGATGTAGCTCTCAGCTACTGCGCAAATGCCATGCTGATGATTTCCTTTTATAAAACTTGCCATGGTCATAGTGTCTCTTCACATCAATAGAACAATGACTAAGAAGATTGTAAGATTGGATCTTACAGAATCCAAATGAATAATTAAAGACCGTGTCAAAATATTAGGACTGAAAGTGGATTTAAGATTATGTCATTGAAATCTTTCATTTTGTTAGAGAAATTGTACTTCTGGGGAGAGACTATTTAGGATATCCATTTTGTTGAGGTTTGAGGGATGTTGTGGACCTTCTGAATGACATTTGCCAATGACTCTATATCTGTATGTAGGGTTACCCTCAGTGTAGATTATTGAGATATGTTTTATTTCTCAGAAAAAGACTGATGCTTATTATGTGATAGACAAGCAAAAGTTCAAAGGAGAGAACAAACAAGCTTAGATACATTTTTTCAGCAAATCCTTTTCACTTTAAGGAAACAATTACCTCTGGTATGGAATACTAATGCTACAGATAGGCAAGCATATAATTAATTTGTCCTTAAAGAAAATGCATCCTCTAGCTACATTACCAAAAGCAGAAATTGTATCTTCTTCCATATACAATGGCATTTTTAGCTAGGTGATTTGCAGATGAGTAAGGTGTTAATATACATACTTAAGATATTCCAATATAATACAATGATAAAAAAGGAAAAAGAACTTTAAATACATTTATAATGCAGTAATGTAATGAACATAGATTATTACAAAATAGAAGATGATTATATTCTGTATACTGCAAAAATATTACTTTTCTTTGAGCAGAAAGACTTACGTGTAATACCAACATTGATCATGTTGGTGATCATGTTGGAAGTCTGCCTTATCTCCTGATTTAGTCCACCTAAGTATCTATAAAAGATCATCAGCTACATTGCTTATAAAAAAACAGATTTTTATTTCTCACAGCACTAACCTGGAAGAAATATCACAGATCAGACTAGTAGTGGGGGCTGAGTTTGTGCCATCTAACTACATTCTTACATGCTAAAAAGGATGAGGTTTTCTGGGTTCTTTTTTTAAGGACTTAATTCCACTCGTGAGAGCTGCACTTGCAAGATCCCCATGTCTTAATGCCATTACCTAGAGGTGTAGGAGTTCAGCCTTTGTATTTCTGAAAGACACAAACACTCAGCAGCCCATGGCATGCTCTACGAGCCGTTACATGCAGAAAACATACTGGAAGTAGCCACGCTAATCCAATAGGAATAATTTGAGGTTGGTTAAGTCTTCCATTGACCAACTCGACACACAGTTTGGAGCCTGTTACACTGTGTGGTTGTGTAGTGGTGGGAGCAGAGACATGAAGGAAGCCGAATGTGGAGGAAAAATGAAATGAATATGAATCATGGCAAGACCTAGAATATTGGCGACGACAGCATCAGGAGGCTAAGTGACATGTAGTATCACCTGTGACAACAAAAGTCATGGCAAAGGCCACTTCTGGTTCTTAAAATGAGATAGATGCGCATGTTTGCACAAGCCCGGGGATAGCCTTGGCACATTTCTCAAAAATCACCCTCACTTTCCATGTATGCCAGCTGGATGACCCTCCCACACATGAAAATTTAGGATGAGGAAATAGGTTATAGCCTTCCTACATAGACTCCATGTGGAACTGAGATGGTACTTTGCCTCTTGATGGGGGTGAGAGAGCACACTATGAAATTAGCAGGACAGAACGGTAGGAATTATATCTGCATGTGGGCAACTCACACACAATTACTCTAGTATGTCCTTTATACTCTCATGGAAGTAAGAGTGAGCTCAAGATGCATTCGTTATATTTTTAGACTCTTCCAAAGTTGCTTGCCCCAGCAAAGTCATTGAATATTATTTTATATGCAAAGTTACACTAAATGTCAGCATTGGTCTTAATCATGTTTTTAAATCACTTTGGTTGCAGAAAACTGACATTGGTTTTAAGTGTGCTATTATTCTTAAGTGGTTGGTACTCATTTAATAATTATTGTTTTATATTTATTTGTGTATGTTTTAATTGCACAATTCAGAATAGCTACCATGGTTTAATAAAAGAATCTTCTATTAAGATGATACAACAAAGCCGGACAGTGGTGGCGCATGCCTTTAATCCCAGCACTTGGAAGGCAGGCAGATCTCTGTGAGTTCGAGGCCAGTCTGAGCTACAGAGTGAGTTCCAGGAAAGGCTTCAAAGCTACACAGAGACACCGTGTCTCAATTAATAAACACACACACACACACACACACACACACACACATATATATGTGTGTGTGTGTGTGTGTGTGTGTATACTAATATAACATACATTACAAAATAAAATATTATGCATTCACACACATCAGCATCCTATTAGTAGTTCACAAAAAGTACAGAATCATGAAATACTTTGTCAGCCAAACAAGTTTGAGATCTAACTGGATTCATTGAACCCTGTTTCAAAGAGTTGTTCCTTCAAAGTCTTCTTTGCCCGCCAAAACTCACTAAAATGTTTGAAATGAACACTGCCTATCTACAGCATTTTGTTTCTCCGTCAACCTAGGTGACTATAGACAGACTCCTGTCTTTCCTATGAACTTGTCTCTTCTTTTAGGCTAGGCTAAGAGAGAAAGTGCTTTCCTCCCTACTATGAAGTAGCAAAAGCCATGCTTTGACTGGTTGGTTGATGCATTGATTTCTTAATTGAGGGTTGTTGTAAGCTGAGTCAGAACCTAAAGATGTTGGGCAAAAAGAATAGGAGACTGATATTGGCCTCAAAGATACCTTGACTTAGAAGAGTCTTAAGGGCTCCAGAGTCAGAACTCCACAACATTCATAGCTGAATGATTGAGAACCACGGCCAATAATAGGCCTGCTCCTCCATGATCACCTCTACTCTGTGGTAGTTCTTATTCTCCTGACAGCTTCACTGGCCTCTTGGTAAGTTCCCCTTGTTCAATATTTAATTCCACTTAACACTATTTACTTCATAAAGACTAATTTTCATTTTTTTGGAACTTTGATAGAGTATATTTTATCATAGCCTTTTCCTATTCCTCAACTCCTTCTAGATACTCCCTTACTCCGTACCCACCCGACTTCATGTTCTTCTTCACTCTTAAAAGAGAAAACACAAAAGGAAAAAGTAACTAAAAAACATGAGGTCTGATTTATATTGGACATCTATCCCTGAGCGTGGGACCTGTCCTGAAGTGCACTTGCTATACCGACTTCCACTCCATAGAAGGAAGCTGATTTTCCATCTCCCAGTAGCCATCATCTGTAGACAGCTTCTTGACTAGGAGGAGAATTTTGCCCCCATAGGAGTTCTGCAGGAATCTCCAGATCTGTATAAAAAAAAGGGGTCTCAAGTCTCTCTACCATCATCCTGGCAGCTATTTACCTTCCTATCAATTGAGGTCTTGGTCACTGCTTTTCAGGAAGTCTGTGACCAGTGTGTGACAATCCTCTTTTAGATGCTCAAACACATCCAGAAAACATGTCCCCTTGCAACTCTGGGAAAAGAAAGTAAAGGTCGGGAAATAGGTCAGTTGGTAAAGGGCTTGACTTGCAAGCATGAGGACCTGGGTTTAGATCTCGAGCCATCCTGTGAACACCAGGGCAGCAGAGCGCTCCTGTCGTCACAGGGGGAGAGGCAGGGGAGGAGAGAGAGAGATCTAGAGAGCACGCGCGCGAGAGTGACAACTTCAACATTCTGCAGCAGAATTTGGCTCAAGTTCTGAACACTCCTTTGGTTTTGACAAGGACTCTTTGGATCACCCTGTGCAGAGGTTGAAAGCAGCAGAGACAGTATCTGTGAAATGTTAGACTATTACATTTTATAAGAAACGAATGACACATAAAGCTGATAGGCCAGTCCAGTCCTCAGTGTGTTCAGATTTCCTCTCCTTGGTGTTGAGGAATAAAGATACAGAGTAGCCAGAGGGGAGGAAGCCCTTGTAATTTTGTTAGATAAGGAAGTAGGCAGCAATTGGAAGGGGATTCTAATTATCAGGGTCACCAACTAACTGAGTATTTTTCTCAGTTTTCCTAGTATGTTTTTTTTTTTTTAATTTTCAAAAATTAGTTTAGGTTACCTAGTCTTGCTGGGTCTGAGGATTTTAGCATAGTTATCCTTTATTTTACAGCTAATATCTACTTGGAGTGAGTACATACCATGAGAGGTTTCATCCAGCAACTTTGGAAACAGATGCAGACCCACAGCCAAACATTAAATGGTGGAGATCAGGGAACCCTGTGGAAAAGGGGGAGAAAGGATTTTAGGAGCCAGAGGGGTCAAGGATACCATAAGAAAACTCACAGGAATTAATTGGCCTGGGCTCATAGGGGCTGACCGAGATTGAACAGACAACCAGGGAGCCTACTCCCCATGCTGGGTCACCTTGCTCAGCCTTAATACATGGAGAGGTACTTAGTCTTACTGTAACTCGATATGCTGTGTTTTGTTGATACTTATGGGAGACCTATCCTTTCCTATGGAGGAGGAGTGGATTTGGGGATAGGAACAGAGGGGGCTTGGGGGAAGGAACTGGGAGGAGAGGAGGGTAGAAAAACTGCAGCTAGGATGTAAAAAAATAAATTTATAAAAAAAATAGTCAAAGCTACACAGAGAAACCCTGTCTCGAAAAACAAAAAACAAAAAAAAAATAGTCAAGGTAATATTTCTTAAAATAATTTAAAATTTCAAAAGTGAATGTCCTTATTTTCTACTCTGTCTCGTGCAAACCTTTTAAGTTTACCTTGGAATGAAAACATTTTTAGGATCCTTAGAGCACATGGTCCCTAAGGCATGGTAAACTTGATGTAAAAAGGGTTTGTTTGATCAGGATATCCTAATATCTAGCAGGCAGAACAGTGCTGGGTTGTGGATTTCTGAGACATTTTCTTTCGGAGCTGAAAGGTCCTGAAATATCACCACTTGGCTTCTTCCCTATCTACTTCCTGTTGGGAAACCTTTTTAGTAATCTTTTTACTTCTCATTTAATGAATAGAGAGTTAGTTCTATATAGAGACATGGAGAATGCACCCTTCCTTCTGTCCTTGACCGGCTAAGTCGGCCTCTGCTCTGTGCTGTTCCACACTGTGTAAAACTGGGTTTCCAGTTTAACCCTGAGTGAGTCCACTTTATAAAGCACCATTTTGCTCAACTTTGAATACAAATGCAGAGGAGATTGCCTTTATATGTGTTTACACATGTAGACACTACAACCTGTCCAGCATGAACTATGAGGCATAGACTGATGAAGAATGTACTCTGAAAAGTATAAAGGGGCCATTTATAAACTTATCAAATCAGATTTGTAGTGGATGGGTACATGGGCACATTCACACCACTTAAATGATAAAAATACCACAACAGAAAACAAACAAAATCAATGGATAAAACAGGCCAGAAACTATTGAATACAACAGCCTGAGAAAGGTTGCAAGATCTTTACCTGGATCCATTGAACAGAAGGACTATAAACACTGTGGTAACAGAACCCAGCATCTGTCTATCTGCTCTGTTTATCCAAGGACTGATACAGAACTCCCTCCTGTCTCTAGGGCTGCAGCTCAGCTGGGTCTCCACTACCTTATGTCACCTACTAGTATCATTATCCATCTCCTTCTCAGTCAGGTCTTGTCTTGCAATTCTATGTCTTAACTCTGGGTCCCAGCAGATCTCCTGTGCTCACTTTCTGCAGTGTTTCAGTTGGGTTCCTTATTATTTAAATGGAGGCAGTGGCTTTTTGCATCTGTATTAGGTCGCCCTCTGTAAGGCCTCTTTGAGCTCTGTGAATCCCGAGGTCTCTTTATTCATGCGGAGACATTCTGTAATATGCTTCTATAGACACATATAGAGAGAATTACTAGGTAAAGTATAATTGTGTAATCTGAGAGCTAATCAAAGTATTTAAGGTAAGAAAAAAAGAACCCATGTTCACCAATGACCTGTTCTCAAGGGAAAAGAGGACTACTTGGAAAACTAATTAATGAAAGCAATTTAGCTTGTGAATTTAATGTTATTTAATAACTTTTGAACTGTAAAAGGACAGCAATGCCCACTTCTTGCATAGTATGCTCATGGCCTTCCACCCCTCAACTCTTCTGCTTCTCCACACTTAGACTTGACAACTCTTGAGTGTAAAAATGGTTGCTGTGACTTGAATGTATCTCAAAAGATCATATTGAAGTTTAATCGCTACTGCAATTGTACTCAGATGTGGGAGATTACAAGATGCCTAAGTCATGAAAACGCTGCGTTCATTAATGGACTGATGCCAACAAAGCAAGAATAGAGAGGTTGGATTCACATGGCATCTCATCACATGATGTCCTTTGACCATATTGTGCCACAGTCAGAAAGTCCACAGGAGGAACTGGAACCAGGATCTTAGATTCTTCAGTCTCCGAAAATGATGAAATAAACTCGTATTGTTTCTAACTTCTCTTATCTGGAGAATTATGATACAACATCAGAAAATCAACTAAGACCTTGGTTTGACTTACATTTACTCTCCTGGACTCTGTGATTTTTAGATTCCCATGAGAGTTTATCAGGATAAATTCTCCAGATTAGAACATGATACTCTAGATGAGATAGACATATTCTTTATTCAAAAAACAGGACACTTATCAAGTAGGCAGCCTAAACAAAACTGGCTAATCATCTCAAAACAATAGAATTTCGCCTAACTTGAAATTGTCCTAAGAGTTTTAGGATATAATTTGAAAAAGTAAAAGTGACAAACTACAAAAAGCATGTATACATACATAGACATGTGTGCATGCAGGGTGGTCCATTTGACAGAAGGTCCTTATAAACTGCATTAGGTCCAGAAGCTTCCAAAATGCCTTGAGTGCAATTTATGAGGTAGGCTTTCTTTGGAGGTCTGCAGGGCATAAATAACTATTGATTAGCTTCATAGAGACAGGATTTTAGTAGAACTCTGAACAAGAACATTAGAGAAATGCCCCCCAATGGGGTCATTTTTTTGCTGACCTGAGACTACATAAAAATGGGAGTATTGAATGCTTAATGTCACATTTTATTGCTTGGTTCAGCTAATTTGTCTTGTGGGAAGCAAATGTTTTTTAAAGCATTCCAGAGCCTTTGTAGTGTTAAAGCTCATTACCTTCGGTTTCATGTGAGCCAAAAAATATACAACCAATGAAGTCCTCTGAACCTCAGAACAATTTCGTAACTACACGTGGAAGCAAAGCTGTGTGCACCATGTCATAATAAAGGAGGGCAATTGAGTCATTTGTATTCATGCAATTCAGTGTATCAAGTCTGGAGGGATTCCTTTATTACTGCTTTTTTAAAATGCAAAAAAGTTTATTGAACAGACTCATGGTAGAGTCTGTGTTCTTTAGGAAAGTTATCACTTTTCTGTTAAACCCGGAACTCTTGGTTTTAGTCACTCTAGCAATCTGGGAAAGAGACTGTACACATCCTATCTAGATGGCTTATTTTCATAGGCCAAAATATACTTGTATCCATTGCCAAAAGGCAAAGCCCTGTGTGAGGTTCTTCCATGCATGTATTTCTACTGTAACTTTTAAGAAATTGTTTATCCCTTTTTACTGATACAGAAATTAAGGTCCCAATATAGTGCTCTGCTCAAATTAAACTATCAATAATAAATAAAAAACAGATGAATTTATTGATTCCAAGTGGCCATTAGGGCCCTGACCATCAGACTTCTTTACAAGGCTTTTTTTTTCTCATACATAATATTTATGCTGTATTTTACAAACTCTCTGAACCTAGAGATAGCCATTAAACAGTCTGCTTATTCAGATGGCAGTTTTGTTATAGCTGCTACATACTCTTACTATTACTGATTATGTGTATTGAAATTTTCCACTTTCACATCACCTGAGTTATCCCTTCCACAGACTAACATTTCATCCTGCTTCTGGCTAGAGAGTATTCTCTCTGCCCTCTTAAATCCTCATTCACAAATGTGGGAATGATAAATTACTACCAGTAGGGCCAAACAAATAAATGTATGAAACAAAGCCTTCGAGATGGTTTTCCTTAATCCAGCAAATAAGAGACTTTAAATACATCACAGTATGCCAAATGATATAAATAAAACTCATGTACAGGTTGTTTTAAAATCATAGGCTATCTAAATTATTTATTGAAGCTGAGACATTTAATAATGACAATTCCTTATTTGGCTCTTTTGAGCTTTACTAATTATTCTTATTAGTGGGGTTAATTCTGATATTTCAGAACATACATACAGCACACACTAGACAATTCTAACTTTACTTTGTACCTCTATCTTCCTAACCTTTGTAAATCATTGTTTTATATTCATCTGAATTTTTTTTTTAATTTCTGGAACATTCTCTCTCAGGTGACCATTCTTCTGCAGATTTCTAAATGATAATTCTTGGCAGATTTGCTTTGTCAGGGGTACAGTCCCACATTTCTGATAACTAACTTGTCATTGACAAAGTTGTATGAGTTAAATAAAAGTTCAAAACGTAGTCAATAGTTGACTAATCTCAGTAAGAAAATAATATATTTTAACATCAGTTTATTCGTGCGTGTTTGTTTTTCAAAGTATTGATGATGGACCAAGAACCTAGTACATGCTAGATAAGCATTCTATCACTGGGCCATACCTATAATCTATCATTAATGGAATTAAATCTTTTATTATATTCTTGTCAGTGTATGCAGTGTGATTTAGTAACAATACAAAAATTTCTGTCTCAAGCATTGACATTACAGGTACATATTTATTGAGCTTGAACATGATTTCTTAGGATATCTTTTGAACCTTATTTTACTGTGTTTTGGTTACCTTTATTCTACAGAAATTTGTTAATACTTCTTTAATTTTTAAAATATACATACATCTCTTATCCTTTTTTACTTCTTTACTTTTGGGTTTTAAAGTATGGTTCACATACTGACTGATGAAACTATTATTTATCTTAAAATGAAGCACTCTTTTTCAAATACTTTATTATCTGTACTTCTTTATCCTTTGCCTCTTCATTGTTTTGTCAGTGTGATGGCTAATCTTGCATGTCAAGTTGACTATATCTGGAATCAATTAAATCCCATGTAGCTAGGTATGGGTTTGAGAAATTGTCTTGATTGGATCACTTCGAGTGGGAAGACTGACCTTAAATCTAGGCTATGCCTCCTGGTGGTTGCTCACACCAAAGGGCATGGGAGAAGGAAGCTTTTTGCATACTTGCCTTCACTGTCACTGGCAAGTTTATCTGTCTTGTTGCTGAGGCATTCCTTCACTGGTGTTAGAACCTGTTTCTTCAGGATCCCAATGTAGACTGAAGACCAGCTGAGACATCAAGCCTCTTGGACTTTATAATTGAACTTTTGATCTGGGGACAGCCATATTTGAACTAACTGGGCTACAGTCTATAAGCCACTCTAATAAATCTTCCATTAATACAGTTTCTCAAAATCAATCTGAAGTCTGTTCCCAAGCTGAAAGCATTGTTCGTGACATGAGTTTGTTGTTTCTATATACCCAATAACTTTTCTCCCTCATTTTGAAAGTAGTGTACTAGCTATTTTTATGTCAACTTGATATAAGTTAGAGTCATCAGAGGGGAACAGCCTCAACTGAAAAAAAAATGCCTCCATAAGATCAGGCTGTAAGGCATTTTCTTAATTTGTGATTGATGTGGGAGGGTCCAGCTCATTATAGGTGGTGTCATGCCTGAGCTGGTAGTTCTGAGTTTGATGGGAAGGCAGGCTGAGCAAGCCATGAGGAACAAGCCAGTAAGTAGCACTCCTACATGGGTTCTGCATCAGCTTCTGCCTCCAGGTCCCTGACTAGCTTGAGTTCCTGCCCTGAGTTACTCTTATGATGAACAGCGCTGTGGAAGCATAAACTGAATAAACCCTTTCCTTCCCAAGTTGCTTTGATCATGGTATTTCATCACAGCAATACTAATGCTAACCAAGACAAACAGAATCCCCTTTTTTAGTAACTTAATCCTCCGTGACTCTAACTATGAGTTTCTGCATGCTACATTCCCAAGACATAGCACTAACTTGTAATATTAATTCATTGATTAATTCTAAAGTCTAAGTGGCCACAATGTCCTATTGCTTCAGTATTAGTTTTTGATGAGTGACTAAGAACACCACCAAGCCAAAGTGATGAGAGTTTTCCAGGATTCTCTTAAATGGATGGAGTAGAGGAAAATCCCTTCTATTTCTGACCACTTAGCAGAGTAGTCCTTACCCTCTACATGTGTGTGATAGCTGCAGCATTATAGAGACATCGACAAGGATGCAGCTGACTGCACAGCTGTTGCTGGGAGAGGGCCCAGAACCAACCGCCTAGAAGAGTTGAGGTCTCCAGTTACTGCAACTCCCGCATCAACTCTGGGAGATTTCATCTAGCTTTATAGCGAACACGTGTTGTTAGTATGTAAAATGAATAGAAAATTTCTTAATAATAAAAATTCAAAACAAAACCAAATCTGGGTCCACATTTTGTGATATCACTCCAGGACTTTACTGACCAGTGTATCGGCACGTGTGAAAAAGAGTAATGCTGTAAAAACATGCAGCAGGGAGGAGCCATCTCAAGTAACCATGCTGGCATCAGCAGGATTTTAGACATGAAGCACTGCCTACTGCATAAGGAGAAGGATGAAGCCAGGCTTCCAACAGGAAGTCGGTGTCAACAACACTCTTCGAGCTATTTTAATCCTCTAGAACCTTTGTGAATTGCCACAATATTTTCATGCTCTCACACATTGTTTTCTGGTGGTGTTCTCAAGTGTTTCTTCCTAAGTTTAAATCATTCCAAAGAATGTAATTGCCAGCATATGGTAAAATTTGAAAACAAGAAGAATCCAGTCACTCAAGGAATTTTGTCCATTGGAACTAAAAAAACTTAGAATTTGACATGCACCAAAACCCTTTACAACTATTCTTGGCATAGTTCTATTTAATAGCTGCAAATGTTCATGAATCCTTTTTCTCTCATTCAGGCATATTCTTATTCCTAGCTGCATCAGAATTGTAGTCTAATATATAAAATGTTCACATTAATGGTAACTCTATCATATCACTCAAAAAGAAGAACACAGAAAAACTGAAATAGGATTTTTAGTTTTGTGTCACTATTTCTCTGTATTTTGAGTGTTTCTCTCCTGGCCTGAGCTGTTTTTAATTCAATGGAAGCGTGCAATTGGATTATCCTGTTTTTCTTTGTTATCATGAAATAGCTGAGGCAAGCAACATAGGGAGAATAGAAAGGTTTGTTGAACTCATAATATTGGAGATTCAAGAGCTTGGTGCCTTACGTGGTTGAGTTCTGGTGGGACCTCTTTACCAAGTCATATCATGGCAGATAGCAGAGGCTCAAAAGTGCACATGAGCAAGACAGGAAGCAAGAGAGCACCTCTATCCTCTCTCCAGTTACTATAACAAACAAACACCTTTCTGGAGACACTGGTGGATTTCATGGGAACTCCCTCAATCCTTCCTCGAGGTCAATGTTCTCAAGTAATCTAAAGACCTTCCATACCTTAAAGTTCCACCAATGTCCTAGGGACCGAGTTTCCAACACACAAAACCTTTCCCTGAAAAACCATACCTAAACCATAGAGGCCACCAAGAATAGATCAACATATAATCTGATAAGAACTTATATAGGAAATGATGAACTTAATTATAAATGTGAAAAGAGGAAAAAAGATCAAATTAAGTACTATGATTAAGGAAAAGTGTGAATCTTTGACTGAGATGAGATTCCCATATTCTCTCCAATGTAACACTGGAGGTGATCACACCAAACGAGCCCCTCTGTCTTTGTAAGCAGCCCTGGCTATATGGAGATGGGAGAGGGAGCTGCAGGGTGAGCTGTGGACATTGCCCAGCAACTGTCCCTAAATTAATGAATACCTGTGTGGTATAGACCCCTGAGAAAACTTTTGAATAAACAGTCAGTGTGAGTTATTTTCTTTTTGACTATGTGTGCTTCCATAAGGCATCTAATTTCCTAGGACTTATACCAGTCATTGCTTGTCAACTTCAAATAATAGACTCCTGGATATTTCATGCAATTTAAATGACTCTCTTTTTGGTGGGAAATTGACATGTTTGAAAGCTTTGGGGAATAAGTTTCCTGACTGCAGGAAGCACAGCAAGTTTCCTAGAGCCTGGAGTGATTGGATCAGAAGCTACCCAAAGACGGTCTAGGAGACCTCTTTGAACTTGGCTTCTGTCCTTTCAGCTGACATCAGGAAAACTGACAGTTTCCACATTCTCATCCTGGATATCATATTAGTTGGCCTCTTACACCCCAGCGAAGATGGTGCTTCCTGAGATCAACAGAGGCTCCCTCTCTCTCTCAGCAAGGCTATGTTCCCTGAATAACCACACGCTTAAATATCTTTGTTCAAGTAGTCTTTGGCTTTTCTGGCTGAAATGTTTTAGTCTTCTTGTGGGTTTTCAGACTATTGTTTAGCTTCAAGGAGCGGGGAACTTCCTGTTTACTGATATAGCTCACTGTGTACACAATGGAACCACAAGATGTTAGGGTGAGGTACATCTTCCAACCACTTTCTTCATCCTGCTGATCTTGGGCATCAAGGGAAATGTGTTTAACGTTGAGTTACTGACAGAATGGAACAGATAACTGGCTGTCCTAAGGTGACAGTTGCTCTTCTGTCACTGTGCCACACATCACACAATCCAGTGACATCTCACTTGTACTAAGGCCTGTGCTTAGCCTGGGTAGCGATTGTCTGTTTAGAAACTGGGGTAAGACCAACGGTTTAATGAGACCACAGTGTCAGAGGCCACAGAGTCTTAGCACTGACAAGACTACAGCTCAACTCTATAGGTGTGTGTTTGGTGCAGGAAGCTGCATGCAGTGCAGGGCATACCACCCCAGGCTGATGAGTAACTATGGTACCGTGTGCCTCGAAGTTGACTTTCTAATTGTAGACTCCATTCATTCAAAACATTTATACTGACACTTCCTAGGTAGCAAACCCATGCAAAAATCTACATCCAATACAAAAGAGATGACTGTTGTCCTCATGAATCTCATACGGCATATCTCTCATATCTCTAATGACAATATGGTAAGGGCCATATAAGTCCCTCCATGCTGCTACGGGAAATGAATATACACCCATCTCTAGTCTGGACTGTAGATACATTTGACCTTCACTGTTGGAGAAACAAAAACGCCAGAATAGCAATTTCTACAAGTCTTGACAATGTCCCTAAGTTATGTTATAACTTTTTTTTTTTTTTTTTACCAAATTATAAAACAGGAAAGCAGGAGATTTGGGTTTGGGGATGTCCCCATGACCCCTTTCCTTGTGTCTCTGCACATGTGCTTATCCCAGGAAGAATGATAGCCTGAGCAGTGCTGACACATCACCATTAATCTTCCCAACACTGTAAGCACAAGAAGGTCTAGATTTGTACTTAATCTTTTTATTTCCTGAACCAAACACAGTCCTATACATAGATAGAACAAAACTCTTGAGAGCCTTCCTAGAAGAAAAGAGATGGGGATTTTGGACTTCCTTTTTCTTCTGCAATCCCTAGACTTACCAGTAAATGAGTGAATATTTTTATGTAATAGATATGCGCTCCCTCCTGCTTACTGTAGGTATTAAATGAAATATCAGAGGTTAGATCATGCTCACACATCTTTCCATGTGTGCTTGCATGTATATGAACATGGGTATGTAAGCACATGGGCCTATATGCTCATGTAGACATGTGAGCCTATGTGTATGCAATGAGCATGTGGACATGTGTGCCTATATGTGTTCCAGGCAGGCTGAAGTAACCGAGAGTTGCCCATAAAAGTGAAGTGTGCTAGTTATTCAGGGTTAATGCACCAATATTCCTAGATCACATCAAAGAAAACGCCAGAGACTAGAGATAGAGACAAGACGAGCTCTCAGGTCCCCAGGAGAAGGAAGATCACATCGTACAGTAGGATACCCTTCTCCAGTGGCTGACATTGTTATTGATGGAAAGAAAGAAAGATTGGGAACTATTGTCGATCCCTCAAGGGGAAAGATGTGAGTGTGAATACTATATTTGCCATTCACTTGTGGAAATTTCTTAACACAATGTGCCTGTGTGCAAAATTAGTATGATACTTACCTTCACCGGACACTGGGGGGAAATCAGTGAGAAAATATGAGTGCGCTACCTATTGCAATGTCTCTTGCATGTTCAGAAAAATGATGACTGCTGTCATTGCTTTAACGGGGAAATTACTTATAGAGAGTGGTGCTTAGTGTCAAAGCAGATTCTGAACACCATACAGCAGTAGTTGTACTGTCTGCCTGAATACAGAAAAATCGCTATGGCCCTTTAACATACAAAACACATGGAAGGCATGTGAGCCACTGTATCATCTTGCTACCCATGTTTACCTCAGCACTCTCGAGAGGACCTCTGGTCTAGTATGTTATAGAACCCATCCTCCTTCAAAAGCCACTCACCCTCATTTGTCTCTGTGTACCCATCTGGCTGTGCACTTGTTTTACTTGTCTTGCCATGGGATAACCAGGTTTCTTATCTGACCTCTTGAGCAAAGCTGCCAAAATGTATCCTGTATAGGGTTGTGTATGTGCACATATGTGCCTTCCTGCTTTATGTTCATATATTTATAAGATCCTCTTGTGGTGAGATATTGTGCACTCTAATAAACTTATCTGGGGACCAGAGGACAGAGACAGCCACTAGATTAGACACAGTGGTCAGGCAGTGGTGGTGCACACCCTTAATCCTATCACACGGAAGGCAGAGATCTGTCTGGATCTCTGTGAGTTCAAGGCCACACTGGAAACAGAGTCAGGCAGTGGTGGCACACACGTGTAATACCAGTACTGGGAAGCACACATGCCTTTAATCCCAGGAAGTGATGTCAGGGCAGAGAAAGGTATATAAGGTGTGAGGAAACAGGAACACTCGCCCTTGAGGCTGAGGATTTCACAGAGGTAAGAACGTGGCTAGCTTGTTCTGTTTCTCTGATATTTCAGCTTTCGCCACAATATCTGGCTCTGGTTTTTTTTTTTTGTTTTTTTTTTTTATTATTATAAGACCTTTTAAGATTCGCGTTATACCCTCTCTGATCTGCCCGGGATGGTTTCAGAACTTTGCTGGAGCAAAGCAGAGACGAGGGAGATTTCTTGTGTGCCTGGTCTATGGGGTGGCTCGGGGCACCCAATTCCCAATCTACAGACTCTGTATCAATCCCGACACCCTCTGGGAAGAAGCAAATTGAGTGGAAAATTCAGCCTCTTACACATATGCCAAAGCACCAGTGCATTAAACATTCATTTGAATAAAATAAATACATAAAGGCTTCAACCGTATTATCACATTTAGGCCAAATCGTAGCTATTACCAGACAGGCAGGCAAGAGGTTTCTAAAGGTTATTATTTTTCTAAAAAACATGATTGATTTTGAAGATTTTTTTTAAATTGAATGTCATGAACCAGACATCCATAATTATATTATTTGTCTTATACAAATGAAAAAGAATAAATTAAAACTCGACATGTTGCAACAGAACTGTTGACATTATATACAAAGCCTGCTTATTGTCCTAAGATTCTCTTAACCTTCAGCCAGAATCTTTCAAAACTATTAGTGTTAAATCTAGCAGCTGTTGTCAGAGTTCTCTTGTTCTCTGTTTTATGCATTGTGCTTTATTTGAAATGTTTGCTGTATTTGTTTATATAACTTTCTGTGAGCTGTTCCTTGAAAGCTATGAGGATTAAACATGAAGGTTGAACCAGTTCAAAAGGAACAAAGTTAAGGAAATTAAAGAAAACTTGCTAAAATGAATGTTTAAACCATTAAAATATTTAGCAAGGTTTGCCTGAAGCTGTTTCCCTTTATGTAAAACATGATGCCTTTCTTTCCCATTCTCCCTCTCTCTGTCTCTTTGTCTCTCTCTCTCTCTTAACAAATGAGGTTAAGGAAAACATACTTCTCTGAATGTTTCCCTTTGCTCTTTAAAAGCATTAGAAACGTAATATCTAAATGTTTTATGCAAATAGATATGCTTGATTGAAGCAGAAAAATCTCAAGCATCCCAAGCATCTGGAATTGTGGTTTATGGATCCATTAGGTGATGGAGAAGCAGAGCTGAAGGGATGATTCCTGAGCTTGGAGTAGGCTGTGACTTTAAGTCCTTAGGATCCGACTGTGGGGAAAACAGACATGGTTCTCCCGCAGTGTTGAGAAGCAAAAAAAAAAACAAAACAAAAAACTTGTAGAATTAAATGTAGGTCTTCCAGGCAATCTGGACCTCTTTATTCAGCTCTAAAAATAAGAGTAATTGTTGTGTTGTGATTTTATAAGAGAAAATATGCTACTCAGCTCTCTGCACCATCTCCCAGCATTTGAAGTGTCCTCCTTGTCCACCCTTTTCAAGAACCATCAACCATTTTTGCTTAGTGCAAAAGGCCCTAATTCTTCAAGGTAACCCTAAGCCAAAGAGCTTCATAAATAGCCATGCTTAACAATTTTGAAGTCCTTTAAAATTAAGTATTTTACATAGTTGAAAAGAAAATCATTTTTACTTCATTTTTTTTAATAAAATAGAGTTACTCAAAGGACATCTGTGCTTGATAAGTTCTAGGAAACTTCCCAAAGTTTGGATGGTTTCCCTTTCATATTATACCCCAAGTAGATTTTCATGTAATGCTTGCTTTTTATCCATAGCCACCTGAAAATTTTGATGGTTCACAAAACACAGCATCATTAAAAGTCATGTGATGCAATCTTATGAGTAACCCATCATGCCCTGCTTTCATCCAGCAGTCCATGTAATGCATGAAAGATGTACAGTGTGACTATGTTTCCTATGATAAAACCATTAAGAACATCTTTTAAAAACTTGAGTCCTCCACATTAATGAATTTGCTCAGCATTGGGTACATTTTTCATAGACTTATGAAGTTAGGGCCTTAGCATATCCTTAGAAAAAAATTACCTTGCCTCTGGTCATGCCAGGTAGCTAGTGAGATATTAGTTGTCTTGGAAGTCATTAAGGGTAGGCACCACCCCACCTCCTACCCCCATCTCATAGTCGGTAGCTTTTATGAGCAAGTATTTGAAACTACATGATACTGATAATGGGTCAAGCAAAGCTACACAGAGAAACCCTGTCTCGAAAAACCAAAAAAAAAAAAAAAAAGAATGGTTCTCAATCAATCACTGACCCAAGGTAACATCCTGAATTGTCCAGAAGGCAATCTACAGATAACCACCTAAACATTATAAGATTACTGTCTTGATTGGAGGCTTTCTAAGAAAGAACAAATATTTGACATTGACAGACCAAAGGAAATTTTTTCTTTCATGGATAGACAATCACTTGGACAGGTTAGTACCATTCTGAAACATTGCCTGCTCCAGATAATTTGGGGGGGGGGGACAAAGAAAGAAGAATAAATAAAGTCTACTGTAGTGGGTAGCTGTTCCAGCTTTGACCTGGAAGTACTACCCCCATTGAGGCTTCTGGTAACTGTCACGCCTATGAGGCAGGGCCAAGACAGGACCCCTTAAGACCTGAGATCCAGATGTGCCAGCTCTCTTGGTTGGATGGTAGACTAAGCAGAGTTCTCCAGAGAACACCACTGGACTGCACTTTACCTCTCCTGGACCCTGTAACCTATCCCTTTACTTGTAGGTTATCCCCACAAATAAACCTCCCTTTTAACTACATGGAGTTGCCTTAATACTTCCACCAATAGCCTACTGAAAACATGGGCATATATATATAGACATAATGATCTTTCTTGTGATGGCCCTTAAGAGCGAGTTCCATTCCACAATGGTCCTTTTTGACTGTTTCCTGCTGTCACCCTTAAGAAGTGCTTGCTTCTGCTCTGCAGTAAAAATACCTGTTTTCTACACTGTGCCCTAGTGTGTGTTTTCTCACTTCTTTGAACAGAAGCTATAATAACCAGGAAGCCAGAGCAACACTCCAGAGTTGTAGCACATATGCACCTCACCAGGAGGACAGGCCATCTATGGGAATGTTTGTTAAGACTAAAGGTCAGCTCCTCTGGATGGTTACATCTATCTGCCCAGCATCACTAACTGTACTTTGATGGGTTTGTTTTTGTTAGGACAAAGGTTGGGTGGCTAAGAAAGGGAGATGCATCTGGGAGGAGTTGGGAGAAGGGTGAATATGATCAAAATACATTGTATAAAATTCCCAAGGCAAACTACTAAAAATAATCAAAATAGTAGTATGTCTATATTTTATTCCATTCTTTCTCTTAAATTCTGAGGGAAAAAATAGATTTACATATATATGCGCAGATCAGCCCTATGACTGCATACACACACACACACACACACACACACACACACACACACACACACACACACACACTTTATATCCTTGCACTTCCAGGGCCTGGTGGCTCAATGCGGACATTATGTGATGGTGTCTCCACTCTTTCCATGTCTGCCCTCAGATCTCTTGCTCCGAATGCATGCCCTGTTCCTTCCCAAGTGTGGGAAAGAGCTGTAGTCTCCAAAAGCCTCCAGACCAAGAATTCCTAATAAAAATAATACAAGAACCCAATGCAGGAGCTCTCAGCATCGAGGGATAATGTTTATGTCTTCCAGAACTGTCGTGTTTCTATCAAGGTGCAAGCACAGGTAGACGAACCAAATACCATTCTAGTACTAACCAGACAAGTACTTCTCACTGACTCTGGAAGCACAGGTAAGAACAAGAGGCCAGATATTTTTCCTTGATGAACACTTTCAGGCTTCAAAGAAAAAAATGTCTTCTTAGATTTTGGTGACAGTTTTGATGTTCCAAGTGGAAACGGAGGTGAACATTAGCAGGGATAATACAGCAGACTCTGGCTTGGGAGCCAAGGAGAATTGAATTAGATTCATTAGCAATCAGAAGGTAATATTTTCCACTCGAGTTTCATTTAATTCTTCAGTTAATCAGGAGTAGATGATGGAATATATTTGATGTGTGTATTGTAAGCATAAAGACATTAAACATTGCTGGGAGTTAGTGCCTAACACTTACAAATGGAGAAAGCAAGACTTTGTGAACTGTAGAAAAGATCCAGGTTTGGCTTTGCCTTTCTAATAACCACCATTTTTCAGCATTTCTGGCATGTACTGAAATCAGGAAAAGCAATTATTAATCCATTGTGATTTATATAAGTGATATGATGTGTGAATTTTAATTTTTTCTTATCTCTATCAACTTGTTCTTCTCATATGTAGGTAGAATATCCTTCTTGTATGTGTGGTTTGTGTTATGAAAGCATTAAAAGGTAGCTTAATGTCTACTGATACTGTTCATTGATTTATTGATTCATTTTCTATGTCATTCATTCATGAATACATTCATTCAGCTTTTGGAAGGGAGTGTTTCATAGCTAGGATTTGAAGAAGTATATACATATAGCTATGCTTGTAAATGCTTGGGAGTTGGGAAAGCTGGATTTGTCATGTTAGCTCATTTCTGTGGTACATGGGGTCTCACAGTGATTAATCTGTAACTTCTTCCCGGACCTCACTGCACTCAGAGGTCAGGGCAGACAGGACAGAGGTGTACAATGGCCCTTGTCATTCTCCACTGGTGACAAGGTACAGAGAAGATCCGTGTTTGAACTGCCTAGAGCGTTAGGCAAGGGGAAGAATTACATGTAAATATAAGCTCATGATCTAAAGTTGTGATAAATTATATAATAAATGCATATGCAGTGGTCTATGGGAGAAGCTCCTAAACATTCCTACAGTCATTACCAGACAGACTTCACACAGGAGTAAACCTCACAGTTGAGCACTGAAGAATGATTATTAAAGTCTCCAGTCTGTCAATGTGAGACCAGAACTTCACAGGCTGAAGAACAGACGTGAGTATGGGCTAGTACCCAGGAGCATGGCGTGAATTCAGTGGCAACTGCGAGTGGTTTATTAAGTAAGGTGTAAGTCTTGAGACTGTCTCAGGAGATGGGAGGTCCAATCTCAAAGGAAAATGGAGGTTGTGATAAGGAGTCTGAATACTTTATCATGAAGGAATTTAAACAAATTCACACTTAATCAGCAGGGTGGGGAGTAGATTTAAAGCAATAAGACCTAAAATAAAGACACAGTCAAAAGGATGTGTAGTAATCTAGTTGAGGACAAAGAGGGCTAGGAATGAAGAGGAAGGATTTGGCAATCTGACATTGAATCGACTGGGCAGAGACTTCAATCTGGTACTCTGTCCTGTCTACCCTCCATCTTCCTTTCCATCACCATCTGTCCTTCCAGACACACAGTGATCGTTTCTAGTGTGAGACCAATCGGCAAAGCTTCCAACCTCATGCCCAGATCCCCCGAGGTTGTGGGCCATGAAGACAGAGCCTTCCTTCCAGCAGACCATATCTCTGTTCCAGACAGCTGCAAAGATGGCTTACTCTCTGCTTTGAAAAGCCACGCAGACCAGGGCCACACTGCTGAGCACATGTGGTTGCTATTTCATTTATGCTTTATCATTTTTCATTCTGACATAAGAGCTCCTCTGCAGCCGGGTGAGAGCGCTGCGCATTGTAAGGCGTAATGTGAACCGAGGGCTCCTGCTTCGTGCCAGAGGAAACGTGATTCAGAAACAATTTGAGGGCAACTGCAAGGTGATGTGGCCCAGAGAACCAGAAGCTATTGAAACTTTAAACATCATTTCTGGACATTATAATATGTTCTGCAGGGCAGCTTGGAAAAACAGGAAAAACCTTCCTTGGCCAGTCCTTGGAGAATTAGAAGGCTTTAAATATCATATGTAACAAACGTTTCTTAAAGGGCCACAGGCACTTAACAGTCTCAGGGGTTAGGCTGGAAGCACTTTCATCCCATGGACCCATGAGAAACAGAAGCCATGAGAGAGGATGGATGCCTGGGGCTGGTCACGCCAACATGGACATTATGGGGCTCCTGAGTTACCCCATACCAGACTTTCTCTATAATAGCCAAAGTTTACTAGTTTGTTTCAATCTACATCCATTGAAAAGTGATTTTTTTAGAAGGATATAACTCTAAAAAATTTTTTTCCCCAAAAGAGAGCTTCCCTATTTATCTTTGCAGAGTTAATTCACAAAAATTCTATTTCTATATGGTGGGATTCTCAGTAGTGCTGAAGCGGGCTGTGTGGATCAGAGCGAAGGCTCAAGAAATATTGCTGCAAGAGTCAAGCAGAGCGGGCGAGGGAGAGTGGGAAGCGAGGAAAGGAGTCTGAGAACCACGATGTTAGCATGCAGTTTTCATGTGAGAAAAACAATTCTGCATTTCCCAAACCAGTACAGTCATTGATAAAAACAGAAGGCAAATGACCCTTCCGGAATATTATTCTTGGTATCTCAAATTCTGTTATCAGTTTACCACTGAGACATTTCGGTTCTCCTGTATATCACTGACAAGCTATAACAAGATATATCAAGGCCGTTGGTGAAATCCTGGCTTCGTGTGGTGATATCACTTCAAATGCTGTTCTTACTGTTTTGTACAACCCAGAATATCTCTTCTTGCCACTTTTTAATCAGAATCCACAAACCCTCTGACATTAGTCAGTGGGCACAATGTTGCATGGGTCATCTGGGTATATGAATAAAAAGAGGAGAGAGGTGGCTCAGTGGTTACGAGCACTGACTGATGTTCCAGAGGAACTGGGTTCAATTCCCAGGCTGTCCCCCTGTTCAGTGTCTGGTCACAGCAGGATAAAATTTTAAAAAAAGAAAAAAGAAAGAAAAGGAAAAGGCAGCAGGAAGCAAGAAAGGAAACCTCATGACCCCTCTCCTTTCCAAAAATGAGGCTGGGTAGAACCAGAGAAACATGGGACCACCACGGGACTGGGTAGGACCAGAGAAACTTACAGCTACATTTGGCACTCAGACGTGGTAGCAAGAATTTCCAGCCAAAACTTGAGAAAGCTTTAATAAAAAGATTCTAAAATGGAGCTAAAAAAATAGATTCCTAGCTGTGTCTCTCAGGCAAGCCATGATACAGAGATGCTGAGGCATGCAGGCTTCAGCTACAATGTGGTGGGTTCGCAGAGTGTGGGCTTCACCCACATCATGGCAGATTCCTACCCAAGTACACATAGGCATCTCCAAGACTCACAGTATATTACATGGTGTATTTAGCTTTTCCTAGTACAGACAAAAAAAAAAAAAAAAAAAAAAAAAAAAAAAAAAAAGAAGGTTTCTGGGCTACATGCTGCTTGTTGAAGGCATAGACCCACTGCTTCCCAAACTTGGTGGTGAGCATGGAACCCAGATAAATGCATCTCCACCATGTTGGGAAGCTGAGATGGGCAGAGTCAGCAACCAAGGCTGCCTCGTTGGTCTGAGCCATGAAGCTTAGCAGTTTAAAACCTCTCCTGGTCAGAGAAGGATTACAGATTCACAATAAGACAGATTCAGATGGAATAAAACTCTAAATGGTTTACATTGTATATAAAAAGGTTCATAGGCTTGAGAGAGAGAAAAGAAAGGATATAGTCATAAAAATAATATATAAAAAATATAATAAGCTACATGAAGATGGAAGTTATACAGAGTCTGGATTGTGTTGTCCTTGGGATTTTTAACTGAAGAGAGACATTTGATTAATAAAGGCTGCTGAGTTAAACCAATATATATATATATATATATATATATATATATATATATATATATATATATATATATATATATATTTCAAAGGTATCTTGACTTCAAAATTTGGGTCTAAGGATATGTTGATTTGGAAAGGAGGCTCTGCTTTTGTTTCCACAGGAAGTAAGAGGCTGTGGATTTGTTTCAGGTTAAGATGGATCAGATTTGATCAAGCAAGACTTCCTGAACCTTGATAGATGGTATTTATCAGCAAAGGTTATAGATGGTCTTCCCAGGAGTTGACCATTATCTTGAATTTTCTCAGGATCCCCATAAGATGAACAGTGCCTCCAATCAGCAGGAAGTAGCCTAAAGGACTATGCCCACATTCCCCCCACACCCCAAAATGGATTATGGATGTTTGCCTTTGTTTAGGGGTTTGGTTACAAATTGTTATTGGTCATAGTCAATCTCTTTCTAAAAGAAGAAAGGAGGATAGGATATAGATATGATAGGATAAAAGGGTAGATTATTGAATCTACTTTTAAAGAGCAATGACTTCTTTGAAATGTTTTACCTTGCTATGGATTTTAGTTTACTGATATAAATTTAAAGTTAATTTTGTTTTACTGTGTGTGTATATGTGTATATATATATGTATATATGTTATATGTATGTGTGTATATATATATATATTTCTACTCTTGTTTAAGTTATGTTCATGCAACTCATTTAAAATTGTAATGTATACTTAAGAAAGAAATACAGATTAATAGTTATTCATCTATGATAATCAAACTTATAGTCATGTTAGTTAAGTTTTCTAGGTATACATAGATATATTTCAATTAGATAGGTAATCTGATGGGCATTGAAGAAACTCATTGTGGAATTTGCTTTCTTTGTGGCAAAAGTTAGCTACTGGGCAAAAAGGTGCCCTTGCCTTAACTACTTGACAGGATACTGTGTCACCTGAACATGCAGAACCCTAGGAAGGAGACCATTGACCTTTGCAAGGTGAGATGGTCCTGTTTTGCAGAAGAAACTGCCAGACATTCTACAGGCCACGGGGAGCAGCGCTTGACAAACTTTGCCAGGATGGGCAAACACTCCTTAAAATTTCCTGCTTCCTGGTAGACTCAGGCTTTGCTCTGGAGGAGGTGGGAATGGGAGGTGGGCTGGGGGGAAGGTGAGGGGGGCGGGAGGGGGGGAGAACAAGGGAATCCATGGCTGATATGTAGAACTGAATTGTATTGCAAAATAAAAATAAAAAATATTTTTAAAAAAATTTCCTGCTTCACTGAAAACTATGCCAGAGACTCAAGGACTGTAGGCTGAAGATAGATGCCCAACATTACAGAGGAACTTTGGAAGACTGTCCAAGCCGTCAGATGTATCTGTCATTTCTAGAATTATGGAAGTTGCTTACAATTCACTTCCTGTTTACTCAGGTAATATTATATACTTCTGGGGTCTTTGATGGAGTTGAAGACTGGATACTTATAGTTTTCCTTAGTCATGTTAAAAGGTAAATTAGATATGAAACTTTAGACTCACAAAAATAGGATAGATGATAGAATATTTTCTTTTGCCAAATACAAATAGACAAATACAAATTGTAACTGTAATTCTTGCTTGATAACTGTTTTGTTATATGTAATTTTACTGTGTTAAATTTCTTCCTTTTTGATCAGACAGAAAAGGGGAAGTGCTGTGGGATGTCTTTCTGTATGCTGTGAATAAGTGTGGCTCCCAATGGATAATAAATAAAGCTGTTTTGGCCTATGCCAAGGAAGCTTACAGCCAGGCAGGAAACCCAAGAAGAAATACAGAGAGAAGAAGGGTGGAGTTGGGGGAGATGCCAAACCACCATCCAAGGAGCAACATGTAATGCAGGTAAAGCCACGGAACACATGGCGATACATAGATTAATAGTTACTGGTTGAGTTAAGTTATAAGAGCTATTTAGCAAGAAGCCTGAGCCATAGGCCATATAATTTGCCATTATATTAAGCCTGTAAGTGAATATTTTATAAGCACCTGTGGGACCACGGGTCGGGTAGGACCAGAGAAACTTATACCTACAATAACTTCTCTTAGATTGTTTTAAATACACTTTAAGTTTTTTTCATATTTTAAGATAATTACATCATTCTCCCCTTCCCTGTCCTCTATCCAAACTTTGTCATGTAACTCTCCCACAACCTCTTTCAAATTCATGCCCTATGTTCTCATGCACACCCTGGAGCACATACACAGATGCACACATACACATGCACACATACTTGCACACTCACACATGTATACCTGCAAGTGTATGTATTATTAAATACATAAATACAGCCTGATCATTATACATAGTACACATTTATGCCCAGTGTTCCCTATTATAACATTGTATACTATTGGGGTTACATTTGTGACAATTAATGAATAATATTGAAACACATTATGTACTAGTATCCACAGTGTATCACATTCTGTTAGTTTCCCTCTAATGTTCTTTCTATGTCCCAGGATCCCAGTCAGGACACCAAATTGCTATTAATTGTCCTAATTTTATTTGGCTGTTTCCCTCTTCCACTCCAGTAGCTGCAATCCAAAATTATAGTGGAAGTAAATAAAAACTTGCTTGCTTAACAGTTATCAGTAAGTTTCCATCCATGCCCTGTAGAGACTTGTACTTCTAAGGACAATCTTCACAAGCATAAACCTGCAGATATGACCCTACAGACATATATCATCCTATTTCAAGAATGCATGTGTCCATTTAGGTCAAGAGAACTATATCTGATATGAATTTGTCTTAATTTCTTTTCCTGCTGTTGTGATAAGATTCTCTGGCAAAAGTAACTCAAGGAAGAGTGCATTTTAACTTAGATTTCAAGAGATATAGTCTATGGTTCCAGGAAAACAGGGCAGCAGGGAGGAAAGGCTGTCTGGTCATTTTACATCTGCATTAAAGAATCAGAGGGTGAACAGGAAGTAGTATAGGGCTATAAAGTCTCAAGGTGCACCCATAGTGACCTATTTCTCCCTGTAAGGCTCCACTTTCTAATTGTCCCAAGGCCTTCTGAAACACTGACACCAGCTGAGGACAAAGTATGGGTCTATAGGGGACATTTTACATTGCACAGTAACATTCCAAAGAGAAATACGATGTAGATGCACAGTGATACAGTCACAAATGCACCATTAGTTGTCATCAATCAAGATAGTATGGATGCCAATCAATAGACTGTGAGCTCCCAAGATCCCTGCTTGATGGGGATGGCCAGGCTCAGTCACACCACTGGTCACCTCTGAATCCCTGCAAATCTATGCACAGCTTTGCACACACCCACTACTAGACCATGAAGTTCAGGAAACACCATCAGAGTCCTAGTAGAGGCCAAAGCACTGAGAAACTGGCCAATCCCTGAGCAGAAGGCATGTGTCATGAGCTGTTCACCCCATCTCTTCTTACTTGTTCACAGATGTTGCTTAACTTGTTAAAGTAAATACTTAAGTGAAAGTTGCTTACGTCTGTGTGTGGTTTCTCTTAATATTGCCTACTTCTGAACATCTTGGCTTATGCTTTGGTTTTGAAATTGAAATGCTGTTTCTCTGAATCAACACTCATGCTGAACCGATTGCAAATGTTTTCTGAGGACTTTTCCTAGCAAGGAACCCAAATTAGTACCTGTATCCTCCATGGAACTCCCAGGGTTCCTAAGCACGGTCCATTTTCACTTGTTTTGGTTTCCGTGGTTGCTCCAGGTGACATACTCACGTCTAAAGATTCAGAGCACGGACCCATAAAGAAGACAGAGACTGTAGTATCTGTCTATCTGGGTCTGGAATACCTCACTCAGTATACTATGGCTAGTTCCTTCCTCTTACTTGCAAATTTCACTTTTTTCTTTACAGCTGAATAAAATTCTATTGTGTACACACACCCCATTTTCCACCATCACTCACCATTTCCTAGTTGTTGTGAGCAGAGTGACAATAAAGTGTGACTGAACAAGTATCTGCCAAGTAGGATGTCAGACCCTTTGGGTGTGTTTTAAGGAGTAGTGTTGCTGGGTCAGATGATAGATGTACTTTTATCTTTTTGATAAATTCGCCACATTGGTTTCCATAATGACTGCACCAACTTGCTATTCCAGCAGTGAGTAAGGATTCCCCTTTCCCCACATCCTAACCAGCATTTGTTATTGATTGTTTTGTTGATTGTGGCCATTCTGACTACGGTAAGCTGGAATCTCAAAGCAGTTTTAATTTCATTTCCCTAATTTCTATGGATGTTGAACACATCATTACTTAGCTCTTAGTCACTTTTATCTATTCTCTCAAGATCTTTATGTTCAGATCCATCAAGGACAGCCCTTGCCTTGTACTGTTACCAATCTGTAAAGATATAATCATGGGGGCCTCAAAAATATACAAGCGAGATTTTAGAAGTATTTGACAAACTGCAAAGACTCCATTTGTCAATAAGATAGAATTCTGAGGCACTGGATTCATGAATTCACCACAGGAGTTTTGGAGGGACATGGTTTTATTAAACTCCTAGTAAGATGTACTTATAGAAAAAAGATGCTTCACTTGGACACTGGAAAGGAAGAGGATGGAATGGACATGTTTACGACTCCCATGTGACCCACAGGAAAGCTCTCAGATGGAGTGGACTTAGCATTGACAGCTCTATTCCTTAGTAGAGATGAAGAGTCATCCCTGCCTCCAGATTTAAAGCCATCCTTACAAAGCAAAATGATGGAAACACTTCCAGTTTTTTTGTTTTCTGGTATGGAAGAGTATATGTATAAGCATTTTAATTCACTCTGGATTTTCAATTTTATGAGACATTATCTAGCTTGTAGTAAGTTTGTGAACCTGACTCTAGGTAAATCACTTGTCAGTTCAGGACCACTGAGTGTCCTTCTGGATCCATCTTTCGGCCATGGTGCAGCTATGCTACCCTGCCTGCTTTTCCAGATGCTTCTCGGCTATTTTCTGTCACTGTCTGGGCATTCGGATTCCTCAATGTGGCATCCTCTGGTTTTCCCTAAAGTTCCCACCAATACCTTATGTGACCTCTTAGTAATCTGGACAGATTTTCTTGGAAGTAGTTTAGGGAAAGCTGCCAGAGTTTTCATAGCAGTCTAGTTTTTCTTTTAGTTAAAGTCCATCACACCTTCCATTGTTCTAACAGGTTTATCAAGGGGAAATTGAATAAAGACTTGGAGATGAAGTATACGTTCTTGCCATGTCCTTTTGCATTTAGCACCTCTCTTTTGCGGTATCTATGCTATGAAATATATCAACAGTCCATTTCTTTAATGTGGAGAATATACATTTCCACTTCTCCTTAGTAAGCACATAAGACAAGAAAAACTGGACCCACTAGTGATTACATGTACTAAGGAACTGAACAAAAACTTTCTACAGTGTAGTTCTCCCAGTTGATTCTCAGCATTGTGTCATATGAGGCTTTACCTATATCCTTTCCAGATCTTTAGTCGATGGGTAGTTTTCATTTTATCTACTATAATAAGTATATGATGGTGATTTTAAATAATGTTTGCATATTTAAATGACTAATGATAATGCACATATTTTCCCATGTCTATGACCACACTAAATAACCCCTCCCAAAGTCTCTCTTCAGGCTACTGTCATGGACTTTAGGTTTAGGTTTAAATAGAGAGCAACAGGTATGGCTAACTAAGCAGTTTTGGTTAAGGTGTGGCCCCCGTGTTCTGCGACTTCCCTAGCTTGCTTGTTCTAGCAGACTAACTTTTACGTATTTCATTGCACATTTTACATTATGCATTGCATAGGCACATTGGTGCATGAGTGTGCTTAGTTGGTTTTTATTACCTAGTGGTACCTAGTACCTCAGCCCATACGTGTTCCTCGAAGGCTACTGGGGTACCACTGATGGGTTGAGAATGGATGCGATAGAGTGAGGAGTCTGTGCCATCCTTTTCCATCGGTGGAGCTTTTCCACCTGAATTGTGCATCGAAATGAAACATCACTGCTCTTGGCAATACATTGTTGGTATATGGCATGAAATCCATAAACCCTTCAGTCAAATCAAAACAGGATTATGTGCAATCATTATTTAAATATATCTTTACAAAAAAATCTTTGCACCCAAATCCCTTACCTTCTCAGCCTACCCCTGAGTCAGATTGTAAGGAACAATTTGTCATATGTCACAATAACTCTGCTGAGAAAATACTACCCTTGTCTTCACGCCAAAGGCCTAGGACACCTTAAATGAGCTGCCCTATGCTTGATACACATTGTCAGCCATGTATTTATGTTTCCAAATGACTGTCAACCAGTGCATAAACAGGGTATGTTGACACTTTCCTGTCAACAAGCAGCAGTTTTGGGAGCCATATGTCCTCATTGGTAGATGTTAAATAATTAATTGCCAAAAGTTTGTCTTAAGTAGGCTTAAAGGCCATCTTATTTTGATTTTTCAAATGATAAAGTATTCAAATTTTCAAGATCTTAATAAAACCAAAAATAAAAAAAATGAAATCTATTCACTCTTCTAAAGGTATTTCCAGTGGACCTATAAGTTAGGGAAAGCAAACTTACTTCTACCCGTAAGTACTCAATGACTTTACAGTTCTTGCCCATGTCTATCACTGAGCCGGCTGGCTATAAGGCACACTGAAATTTGCCCTGTTTCATACTAATGTGCGTGGATTAAATTGCTTTCAGCTGCAAGTTAAAGAGAAATTCACCTCTAATCATGCTAAATAATAAGGAAGTATGCTGTCTCTCAAGGGAAGGGATCCAGAATAATACAGTGGGCACCATTATCCCATTCAACATGTAGCCTCTCACCACAGAATCCCTAGAGAACGTAGCCTAATGCTCCAAGTCATTTATTACTGGCAATTCATTAACTTCTGGGCATCTATGATAGCAGTATTTACTTCCACAGTTGAGAGAATTTAAAAAAAAATCACACATATCATTTTCTTTGTGATTCCACAAAAGAACTCTAATTGTAGGAACCTGGGTAGTAGGGTTTTTCTGCTGCTTCCCCCCCCTCCCCCGCCGCCCCAAACTACAGCCTTTATGATTGCAAGACATATCAGGAGTTCCTAACACCATATTCAAGGAGGAGAAAGTGTTACTATTCTTTTAGGAGGAGAACTTTTAGGAGGAGTAAGTGTCTTTAGATTAGAAACAAGACAATAAGAAGCTCCATCACACTTAGCGTACATTATTTTGGCCTGATAGTAAATCTCTAAATCCAATTTTTTTTCATGATGAACTTCCTTGGATCAATACACATCCTTAATATCATAAGTTGCCAAGACTTTTTCAGAATGGTATAGATTACAGAATAGTGCAATGAAATAAAAAAACCCACAAAGTTTACCACATGTATTATTTCTAAAAGAAATAAGTATGCAATGAACACATCTCTAGAACCATTGTAAAATAATTATTTATGCTTCAGTCTATTATTTTCTATGTAGTTGTTCTCTAATTTCATATTCACTAACCTCCAAAGCTTTAATGTATGGAAATGTTCAAATATCTCCCCAAACCTTCAATTTAGTAACCCCTTTAAAGGTCAGCAGCAATGGTTCACTCACTTATTAAGCCATAGACATGTATAGTGAGGAATTTATGATGGCCAACTTCCATTCATTTACTTCACACTTTGTATATACATTTCACCTCTTTCTGCCTGCTTCCTACCTACCAGACTCAATTAGAATTTTAGCACTGAAAACCCACTTTATCAAGTTTATAGAGAATTGATCCAGTTTGGGATATCACCCAGAAGAGATGAATATTTTGGAGAAAAAGACCTAGACTTCAGCAGAGCTGGGCTAGCCCAGAGATTCTGTTATCAGAGACCCAATGATTGAAGTGAGAAACCAGTTCCTGAGTCAGCCAAATGGACACGGACGGGATCCCCAATGCCCTTTCTGTGACACTTCCTAAAAAGTCAGCTAGTTCCTCATCCTTCCACCATCACTGTCCATCATCTCATCCCGTTACAATTTGTGGTGCTTGTTGTGGGGCATTGATGATGCTCTTATATGCACAAAACACTGAAGTCAGAGCCAAATCATACCCAGAACCCCATCTGCCTGGGAATGTGTGGATGTCCACTTAGTTTTCAGCCTCTACTGTGACAATAAGGCAGCTTAGAGAGGAGTAAGGATGAACACGATTTCCCTTTTTTACCAGTTACTTTTCTCACCATGGTAGCAAAAGACCCAACAGAAGAAGCAATTTCACAGTTGCAGGGGATATGAGTTCACCATGGAAGGCTCATTTACATTATGATATTAAGGTGTTGGTTTGGCATCAGTCTTGTATAATTACTGGCTATGTGGTACTGTCTACTGACTTTCTGTTAATATCTCATCCCAGTTATTCTCTTGGATTAATTCTTTGCTATTTTATTTTTTTAAGAGCTGCTCACTTTTGTACTATGGGCTCTTTGATCATTAGCTATATACATATTTCTTTCTGTTGGTCTTTTGACATTCTAATGGTGTTTTGAGTGACTTAGCAATCACCAGTATCCATTTTATATTCAAATGTGGGATTCTGTGCCATACTTAGAGTGGTATTGACCACACTAGATTTTTTCCTGAACAGATCCTGCATGCTGACTGATCATTTCATTTTTGTTGACTTACTTGAATTCATATTGGTGGAGGAATGAGTCATAAATTTACTTGAAGTTTTCCTCATTTGGGAAGATGGCTCAGCTGCTCACAATCAAAAAGTGAAGTTTTCCCCATTCGGTTGTTAATCTTAATACACTTTATAATTTTATTACTCTCTAATAAGTAACCAGGCTAACCATTATCATTTATAAAACACCCTAAGTATACTTAGGCTAATTTAAATTTTTATGCTACATAGACTGCCTTGACATCTACATGCTAACACAACCTACCATTCTTTTATAACTCCTTTTTTGAAAATTAAAGTGTGGCCCAGGCTCTGATCTTTTATTTAATGCTATCCCTCCTACTATATTCTGTTTTGAAGATAGGAGCCTGCTGGAGATGTGGTCATATAATTTTTTTCCTTTAAGACCAGTTGGAAGATAAATATGCTTCATTGTATTTTTTTTTTTCTGCCAACACTTGGTGACATTTCTCTTAAGGACTTGGAATCCCTGGCTCTCTGACTGTGTATCTTTCCATAATCCTTATCCTCTCCACAACCCTTTCTACATGACAGATAAAGAATTACAGAAATGCTTTGTTGGGTGAAGGGGGAACTTGGTACTTCCTCTGCAGCTTTCTTGCTGTGTTTCATTTCTTACTCCTATAGGAACATGCTGATACATCGAGGCTCCCCTGTTGCAGACCCCTTTTGCATTTGGAAGGTGGGCAAATCTCTTCAAGATAAAGGTAAAAGAGCTCCTGACTTCTAAAGCTATCTTGAACTCATCATTGCTCAACAGTAGATCCTGTAAGCGCTTAAAACAGTGGCACTTTCTTAGAAATAAAGTTACCTGTGGGCTGTCTTTTGAAAGCACAGGGAAAATCAACTGTGTTTCGAATCCGGTTCTTAAGAATCTATCTTGGTTATGAAGATATCTCTGGCTGCTGACTGTGGACAAGGATGCCGCAATCATTAAAGTATCAAATTGATAAGCCCTTGGAGACAGACACAATGGAGGATTAGCCAGTTTCAGGGAACAAGGGACCAGGAAATTTTTTACAAGATTTAGCCTGTACTGCCACTGCCTGCTCCTGGTTCAATTGACTCTACAGTGACAGCCATTGAGGAAATCTACTGGATTTACTTACTAGATAAGAAAGAAAAAGCTGGTCTTATAATTTTGTGTAAGTGAATACTTCTGGTATGCTGACTATCCTCAAAATGTCTGTTCTTAAATAGAACCAGCTTTTTGCTACTTCTGTTTTGAATTTCACCCCAGTGTACATGGATCAAGGATTATAGAAGAATGATAAGGAAGTAATATTTGTCTATCTAGGATTGTGGCTTTTTATCTATCATAGTCTCCATCTTTGTGATGTATCAAGACTTAGTAAATATGCTTCTACAATATTCCTCTTTGAAAAAATGATCAAATGATCAGTAAAATGAAATAATTAGAAAATTTAAAAGTTAATAGAGTATTATTTCAGTGATATTAGGTAGTGGAAGAACAAAAGACTCCAGCCATATTCAATCCCTGCTTGAAGAAAACTATGAATGAAATCCAACACAAAATTGTAAGCATACTTAAAATGTTACGTATTTGTAATAGTTGTGTGTTATTAATCAATAATAATCTGTTGTATAACTCCAGAAAATTAATGAAATTATAATTAATAAATTAAATAGTCTTATAATTAATTATTGCTTAAAATTAAGTTAGTGAAACAACATAAATAAAATAAACAGTCTTTTTGTGGAGATATGTAAATAGGTTAAAAGGATTTGGGGAATAATCTATTCATACCAACAGGAACAATACAAAATATCCATTTTGACAAATATGTGCACACAAACTTAAAAATACAATAAAACTTTAACAAGTTATTTTAAAATAGAAAAACAGGACAGCTACATTCTGCCCCTAAGTGAGGAGCTTGAGCTTTATAAATGCCCTTAATTACCACATTAACTTTTATTTACCAGGAATAATAAGTATGACAACTTGTTTGGAGGGATGTAGCAATAAATCTTAACACATTTCATATATCACTAATAATTCTATGTCAATATGAATTTAAATAAAGAAACAATGACAAAAGAAAAAATAAATAGGTCCCTGAGATCAAGGTACATAATGGAAAATGACAACCGAAAAGGACATAGAATCATAATAAAGAAATAAATTGTAATCATTTTTACATCTGCTTATAAAAAATCTTAACTGATACATATGAGTGTATTTGTTTGTACCATGCACCACTATCTTTTTAGAGGTATATTTAATTTGTACTGTATACTGGAAGAGTAGGGTCCCTATGTGTGATTAATGCTCTCATAATTAAATTGTGATAATGTCTAACTCCTTTTGGCCATCCAAATTAAATATATATAAAATATTATTAAATTGAATACTTTATTCATTATTCAATAATATGAAGATAATTTATTCATCTCAATTTCCCTCCTGTTTTAGGGCTGGAAAGATGGCTTACTGGTTGAGTGCTTGGTAGAGGACCCAAATTCAGCTTTCAGCACTCATGTCAAGTGGATCACAATGGCTTACAACTTCTGGTTCTAGGGGGTCTGATGCCTTCTGCTGGCCTCTGTAGACACCTACATGGACATGTGCTTAGACATAGGCCACATAAATAAAAAATAAATCTTAAAGACAAAGCTGAGCCATGGTGGTATCCACCTTTAATCTGAGCACTTGGGAGGCAGAGGTAGGCAGATCTATGTGATTTTGAGGCCAGCCTGATCTACAGAGCTGGGTGTCGAACAGCCAAGGCTATGCAAAGAAACCCTGTCTCAAAAAACAAAGAAGAAGAGGAGGAGGAGGAGAAAAGGAAGAAAGGAAGGAAGGAAAGAAAGAAAGAAAGAAAGAAAGAAAGAAAGAGAGGAAGAAAGAAAGGAAAAAAGAAAGGAAAAAAGAAAGAAAAAGAAACAAACCTTAAAAACAAAATATCGCTTCAAATTTCCCTGAGTATCATGCCAAAAATTAGTAAAGCAAAAACAGAGACTCTTATGTTTGGAATGAAACAATGTGTTGAAAGCCTTTTCTGGCTACCATTTGACTATCCATAGGAAGACTGACTTTACTTACCAAGCTTTTGTTTCCTTGTAAGTAAAATTTGCACAGTACCTACCACACTAGGTTATTTTATTTTTGAATTAAACATGTTCTTTGGATAATGGATCCTAATTCTTTCCACCCCTAAAGCCTCTTACCTACCTCTTAAATTCTTATCTTTTTTTAGTTGGTTCGTTTTGTGACCCACTGAGTTTAACTGGGATCGTGTGCCGAGCCATAGGTTTGGACCTTTCCTATGGAGCCTGGTGAGTAAACCATTGAAGACAATGGTTGTCCGTCCCCTAGAGTAGCCAGTAGTTCAGCTACGATGGGCAGGGCTCCTGCACCCTTTCCAGCTCTCTGATTGTTAGCGGGCACAATCCTGGGCAGGCCCAGTGCAGACAATCTCATCTGCTACCAGAGCACAGTTGCAATGCCTATGCCATGCCCTGAAGATAGCATCATCTATCTGCCCTTCTCTCCATCTTCTGATTCTTACAGTTTTTTTTCCACTCCTGCAATGTTCTCCAAACCTTAAAGAGGATGGTATCGGTGTTTTGTTTAGGGCCTATCGGTCAACCGTTACTTGTTCTCAGCACCTTGGACAAACATAAATCTTGGCATTCACCATGATTGACTGCAAAGTGAGGCTTCTTTTTATTAAAGAAGAGAGCAATGTTTCTTCATGGGTACTAACACAGATACCTGAAAGAAAGTTTGATGTTATGACCACTTGTCTAATTAGGAAGATCATTGAGAGGGCGTATGGGCTCCCCAGTCACAGGGTTGACCAGGTGGACAGCATCATCGATTCTTTCCTGTGGAGCCAACTTCAAAGCCAATCAGAGAGAGAGGCTGAATACATCCATAACAATTATGCCACTATTACGAGGTAAGCCAATCTTGTCTGGCAGGACAGTATTTCAATTTATGAGGCTCTTATCTGAGTAAGACTACTAATACTTTCTCTCCCCTACCTGCTTACCCAGCAACACCTTCCGGCACAATGCAAGTGAGCCAACAGGAAGTAATTCCGCAGTTCAGTTCTAGCTTGATATTTTTACATCTTGCAAATAAAGTATGTAATGCCTTCAGCAGTATGATCTTATGATGTAATTCCTGTACTAAGCAAAGAGGAATTGCAACAGTCTGTATTGCTTGGGGGGTACTTCTGGGGCTCCCTGACCAACAGCACCTATGGAGGCATCCCTGTCCTTTAACTGAAGTTTTTTATCTAGCAGTCTACTATTTTTAAGAGCAATAGCATATAGCCACGCAGGGTATCTCCTTTCAAGTATTTTTAATTTTTTGTTTTTAAAAAGTAAACCACCAGATCCACCATAACTCCCTGAACTGATATTCTCTCCCCAACTTCCTGTGTTCTTCTTGTTTTTCCTAAAACAAAAATGACAAAAACTACTGTGTCCACTTACTGTAACTAGTATGTTCATGGGTGTAGGCTCATTTACTGGTGTATAGGAGCTGAATTCCCGAATAAAAATCTCGCTTCCCAAGTATTAATTAAATGCTAGTAGCTCCTTTGCTAGTACTGTTAACTGGGCCAACTACCCTTGGCTGGCTATATCTCGGTTCCTAGCAGAAAACATTCTATAGTATTAAACTGCCCCCTAAATGTATCTGTATGCCCTTAGATTAGTGCAGCTCTCAATATTTCTCAGAGAATTTTCTTTTTGCAGTAGACAGTAATTAATACAGAGATCCACACATGACCCATGTGCAGAGCATAAAGGAACGAGAAGAGATCAGCCCTAAATGGGACCTCTGTATCATACCCTCTCCTCCCATTGCTCTCAGGAGAAAAAAAAAATCACAGAGAGCAATCTTTGCAAAAGTAAACTGAGATTGAATGATTATTGCTGAGTAAGACCTCCATGGGTTCATTTACTCTGCTGTGTTCAAATGAGAGAGCTAGGGATGAGAAGCAGAAATTTGTTCCCTTCTGAATATAGCCTTCATTTAATTCTTTCTTTGAAAATTCCGTGTATTTACATAATGCATTCTGATTTCTGTAACCTCCCCACTGACACTCTCTCTAACCGTCATTAACCACCCCCCTCAAACTCCCTTCGCCTCATTCATGTCTTCTGTTTTGTTTTGTAATCCGCTAAGTTCCAGGGCTTTCTGAGGGGCTTCTCAAGCGAGTACCCAAGTGACAATGACTGTCCCTGCTCCCAGGTCTGTCAGTAGCCAATGGTTTGGCAGGGAGGAGTCTCCTGGGTCCCTCCTCGATGGAAGACTGACTGTATGTGCGGTTTTGTGCAGTCCTATCATAACGCAGCAGAACACAGCTTGTGCTGGGGCAGTGGACAGGGCGAGGGGGAGCGGGAAAACGGGACAGAGCATGCGCTGTCTTTCCCTAAGATGAGTCTAACTGGAAACAGCCTACAGTCAAGGTCAGGGTCAAGAGTAATAGAATCCTGGCAGAATGTGCTAGTTTATCCTCCCCCCACGAACTACTGCCAAACAATATACACAGTGTCGCGCAGCACCGGGGAGAGGCTGATGCATCGCCAGAGTATTTATGAGGACTTCTGTTTTGAAGTTAGTTTCTTAGGTAACAGAGGAAAAAAAAAAAAAACAACATGTATGGCTGAGCTCTCGTTTATCAGGGCCTTGGCTTCCTGCAAACAATTAAACAGCAAGGATTTTGATATTTGGTCCTTAGTAAAGTAGGCTCTTCAAAGGGATGTATGGGGTAGGGGTACTTTGAAGACAGTGTGAGGTTCTCCGAGTCAGCAGAAGTGTCCGCAACCTCGTGAATTACTCAGAGGTTCAAGCCTGGTGCTGCTTCTTGGTTTAGCCTAACACAGCCCAGCCAGCTGTTGCAGTCCTGGGGGAAGCTGTTTGGGACACTAAGACCCACCCCCCTCCTGGCTCAAAAGTGTTCAGTATTGCATTGGTTCTTGCAAGCACCTTCAAACATCTGGGAGTTTTCCAGACTTCATTCAGTCACTCTGATGCCCAGAAGCTGTGCTGGAGACTAGAGATTGTTTTCTCTTAAAACCAATCCCTCTGGTTCTGTAACAAGAGCCTGGTTCTATATTGACACAAAACGCTCTTGGCCAGCAGGGAACAACTTGAAAATTCCCTAGGAACTCCAACATCTCCAGAACATGCTGTCTCACACAGGCCCCAGAAGAGACAGAAAGAATTTGAAAGGGAGGTACTCTCTGAGTACCTTAAAATGATTAGGACATACATCCCTTTCACTGAGATGCTGATAAAACCATCTTTCATCTTAATATTTAAGAAAGGGTGTACATTTTTATCATGAACTTTTTTTAAAATCACATACAATTGGAGAATGAACTGATCCCACTATAAAAGGGTATAAAGATATAATCCAATTCTAAAATATAGAGATAACATTCCACTTTAGATACTTTGGGGTGTTTTTAATGATAAAAATATATTCTCAATAAATAGAGAGTTTATAAGTAATATAAAATATAAAAAGCCACTCAATAGCCCTGTTGCAAAGCATCAAAAGAGCCATTGTTGTTGTTCTGACTTTTGGATAATGCAGACATCACACTTGTATAGTACTTTAATGAAACTGTACATAATTCCTCGGTCCCTGACTATTTCCTTAGTCATGAAAATTTTGCAAACAAGCCTCTTAATTTTATTGAAATATGTTGCATTTTTATAAATATTCCATAATATTTTGATTCCCCCTGAAACAAGCAAATAATTAAACAGACAGCTTTGAGGTTCTTGACCTAGTTAGTCAAAGGGTAAGTTTTCAGAGATTTATTGACTGTTGTCAAATAGAGAAAAAGAGAGTCTTGGAACAACTAAAAGAGTTTCTTGCAGACCAGATCCTAAGTAACAGGAGCTGATCTGTTACTGACCCCTACACAACCACCTTCTATGTGTTGGTAAAGTTGGGCTCAAACAGTGGGTGGCTTCATAGACAGTCCCTGTGGGAATCATGACACTTTACTAGTATTGTCTCTCTCCGACATCGCAGATCCACAGACCAAGTCAGGCCGCTTGAGATTAGGAAGAGGAGAGACACCACAGGTGGGCCAGGGTACCAATCACAGATCCTAGCAGCCCGGCTCTATTCTCAAGCTCTCCACTGAGTGTTTTGACTCATTTCAACAGCATTTTCAGTCAGGCCCATGAGAGATATGCTCATAGAGGGAAAGTCCACATTTGGAAGCCATTTGCCTTTAGAAAATGTTTACTATTCCAGTTCCTGACAGCTATTGTTACTGGAGTCATTACTGATGGAGTTCAGAGAGAGGAGGGTCGCCTTTGGTTTCAGAGCCAACACGTGGAAATGTGAATGGATGAGGGACAGATAGAAAACAAATGGACATCTGCCATCAGTATTGCTACACCTTTCCTCAAGAATTGAATTTCTTATCACATTCCATCATTTGAGAGAATTGTTTAAAAAAAAAAAGAAAAAGAATCCATAGGCAGTATTCTGTTTCCCCAATAAAGATAACAATTTTTTAAAAAAATGAAAGAGAAAAACTTTTGTGGATGATTCTCCAAGTATAACACACTTACTATTGCCAAAAATAATCCCAAGTTGATTATTGCTTTGCAGATTGTTCCTGATGTCTAGTATCTTGAAGAATTATCTGGTGATAGGATAGGTGTGAGTAATAAGAACTAAATTTGTCTCCAGGGAGCTCCAAGATCAGCCAATCACCTCATCAGACCTTATCCATGGATGAGATACTGTTTGCAAAATCAGGCCAAGCAGGGTCCACTTTCATAAATCTTCATTCTTGTTAATTCTTCAGGAATTCGTTTGCTCTTATTTTTTCATGTTTTAAGAGGAATTCTTATATATTATAAAAAAATAAAATCTTTAAATGTGTTTAAAATAATTTATATCCCATAATCTAAACAACCACTATTAGCACTTTAGATGATATTCTTCATCTATATGGACACTTTAATGATGGTGTGTATAGACATACTTCATTAAATTAAAGGTTATTTTCAGTAACAAATAGATCATGTAATTTATTGTGTTCTAGATTAAAGCAACAACTGGAATAGTTGTATGACTATCCACTGTTAATATAGAAAGCCTAAACCACATTTGGCCTGAGAAATGATTGAATAATTAAACTAAGTCACTGATGGATGATGAGGTTGCCACAGTGACAGCCACTAAGTTCCCTCTCTTCTGACAAAGCTCCAGAACACCTCATGGAAGGTACTTAGCATGTAGGCATAGTGTTCTTCAGAAAGACATCAAGCTCTGAATGTACATTGTTTTCATTATATACTTCTGTACAGCAAGCAATAAAATCCCATGCAGCTCTGAAAAATCAATGTCCATCTCTATACTGTGCTAGTGTTTGGAAAACAATTAGAAAATAATTCTGGTGGGAAGCACAGTGGAGAGTTCATTGACACTGAGGATGAAGAGCTATCTAAGAAAGAGTTGGTCGAGTTAGAAGAAGAAACAAATAAGGATATTGAGGCAGAGAAAAAAATTTGATTCTCAAGGCACCAAAAAGGTCCACACTGCCAAAGAAATGATCAGGGGCATTTGTTACAATCAGCAATGGAATTCATATACATGAATGGGGTTTTTAGGATCATGTACCACCAAGAAAACACAGCATGGTGTTTTCTGAGAAGAAATTGCCTCTCATTTCATGGTGCCATTTAAATAGGTTTCTATAGAAATGTAGCTTGAATGGTTTGGTTTCTTAAAATCAGCATGAAATAAAATTGATCTTTGGAGGCTATGTGCTTCTGTGGTTTGCAGAACCCCCATAAGTCCACCTCCCAAAGAACCCCCTCTCCTCTGTGCTGCCTCACCCTGTTCGCATGCAACTTCACTCTTGTCCACTCTCTGGCACCCACAGCTTTGTCACGTGTTGTCATTCTTTGCCATTGTAAGAGTGTCATCATAAACTATGCAGTCTTGAAGAGTGGCTTCTCTCTGACTCTAACTCATCATGATGCCTTTGGAACTGACAGGTCCATGTTCTCTGTGTTGGTGTGTTTTCCTTTAATTCTTGAGTAACATTCTATTCTGTGGCTATGGAACGTTTGTCTAACCACTGGGGGTTTTTCCTGGCTTTAGTGTGATGACAAAGGAAGAAGATACAAACATGTATGTGTAGGTTTTTATGTAAATTCAACTTTTCATCTCTCTCTAGGGCCCAGTTTCTAAAACAGTGAGTCATGGCCCATAGAGGGTTACGTAACTGATTTTAGGGACTTGACATATCTGAGAAGAGCAAAACGTTTCTGAATGTGCATCAACCAAATATGAATTTAAATCTAAACGTTAATATATGTGACTTGCTTCTGGCAGTGCTCACATACGCTGTATCACATGACTTCATGCCATACAACTCCAATGATTATTACTTAAGATTTGAGACTAATATGTTGTAAATGTTACAAATGATGGTGCTTCTTTCCATATACACAAAACTTATTTGTTCTTATAAAATATGTTTTGATTGCATGAAACAAATACTCTTATTATTTCCCTGCCATTTAACAGCATATAATTACTAAGTTAATGTTTCTTTACATTGTATTGTTAGAAGGTTTGATTTCAAAAAAAAACTCACTGTTTCAGTTGTTGACCTGATTTTCATAAAAAAAATTGTATTAATTTTCTGTTGCTGCAATAAAGCACTATAACCATAAGTGACTTAGAGGATTATTTTGGCTTGTATTTCCAGAGAGACAAGAGCAAATCATAATGGGGAGGCATGGCAGCAAGTGGCAAGCATGGTGGGAGGAGCAAGACCCTGAGAGATCACATCTTGACCACAACACAACACATAATGAACTGGAAGTAGTATGAAGAGACACACGCTCAAAGCTTCCCTCCCACCCCTCCCCCCAGAAGCATACTTCTTCCAGCAAGGCTGCACTTCCTAAACTTCTAGAAATAGCACCACCCACTTAGGACCACGTCTTCAAACATCTGAGCCGAGGAGGAACATTTCTCATTCAAATCAGCACAACCATTAAGTGAAAATTAGTTTGAGGTTAGGACATACTTTCCAACACTTTCTGAAATGACCCTAAATAAGCTTCTGTCACTCTATGCTCTGAATTTGTATAAAAGGATGTTCTTAGCAACAGTAATTATAAAGCAAAAATGCTGATCATTCTGAAAACTGTTGTAGATGTGCTATACTTTACAGTATTAAGTATTCTGTAGATTAGTACTTTGAGTAAATTAAATCACCAGATCCATCATATCAGCATGTAAACTTACTTTTTTTCTTAAATTAACACTAAAGACATATTAAAACAATGAATTAAATTTCTTTATGATTTACTATCAGTTAAGTGTTTGATTTTTAAAACTCTTTTATATACCTACATAACAACACACATGGGATTCTATAAAATGTCCTTAGGCATAAATGAATGAGGAGTAGAAAAAGTTTGAGTACTTGTCTAAGATAAACATTCTCTAGTGAAAAATCTCTGTTCTCATGGAAAATAGAAGTTCATAAGAAACTACAAGCATTACAGAATTCATGTATAATTTCATTTTTATATCATCAAGATATTAGAGTTCCAACAGCTCCTCAAAAAATATTAGCACCTGATAGTAATAACAAATTTGACACACAAATTTGATACTATTATTTCAGGTATTCCCATAGGTGAATATAGATATATTTATATTTAGCTTTATTTTAGAATTTCTTAATGGCTAGTGATGAATTGTTTGTTCATGTGTTTTTTGTTATAATCTCTTTCATAAAAGATAAGCTTAAATTTTTAATTGAGCTTTTTAAATGTTGAAATTTGAGCGCTCCTTTTATATTAGGGCTATTAGTCCTTCACTAGATATATGATTGTCAAATATTTATACCAGTTGTAAGCCTCTCCTTTAAACCTCTAACAAATTTTGTGTGACAAATGTTTTAGTTTGATGAAGTTGAACTTGAATAATTATTTCACTGATTTTCTTTTTATATTATGCCTAAGAAATTTTTTACTCAATCCCACATTTTCAAGAGTTTTACTTCTGTATTTCTCTAAAAGTTTGACTTTAATTGTGAATTGAAGATTTTATCTGTGGCTAATTTGGATTACTTATTGTATAAAAACATGAAGATACATTTAAAAAATTAACCTATTAAATAATAGTCTGCTTAGAGCTACCCATATGTACATGAATATAGAACAATCTACTGGACCATAAGTAGTTTCTCAGGGGCCATATCTCTAAAGAAACCTAACTCTTCATCTCCCAACAGATAACAATAGCCTATAGTTCCTAAGGTAGAGGAGTAGGAATTCATGAGCATCTTACCCATCCATGTCAGCATTTTGTCTGGCTTGATTTAGTGTAAGTCTTGTGCACAGAAATACTGCTACTGTGAGTTCATGAGTGAGATAGCCCCCTTGGGCCTGGAAAATATGTTTTGCTGCTGACAACTATTACCTCTGGCTGTTACAGTTTTTCTTATCCCTCTTCTTTGATGATTCCTGAGCCTTGGAGGGATGCTATAGATGTTTATTTTAGAGATGAGTACTCCTCAGCCTCTTAGTCTCTGTATGTTGACTTGTTGTAGATTTTTTGTATTAGTCATCATGTCCTACAAAAAGAACTTCTCTGATAAGAGTTGAGAGATCCTTTAATCCATGAGAATAAAGATAAGAACTTAGGAGGAAGTTTTTTATTTTAGCAGTGTAATGGCATTAAGTTCTCCCCTATGACCTAACTAGCCATATAGATGTGTGTGTGTGTGTGTGTGTATAGATAGACAAATAACTAGCTTTAGATAGCTAGATAGCTAGTTAGCTAGATAGCTAGATATCTAGACAGACAGACAGACAGACAGATAGACATAGATGTAGCCATAGCCGTAGCCATGGCCACAGACATAGACATGGACATGGACACAGACAAATACATCTGATCAGTCTGTACAATGTTACTTGTATGTATGTTTTCAGAGCTGACTATTTGGTGTTGTGTAACTAAGTGATGTGTTCTTCTGCGGGGAAGACTGTCTTCCCGGCTCTCAGCATTCCTTACTTGCTAATGGTTCTTTTTGTATGATTGAGAGCTCCTGGACTCCCCATTCCTGTCCACCTCAGCATGTCTACCCTATTGTTGTTGTCTCTGTTCAGCTCGTGTTCAGGCAGTCGTGTTTGGATCGGAGGCTGGGCCAATTCATTTAATAGGAAAAGAAACCACAAATTTTTTGAGTTGTAAGAAAATTATAAAAAAAATTCTGTTTCTAACTCCAAATTGTAAACCAAAATAGTCCATAAAACCCATTCCCTTATTATATGGCTAACTATGGGAAAGCTTGTTAACATGTCTTAGATAAGAATCTCAGTAGTATTGGAGTTAAAAACAAATGCATGTTGCAATACAATTTGCTCTGGGTGTTTAGTTTAAACGAAGAAACAGAAAATGTCAACACAGTAATTTCAAGTTGTTGATACTAGTTAGTATTTCGGGGGCCAGTACTGAAACTGATATAAACAAAATGTACTTACATTGGATTTTTAATTCATTCTGTCTTGTGGTTCAAGCTGTTGGCTGTTTAGAAGAGGAAGTGAGAGGGAAGACATTAGAAATAAGTGGCAGCCAGATTTATGCATTTTTTTACTAAGTGTAATTTTCAGATTATGTAAAAATTGAATGCAGGGTGTACACATTTTTAGAAGGGAAACATAGACAGATGGAGCATGGTATAGAAAAGGCTTCATCTTTAGTCAGCATTTCCAGCTCTAATATGTGGTAGTGAGAAACTCTGGCTGCATTCAAAATAGTGAAAATCAATAGATAATGGACAGGAAGTTCCTATTTATGGCCTTTTACCACATTATCCATAATTGAAGTATTACTGATGAAGGCTATGGATGTGTAGCTTTGCTACTTACTGTATGACATTGAGCAAATATTTAACCTTCTAAAGACCCATTCCTTTTCTATGGGATATTTATGTGTAATTCAAAATGTTGTTTAAGAATTCAAACTAAGTAAATCTGCAAACTTGGGAATGGTGCAGCAGGGCCTGAGAGATGGATCAATGGGTAAAAGCACCTGCTGAACTGATAAACTCGGTTTAATCCCAGTAACACAAGGTTTTTTTTTTAGAAAAACAAAAAAACAACAACAACAAAAAACAACCTGGCATCCTTCTGTAATAGCAGCATTCTCCGGAATGAGGTGAGAGAAGGAGACAGGATAAATACCCTGAAACTCATGGGCCAGTCTGGAGGATGCTGCATGGCAGAAACAGGAAGGAGTCACCTCAACACAGTAGAAGAAGAGAACATGCTTGCAAGAGTTGTCCTTGACCTGCACGCATATACTATAGCGCGCTTGTGTGCACGCGCACACACACACACACACACACACACACACACACACACACACACACACACAGAGGGAGAGAGAGAGCAAATGAGAAAGTGAGAGAAAAGAAATTTAAATGTACAAAATATACAAAAACAAGTTTGCACATTGTAATGTGTGTTTTTATAAGAAGTACCCCTTATTTGGTCTTATAAGGCAGTGACTTAGAAACAGTGGCCTGGCCTCTCTCCACAAAGAATCAAAACATGATTCTAAGAAATCTAGAAATCTGCTGTAGAATATGATCATAGGAGTGCAGATACAATTTCTATACTATGAAAAATATGTATACTATATGTGGACATCCATGTATCTGTGAGGGAAGAAACCATTTAATAAGCAAACTTTCCTACAAGGCAGATACAAAGCTTTTAGAATAAAGGTTCCTATTGTATTCCATTTTCATAGGCCTTCATTTTCCATCTTTGAACACTCAACACCTTGGAATTTTTAAATTTCCCATGCTAGCCATCTTATTGGCCTAGCTATTCTACCATTCTCTGGCTTTTATTTGAATTGCTTGGTTGATTTTCAAATTCTGTTTTCAATGCCTTTATAAAGTACAACCATGTATATATATATGTTTATCTGTTCCTTTTCAGGTGAAATTGTCCCATGGAACCTAAAAATACAGGTTGTATAGTTGTGGCACAGTGTGCCTTGTGGCACTGTGGTGCAAAAGATGTGTGTGGGTAACGTGGCTAAGGGGGAGGGGATTGATCAGTTTCTATGCACTTTCATTTGAAGACAACAAGAAGTCTCATGGCCTACTGGAACTATCTAACAGACAGGCCTCCAGTTTAGGGTCATGTCTAATTTTCCAAAATCAAACGAATATTCCCCTTCAGTCATATCCTTTGCAGTCTCGCTGATGCTAGTTTAATCCGCCAGGACATATGCCTTTTGAAACCACTTTGTAAGCTAAAAAATCAGGAGGCGAGAGTAAACTGAGCTGAGATTAAAGTATTAAGATGCGATCTGGTTTCTGTTTCAGCCAAGTCCTTGAGGGGGTAAAAATCCTTAAGACGTTCTATCAGCAGGTGAGAGGAAGCTACCCAAGACAAAACTACACATGTGTGTCAGCCAAGACATTATCAGGCTGGAGTTGTCTTCAGTCCTGCCATTGGGTCACATGCAGGGGTTTCATGCACATACCCCAGGGTTGAAGGATAAGGCAGAAGTCCCGAGGGATCAATGAGAGTAGAACCATGGGGAGAAACTACTGATGATGAGAGAAGATTCCCCAAAGAACCCCAAGAAGCAACAAGCCCCAGAGTACTGACAGAACAGTCAACAGTATATGAATCTCAATGCTTTTTCTTCCTTGGCCCTCATATTCTCCTCCTGTCTGCTTTTCTGAAAGAGGAAACCAAATCCTAGATTTTTCTACTGGGAGAGGAAAGAACAAGGCAGAGCAAAAGAGGTTTAGAGCATTGCTGTTCCTACAAGGCCCTGCTTAGAACAGGCTGGCACTGGAAGCCAGAACACTAAACAAAGCCATCTGAATAGGCCTTTCGCCTTTGAGACAAGGTATCTCACTGAACCTGGAGTTCACACATTTAGCTAGACTAGCCATCTCTCAAGTCCCAGAAATCCTCCTTGTCTCATCTACCCCATACAAGAATTGCAAGAATGTATCACCACACTAGGAAGGCTGGGGATCTGAAAGAAGGTTTGCATCCTTGCATGGCCAACACTTTACCAACTGAGTCTGCCTTTCTAGCACCATATATGGAGTTTTGACTATTACAAACAATTGAATACTTAATTCTTAAAATGCTATAATTTGTGGCTAAGAGCAAACAAAAGCATTTTTATGAATAGTGTCTACAAAAGTCGTGGAGGGGGTGTCACATTTCATGAAAGGAATGGAGAATAATTAGTCCCCTGGGCAGGTGTGATGGTCATGGGACAAGGCGGTTTTCTGATCACATACCTGGGTGTGGCTATTTTGGAGCATTCCTAAAAAAAAGTATAAAAAGTGATGAGCAGACCTAAGATGTTGCCTTAAATGCTACCTGTTTTCCATCTCCACCCTATCCCTAGCTCATAGTTCTCATTTCCTCAAGCATGGTGGTTACCATGGAGCAAGACTGACCAAGACAACTGAGATGTTACCTGTTGATGCCTATCAAGTGACATGTAACCAACCTGTCAGCCTCACCTTTCAGAATGCCTCAGTACCTGTTCTCATGTGAGTTTTCATAGGTTATTTTGCAAGCCAAAATGAAATGATGGAAAGATTAGCCCTTGGTCCAAGAGAACACTTTCTTCTGAAATGATTTCACAAATACCGAGGGCAAGACCTCATTGAGATAGAGGAAAAGTTTCCTAAACCCAAAGGGAACATTCCTCCCAGAGCTGTGATTTCTGCTGAATAAAGGGAGGTGTCTGAGATAAGCAGAGTAGACTGTTCTGGAAGAAACAAGCATGCTTGTTGTTCCCCTGGTGCACATATTTCCCAATATGTACTGGCCCTTGAGAACTCTGGCTGCCCCCTACATGGGCAGAGAAGTTACAAGTTCTGTCCTGTGCCATAGGCCTATGCCCACTCTCAAGTACCCATAAAGCTTCCCCCAACTCCCACTATTAAGAGTCCCACAAATACCCCAAGCTAAACAACCATAGCATGTGTGCAGAAGGCTGAACACAGACCCATGCAGGCTCTGTGGTTGCCACTTCAGTCTCTGTGAGCCCCTATAAGCCCTGTGTAGTTGATGTTGTGGACCATGTTCTCCTGGTGTCCTCAACCCATCTGGCTCCCACAATCCTTCCTAACTCATGGAGTCTAATGTGTGCTGCCCATATACTCATGGATGTGATATCATTCCCTGAAAACTATGAGTTCTAAAGACAAAGACACAAAATGTGAATAGCTTCTTTGACAGCATGAGATATCTATCTACCTACCTACCTACTAACCTACCTACCTATCTATCTATCTATCTACCTACCTACCTACCTACCTACCTAGCTACCTAGCTATCATCTATCTATTCATTTTTAACATTTAAGTTATTGAATCGGAGTACAATCGGGAATTTAAGCTGCGATGTTTCTGCACTGTTCATATTAGCTCACAGCTGAGTATTTTATGGAGTGTGATTACATCTTCCTAGTTGAAATATGTTCTTTCAGATGCAAATCACTCCAAATCAAAGAAAATCTGGATAAAAATAGATAGTGATGTGACATACTGTTCTGTTGAACCAGATCCTTTTTTTTCCCTAAAACTCACTGGACAATTATTTGACAAAATATTTTATATCCCCTGTAACTAAAGAATCAAGTTCCTATGTAAATATTATAACTATTAAACAAATAATTGCACAGTATTTTTAAAATTGTAATATTACATGTGGACATTTTAGGTCCTTCTTATCAATTTATTTCCTGAGTATACGTGAAGATAATGCAGTCATACATGTGAATAGAATGAGTCTTCTCTGGGTCTCAAATAGATAAGGTGTGCAGCTGATCACAGTATCACTAACAGTGATCAATATTAACTGAGAAGTCCCCCTTAATGTCAGGTTCTACTGAGCATTTCAGATAAAGCAATGAGCAAAACAGAATTTTTACCCTCTTCAAGCTTATAACCAAATAGGAGGAAATAAATAATAAATACAACAACAAAGTACATTATGTGATGATGAGAAGTAACTTTACCCTGGAAAACATGTGAGGCAATGCGTTGTCCTTAAGTATTTGTGGTGGGCAGAAGGGGAGACAGAATTCTAAATAAGGTTAGAGGGGATCTCAGTGAGATAATATCTGACCAAAGAACTCAGGAGGATACAGGGTATCTTTGAGGATATATGATGGTCAGTGTTAACTGTCAATTTTACAGAATCTGGATTGTCTTGATTATGTTAATTGAGGTAGGAAGACCTGATCACTATGGGTAGCACCATCCTGGTACACATAGCACTACACATGCTGATTGTAGATGTGATGTCATCAGCCCCTTCAAGCCCCTCCTACCATGATGGCATGTACCTTGATTACGAACTAAAACAGTCCTTTTCTCCCTAAGTTGCTCTTGTTGGAGTATTTTATCATGACAACAGGGAAAAGAATCTAAGAGAGTAAGAGAGACTCAAAAATTCCCTGGCTTGAATGTCACCTTACTTACTAACACTGTTTGCTCAGAAGGAAAGCAGTTGTGTCCATGAACATGACTAGGTCGAATAGCTAAATAAAACTCTGTATATCTGTACAAAATCAGTAAAGAAGTGTAAGGAGTTGAGGGAGAGCAAGGCTCCACCTACCAGAACGACATGACACAGGAGAGGGTTTCAAGGAAAGAGTGCACTTGAACTGGTCTTGAAACACCTCTAGCATTTACCAGAATATAAATAGGTCCTACTAGGACATCTGGAAATCTGTGGGAAATTATGATCCTTGTGAGTTTTCATCTAAGAAACAGAATGGTGGGAATGGAAGACGTATTTGGTTTTTCATATTAGAATGGGACAGTGGAGATTATTAGTGCAGATTCAGGTAGAGTTCATTCTGAGTAGACATGCTTATCAAAGTTGAAAGCCATTAGGTGTAACGGTAACCGTGAGAGCCACGGTGTGAATGATCAAAGTGACGAAATCCTGAGAGAGCTGGAGTAGGCTGGGTGACATAAGGAGGCTGAAGATCAATGTGTGCGGGAGCATCAATGCAGAGTTTAAGTCAATACAGAGGTCTCAGAGGAAAGGCAGGAGAAGACACAATGCTGGCTCTGGTGTCAGTGAGAAAACATGGGAGCAAGCCCTCTTTAGTAGCATGAATAGGAAATATGGTCATTTTCTACTCAGTATTTAATTCGTGGCTCTTAACATATTGATAATCTCCTGTCCCATTGTGTTGTCTGAAGAAAGTAAAACAGAATATATGTGTGTGTGTGTGTGTGTGTGTGTGTGTGTGTGTGTGTGTGTATAAACATAGTTTCCAATTAAATTAATTAATGTAAAATTCAGTTGAGATGAAGTTCCCTCGTAATTGGTTGATAAGCATAGAAATGATCTAGAGAGTGTATGTTCTTGCAAGTTCTCCATTCCAGCCAACAAGACCTTTGAGAGCAATGGACTCTCAAGCAGGGCAATGGTTTACATATGGAGCTGGAGAGGCCTAGCCACTGTCTTCTGGAAGGAAGATGTGTGAAGAGGGACCAGCTCAGACCACTCAAGTTCTTTTCCTCTGGCAACTCATGCTAAATGCTTCCTGTGCACGCATACCTCTTCTAGGATAGTTTAAATACTGTGACTCCTTTGAAGCCCAGGTAAGAATGCCATTTATGAGAGTGAAAGCATGGGTTTTTGAGTTATGGATGTGAGAACATATGCATTGCCTGTCACTCTATAGGACAGTCCATTGCCATGGGGAAGAATTATCATATCTGCCTAGAGATCATTAATTCACAAGTGCACAATGTGGTGAAGCATTTAATGCACTCAATGCGTATAGGTTTCATTACTGTTTATAGACTATTTGAAATAGTTCCTTAAAGCAACCCATGTTCAGGTTAGAGTAAAGGAGGCTGTGAAAAAATACAACCACACAGCAATGACTTCAAAAACGAAAATATTGGTTCATTATGTGCAGAGACCTCAGAACATATGGTTGAAGGAAAATTCTCTTCAAAGTGCCAGCTGCCCCTTCCAACACCTACACATTTCTTTCTTTCTCTCTTTATTCCATTAGGCAGACCGTGCCAAGGAATTGTCCCCAACAGAAGCAGAAGTAGCTTTGTATTCTATTATGTGTCTCAAAACTTCTTCAGCATTTCTTCCCTTTGATGTTAGGATTAGCAAACCCCTAAACATTAGAGATGTAACGTTTCCCCAAATGTCAGGTCCCGAATTCAGAAGAAAAAAGAGCATGCTCCCAAGGGAAGTCCTGAAGTTCCATTTTTGGAAGAGAATGCTTGTGTTTATAGTCCCACATTATAAAACATGTACGGATAACTTGGCCCCAGAACATGTTTACAAAGGAGAAAAACACCCACAAAACAAATAAACGGCTTCTTGCACAGTCTGGACTGGCAATCCTTGGCTCTTGCCTTTGCAACATGAATTCTCCACACCTCACAGAGGCACTCAATCTCCCAGGCAAGTTGTTTCTGTGGAGCATTCATTCTCATCAGCACAGTCAGGTTCTGAGCCTTCATCTGATTTACAGACATGGCATTAGACTAAGACACATTCTCACTGATTACAGGAACTCCCTGGGTCAGAACTGGACATATGTCACTCTTAGACAGCATCTTGGGCTCTATGGAGAATTAACTCAGTCAATCTTGTAAAAAGAACTGTTCATGTGGTCGATTCAGCTCTTTACCTTGTGAGATTAGTAGAGAAATTAGTTACTGGCTTTTAGTTTGATTCATTTTGTTGAGAGATACAGACTTTATAAGCTCAAGTCTGTCTTTCTCCCCGACTCCCCTTCTTTCTTTTTGGTTTCTCCAACGCAAACTTTGCACCACCATTGTCCTAGCATATTCTGCAGGCAGGACACCATTGTCGATTAAAGGATTTGTGGCTGGTTTGGTGTTTGTGTTTCTCTTTATGTAGCCTGCAGAGTACCTTCTTGTACCAAAGATGCTAGAACATAGGGGTGAAGGTTCAAGTCTCAATGTGTAGGTCCCGGATAACAAGCCACCGAGCACAACGAACTGATCCATTTCAACAGTGAGTTCATAAAACCAAGCAAAGAGAAGACATTTTATCTTTTTTTGCCCCTGTGAATAGAAAGTGATATGATAAGAACTGGGGTAAAATCTAGTGAGGAAGAGTGACGAATGAGTCCATGGAACTTGAAGATGTAGGAGAGTATGGTTGGGGCAGGAAACTGAGAGCACTAGGCAACCTTAGGTGTTCACAGGAAGTGTGGTTGCCCAGTTTACTCAAAGAGGAAATTCATTTATTCCTTTGCTGCCACGAACCTAAGCTTATCCTAGTGATTTTACCATAATAGATACATGACTTAAAAAAATTGTTTATCGTATTTACCATCTAAATGCTTTGTATCATCTGTTGCATAAGTAAGGGAATAAATTAACTTGGCAAACCCATCTCCGCCAAATATTTGAAAGTGCTTCCCTGCACACTGACCACTTAACATTCTAAATGATGCACTTATTATTTTATTATATATTATTGGAATCTATGTATATGCTCTGAAAGTATTTATTTTAATAATTGCTGATATTTTATTATTAAAAGGAACACCTATTGCTCAACATTCATGGAACTTATTTTTTTGGCCTTTCCATGAAATATTTGTGCCACCATTTCCTCTGTGATGAACATCTACACAGTCACCATTAAAATCAAGTTAATGGTGGATGGATACAATCAAGGCACTTAGCATAAATGTATTACATTGTCTAATAATAAATTTAAAAAGTTATTTAACTGAGATTTTAAAAAGCAGTGCTTCGGGGATATTGGTCTACACCTCTTGTATGTATTCAGAAATGATAAGTACATATCACATAGTATATTTGTCATGCATATTGTAAAATAGGTGAGTGCTTGGGTTTTGAAGGTACTACAAAGTGGTTTTGAAATGTGATTGTACCAAGTTACAACTATCTATAAAATCTAAGAACTTCTGCTGATTTTCAGCTGATCCACACTTGGGGATATCAGACTTCAAAACATGGTGACTAAATGATAACCAAAGTCAGATTTCAGTGGGTGTTTGTCACAGGTGACCTTAATCAGGTCTTCATATTTTACCACTGCTAAGTGGATCACTTTCTTCTGCCCCTGCCCCTCTCTCGGCTCCACATTCTGCAAGGTTTTAGTTCTCGGTGGTTCTTTAACACTTTTCCTAGACTAGTTGGTGATTTTTGAGGCCAGGCACACACAGAGAGACCCATTCCTTTCCTTCTGTCATGTGGAATAGCTCTTTCAAAGCCTGATTTCTGGATTTGGCCCCAGAACTTCCAGCTTTTAAACCACAAGACATTTATAGAAATGCCATTTGGTGATTACAATGATATTGTTATCCTATCTTTATTTTCCTGGTAGGAAGTACCAGACACAGCATACTGGTCCTCTTGTTTTGACTCCCCTGTCTCTCTATCTACTGTAACCTGGACTACCTGTGCTACGTTCCCACCGCATCCTGACTGTGACTGTTAAAAACTATTTACAATATGAGCAAGCTAACAGTCCTTAATAATCACTAAGGGATTAACATCTGAAGATGAGTGCTATAATATAACTATCTACAAAATCAAGTCTTAGATATAGACGAATTTCTAAAACGGTATGATTAAATAAAAAACACAGAGCCAAAATACAGCGGTGAAAGCCTTAGATCAGGGAAACGGGAAAAGCCACCAGACAACCTTACCTCACCAACTCTGCAGTTTCCAAATGTGAGTTACTTCCTGTCTACCCACTCCTTTATTGCCTTGCTGTTCTGCCCTCTCATTGGCTCTCTTAGCCCAGCTACCTCACTTCCTCTTCCTACACAGCTCTGTCACTTTCTGTCTGTCTGGACAGACCTCCAGGCCTCTGTGGTTGGTACTGGGATTAAAGGCGTGTGTCACCACGCTTGGCTCTGTTCCCTAGTGTAGTCTTCAACACAGAGACCCTGCCTGCCAAGTGATAGGATTAAGGGCGTGTGCTACTGCTGCCTGACTTCTTTGTTTACTTAAAATGGCTTTCAATTTCCTCTGATCTCCAGGCAAACTTCATTTATTAAAGCACAAATAAAATATCACCACACTTAAACGCTGGTGTTACAGAATGCACAGGCCAGACACAATTTCCACCCTTGTGCAATGGAGTAGAGCAGGAAAATTCCATTTAAAGTCGCAATGTAGCAAATATTTACAGGTGTGTGAGATGTTGAGACTAGATAGCTGTGTGAGCATGCGAGCATGTGGAATCTGGGGGATTTCGTCTGGATTATGAGGTGGTAGGACAGGAACTGGAAGGAGAAGTGGGGCCAGGCAAGGGGGATTTGAACATCAAGTTAAGGAATCTGGACTTTATTCTGGAGGCACCTGGTTGACATCAAATATTATTGAACAGGTGAATGACAAGCCTATCCCTTTTGAAAGAAACTCTGGCAGCCATATGGAGGATAAATTGAAAGTACAGAGATCTGAGGTCAACAGACACAGCCTTCACTGGCCTTAGTCAGAAACCCGTTAGCAAATTCATGAAGGTGGCAAAAAAAAAAAAAAAAAGATGAATAAACACACAGGGAGGCATGGGTACCATCTATACAGGCTTTAGTGTTTTAGAAAGCGGCATATTACTTTTCTATATGGTACAGATGGTCACTTACCATGTACCAAAGACAATGGTCTAAAGCTCCAATTTTAAATTGGGAAATTTAAATCAAATCCTTGCTACCTAATTGCCTGTTCATTTTCTTATAATCTAGTTTCTGCATGTGTAGTTCAAAATCGAAGCGATCATCAGGTAAACATGTTTATAAATTATAGAATTGTAGCCCACATTACATGGCTACATAGCTCAGAAAAAAAAAAACTCAAAAACTCTGGCTCATAAAAGTGAGAATCGGGGAGATGGCTCAGTTACTAAAATGTTTGCTGTACATGGATGAGGGCCCGAATTCAATCTTTAGTACCCACATAAACAGTTCAGTAAGGGGGTGCATGCTGGTAATATCACTACGAGGGAGGTGGGAACAGATAGCTCAGGCTACAGCCTACCAGCCTAGACTAATTGCCGAGCTTATCTCATATGGACACATATGCACATGTGATATACACACAAAAGCCTGTACACACCCATAGGGGTGGGGGATGCAGCTGAACTTCTTAATGTCTGAAGAAGAAGTTTGCTATCCATTTAGTGACTGAATGCAGATGACAGTGCGTTCGAAACATCGCCCCGCTTTCTTCTTCCTGTTCCATTGTCACTTACAATGTCCCACCGGATTAATAAATTCTGCCTTGGAAGGATGTCAGAAAATAAATAAATAAATAAAAAGATGGTGTGAGATAATCAGTCTTGACAAGGGCAGTGGCTTCTGGATAAAAGGCCTTTGGCCTGAGCTCCGGCAAGGCTGTCATTTTCCTGGTGGCACCAAGGTTCCACTGGAGATCTATAGCAAAACCAGAATCCTCTGTGGGAGCCAAAATAGCTCACAGGCAGAAAAACAGATGCAGGGGCCATCCGTGAATAATAGAAGGTTCTGGAAGGATGAATCTGGGAAAGAACTGTTGCCTGTGAGTGAGGAAAGGGTTACAGGTCCCCTGGGGCTCTCTTCAGCCACACATACGTGACCAGGGTATCCACAGAAACGCCCTTCTTAGTGACAGGCTGCTGATGGCTTCTACAGCCTACGTTGGTTTTAATATCTGCATCCTAATTTATTTGACATCTGCAGAACATCCAAAGAAAATATTCAGTATGGGATGGGCAGTCCGGCTGCTCTCTGAGTTCATCAAATATCTCACACTCCTTTTTCAAATGTTTTCGGTTTTGCAAAAACTTAGAATGCATTTTGCCAAACATGTTCTCTGTTAATGTTTATTTAGAGGGGAATTTAATCCGTATGCTGCTGATGCATTTACACTTAACTCATCAAAATGTTTTACTAGAGTCATTTGATGTCCAAGAAACCTTTTGAGCCTTTTTTATAAGCCTCTTCAAGCCCATTTCGCTTCGAAACAGGAAGTGGCCTGTTACTAAACCATAAACGAATGCAATTCCCGGAGGATTTGGTTTCATTTAAGACCCTGAGACCACAAGGTCTGAGCCTTCCCTGAACCTCCGGAAAAGACCTTCCTACTGAATCAACTCAGAATACTCCTTGCGTAGAGACAGGGTGCTGTTATAATTTTCCAAAACAAAAATCCTTTATGAAGAGGCATCTTTCATACAACTCCTGGGAAAGACAGTAACCAAAGCACGACGCTAAATCACCGGCTTTGCAAGCTGCACCTGGCCAATGTCACTGTCTCCATGAATCTCCTTACGATTCAGAGCTTGTTCACTCATATTAATAGAACAAATAAAACGGACCAGGAGATAAAGATACTGGGCCAATGATTTCTTCTTCAGGGAAACCTTCCCGAGTTACAGACCAATACAATGTTCCCAACCACGAGCCAGAGAGCCAACGCTGATATAAACAGCATCCAAGCCACAGAACATGACTTGTTTAAAGCTTAATTCTGTGAAGTAAGGCAGGAAACAAGATTTATCCTTCTGGGAAACATTTGGCATTTGCCTCAAGCTGAGCCTGATTGCTCTCTGCCGTCCACACCATCCATTACAGCTATCTGAAGGAAATCAAGGTTTTTTTTTTTTTTTGCCCAAACTAAGGCAAAAGAGAAATGTCTCCATCCTAGTTCTGTAGAAATCCCTCTGTTTGACGTGGCATTAAACAACAGAAAGCAAACTGCTCTGTCATCTTGCTGTGAGGATCATCGCTGCTATCTTGGGCCTTTTGGCTGTGAAGGGAGCAAATTTAGTTGGACAGAAGCCATTTTTGCAAACACAGTAAAAATAAATTACTACGCTTAATAATTGAATCTCAAACTTGTCATTATAGCAACTCGAAATTATTCCAAGAGCCCTCCTTGACTGGGATTTGGCAAAAGGATTGGGTGTTGGAGGTCAGTTTTCATGTCTGAAATCCAGCTTAGGTTAGAACCGCACGGGCTACAGAGTGAACGTTCAAAGGATGAATGGGCCATTGAGAAGTAAATCAGACTCCCTGAGACTCTTAAATGAGTCCTGGAAGCTTTCAAGCCATGACTGTGGTGGGCTACCAAAATCCTTGGGATGTTACTAATACAGAATGTGAGGTTTTGAATACCAGGTTTATCCTTCTTCTCGTGTGTGTGTGTGTGTGTGTGTGTGTGTGTGTGTGTGTGTGTGTGAACAGTTTTTTTCTTTAAATGTTTTTGTTTTGTGTTATTTTAGTCGTAGTGAATGTAAGCTGATTGGGCAGTGAAAAGCTGTATGACTTGGTCCTCGGCCCGTGCTCAACTCCTGGGCACAAGGCGGGGATGTTTACACTGGAGGAAAATGCTCAGACTCTGACCCAACTGGGAGACGTTTCGGTTAACATCTGGCTTTGCTTACTTGTCCTAAATATTAAATTATTAAAGGACTATTAATATCAGACCATTTCATTGGTCCATTCCTCTTCTACTTAATACTATATTTAAAGGCCACTTTCCTTAGGATAATTTTCAACTCTCTCAATTGTCACTGCCTCTGAATTTAGCATCATGAAAAACATCAAGACATTCAACCAAAAGGGTTTCCTGACACACATTCGAAACTTGACTATTTTCCCCTAGAGAGCCCAGGAAAACCAAATTAGTTCTTTTCCTCCATATTGATTATGTAAAACTTCATATACAAATCCTAATTTTCTGGCTAATATTAATAAAAAAGCCTGGGAAATCTTTTGAATAACACTAGCCAAGAATAAATAATTTACTTTTCTTTCCATTCAGATTTATTAAATGAGTTTTTAAATCAAGGTGATAGAGTCACAATTGCCTAATTAACTAAAGTAAGATTAACTGTGGTTCTTAGGTACATATATATGTATTCATTGACTCAATGCCAGTCTGCCTTTGCCAGAATAAGTCATGGAAACATGATGCCTAGTGATAGAACTGGTCTCAGTGGGTAAGCTGTTATACTGAATTTACCACATTCTTACCACACATACACGGCCATATCAAAAGCATAATGGAACAGACTTAGAAAGCACGTGAATGCTTTGCATCATGGTATATATGAGAGATGTGTGAGCGTGCGTGTGTGTGTGTGTGTGTGTGTGTGTGTGTGTGTGTGTGTGTATAAGAGATAGAGAGAGAGAGAACTTCTTTAGTTTTCAAGCACTGTTTTTTCCTAGAAAAAAAAAACTATAGTGTCCTGTGGTTGCCATTAGTAACTAAAGCTTTCATGTGTCACACTGTCCCTATAATTGCAGATTTGATGGAGCTTCCAAGTTCTGTGATACCATGAAATTAAAAACCTACTAATTAATGGTGAATAAAAATCATGGCCTTGGATTCATATGAAGATATTTATTTAATGGCACACACACAATATTTTCTTTCCCTTTGTAGGTGCAACAACTCAGGAGGATTTAATATGTCACTGTCATTGCCAGGTAAGAAATTCACATATTGACCAGCAAGGTGCCCCAGAGGGTAAAGGTGCTTGCTGCCAAAGCTCTCATCCTGAATTTGACCCTCAGGACCCACATGGTGGAATGAGAGAACTAACTGTGTGCCGTTCTCACTGCTGAGATTTGCAGCTTGCCTGCCAGCCTGGAAGTTTCTCTTTGAGATTCTAATACAATTATCCTCTTCAAATATAAAACATAACAAAGAAAAAACAGGACTTCTTGTCCAAGAACCCGGATATGCTTCATAATTGTGTTGACAAGTACAGATACGTGTACATGGAACTGTGCCCTTGAGTGACTGTTGTAAGAATACACTCTAAAAATCACCATAATCATAATAATAATCATAATACATTTTACTCAGGGCTCTTTGTTTTCTAAGTAATTCCTGTGGTGGTTGTCAGTTCCCTGAAAACACCATGATTGTCTTCCTCATGCATCTCATCCCTGTCATTTTCCTTTCTAGCCTTCCTGTCCTTATTGTACAGCTTTGCCAACAGCAGCCAAGGGAAGCTGGTCTTTGATGCCCAGTAGATCTGACTGCAAGCCCAATTCTTTACAGCAAAACCACACCTCTAGAGGAGCCCAGCCAGGAGGTGCCATCTTTACCCTAATTGTTTTGCCTTCAGTGTAGGGAAGCTATGGAGATGGAGCTGACGACCATGTGTGCAGACACCAGGTGGGTCCTGTTTATGAAGCCTTGTCAGAGAAAAAAAAAATCAGTATCTGCTTTTACTGAAGAAAATAGACCCTGCAAGTACATTATTGTATCTCGCACAGTAACATCCAAACCAAGTGCCACTTCAGATGTAATAAGAGCAAAGGAGCCAGGATAAGCCATTCGAGCCAATACTGACTCTGGATCATCAGCACTCAAGAGTGGGGTCAACTGCCAGGAATTAAATGAAATGAGCCTTCAATGCCGTGCACCAAGCATGTCACTCACTTGCCTCGCTTCATTCCAGCCCTACATCCGCAGTTACCACGTAGTTGAGCCCACTAAAACTAAAAGCCAATCAGCAATTTATCAAGCATCTATGCTGCGCTCTCTGATGAAAGGGAAGTGGAAGTATTTCTAGTGGCATTCCACAGGGATGAACTGAAGGAAAGTGTCATGAAGCTGGTAAGACAGGGCACAAAGGGAAACACTGAAGCGGCTCTATTGTCCATTCCATGAACTACTATAGTAGTGTGAGGTCACAGAAACGTAGACTAAGTGTAAAGACATGGCTAAACCATGATGAAGAGTTCTTTAGAATTATCTCCTAGTTATAAACCAGATATGGGAGGGTAAGGCAGGCCCCTCCTGGAGAGACGAAGTGTCTCCACACAGATTGATTGACATTGGCTGTAGGAAGCTATTTATGTGTTTGAACAGGGGAACAATGTGCAGAAAGCTCTGAGATGGATTATGCATCACTGTCCTAGAGTGGGTCAGAGTGATGGATGGGTGGTGGGTCTGTCCAAAATTAGAGCGTTTCTTTAGAATGGGTGCCCATTAGTTTAAACTTCATTTTAAAGTGATTACTGCTACAAAATGGTTTTGCTGTTGCAGGGAAATTTAAGTTGGAAGAAAGGAAACAGTAGAGGTTGAAATATCCAAATCAGGCATCTTATTTACACTGTTTTGTCACAATCCCATTTCTCTTAAAGTTGGCTCTATAACACACTTAGCAGTTGTTGTTGGCTCTGGAATTCTTATTGTCTGAACCGTGTGGCTGACCACTCCATCACAGGCTGCCTTGTTCAATGAGTGGTGTTTGTGCGTGACTCTGCTGTTCCAGACCAGATCACAAACCACACGAGGTCAGGAATAAGAGCTCCTGAGGAACGATCTATCATTAGAGTCTCTGACAGCAACTGTGCATGTGGAAGGCAATCGACGAGGGTCTCAGGCCTGCCTGCTGTGGAAGAAGGACGTGGATAGAAATTGGACTTGATCACTTAATGGAGAAAGTTCTGGAGTTGCTGTACTTTGCAGTGCTTGGATTGACCTGAATGAAATTTCCAATGGCTAATTTCATTTTGAATCCTTATTTGAGCCAGAAAACTCCACCTGTAAAGGAATGGTTTCCACTTGCTCTTCCTATGGGATGGCTCCGCACCCCATTCCCTGTCAGCAGGAGCTGCAGTAATGAGCAAGGATGAACTGCTCATAGGACAGTCATTGTTTGGGCAGGAACTGTAGGACTCAGGCTTCTGTAAAAGTTCTTGGCTTAAGGACAAACCAAAATGAACACTACAGGGCCCATAAGCCTCTTATTGTACAAACCCCTGATCTCGGAACACTGAGGCCCCAAACAGCTTACTAAGAAGGTAGAATTACATAGACCTGTCACTCAACATGGTTTCTGTCCAGGCCAAGGTATCTTGGGGCTCAATAGTCCACATGGCAACAAAACAAACAGCATGCAATTTTTGCATTGTCAAATAGAACATACTCTACTTTCTAATGCCTAAATACCTAATGGTGGAATGGAGGGATGTCTCATTCACTTATTGCCACTAGAGAATGGAGCATTTATTACAATAAATATTCCAAATAATTAAAGCTTATAAATTGAAATGCAAAAACTTTAACCATGTATGATAAAATCCTTCCCAGCATACACTAATGTCTCAAACAGTCTTTAGAGCAGTCTTACACTTTCAGTATGTTCAGAGAGTGGGGAAAGGTAGCAGAAGAATTGGCCAGGACTGTATTGAGAACTGGCATTGTCATGCTGATGACCAACCAGTAGAAAGAAACTACTTCTTGCTATGGAATAATCCTTCTTTCCACTATGAATATGCAGTGCTCTCATTGGTTAATAAAAGCTGGTTGGCCAATACACTTTACGAAAAAAGTGTAGGCAGGGTGTCAAACAGAGGATACAGGAAGAAGGGCAGAATCAGAAAGTCAAGAGGAGATTGGAGAAGCAAGATGACCATGCCATGCTAATAAAGGTACCACCATGTGACAGAGCATCAATAAGAAATATGGGTTAATTTAAAATGTAGGAGCTACTAAGTAATAAGTCTGAGCTATTGGCCAAGCATTTGTAATTAATATATGCCTCTGTGTGGTCATTTGGAAGCAGCTCCCGGGACAGGAAAACTCCACCTACAATTTCTAGTCTGATACTACTTCTTGGTTTTTATTTCAAAGGAATTCTTAGAGAACTAGAGGACTGCACTGGATTACCATGGGACCCTATGCTATAGAGAGAGCTTTAGGAGGACACTGACACTATTGAGTATACACAATATTACTCACTTGTTCCAATCAACTACCTCTCAGTCTTAAGGCAACACACAGTAAGATCTCCGACCTTCTGTAGACAACCTCTGAGAAGATCATAGAAGTAAAGGGAAACATTAAAAAGTCACTCCATACACAGCAAGAAAACATTGTCAATCTATAATGCACCACTGGAAAGGAATATCTGTGAACACACGAATAAGGGAACACATCATTTCTCTCTGATTCTGTTGCCATGTCTGATACACTGACACATCACATCAGCTTTATCTGCAAAACAGATATGTAACCCAACCATTTCCTGGCTCCCCACTATTTCTTACATTATGCAAGCAAGCAACCATCATATTTCAACTGGTGGAGTAGGTGGAATTATTGGTTCCCTAGTCATCTCCTCTTTCTGATCACACTCACAGTAGGCAGTCTACTTTCCCTCTCCTGGTTTGAGTTTTAATTGTGTGTTCCAAGAGTGAAGGGGGTGGCTTGACATGTATTTCTGCTGTGGACCTTTTGCTGCAACCTTTGCCAATGAGATGAGCTTGTCAAGCTAGCTTAAAGTCCTGGAGCAGATCTCTGAAGGAGATGAAACAACCACAACTTTGTAGTTTGAACCACCTTGCAAATTTCAGCCTGTCATTGGTCATCTCATATTATGATGACCTTCAGATTTTTGAGAATGAGCTCTATTGCTTAAACTATTGTGTTTTAGAATGACCGCTCAACCGCACCACCCCTTACCACCTTACTTCTCTTGCTACCCTCTAGTCTTTTTTCCAAACAGAAATCACAATACTGTATGCCTTAATTAGGGTTTCTATTGCTGTGATGAAATATCATGACTAAAAACAACTTGGGGAGGAAAGGGTTTATTTGGCTTACACTTTTACAGCTCTGTTCATCATCCAAGGAAGTCAGGACAGGAACTCAAACAGGGCAGGATCCTGGAGGCAGGAGCTGATGCAGATGCCCTGGAAGGGTACTACTTACTGGCTTGCTCCCCCTGGCTTGCTCAGTCTGCTTCCTTATAGAACCCAGAACCATATGGACAGTACCATCCACAGTGGGCTGGGTCTTCATGCATCAAACACAAATTAAGAAAAAGCCTTACAGCTGGATCTTGTGGAGGTATTTTCTCAATAGAAGTTCCCTCCTTTCAAGTAACTCTAGCTTGTGTCAAGTAGACATAATAAGACTAGCCAGTTCATTTTGTGAAAACAAAAGCCATATTCTGTCCCTTTTCTATTCGAAATTGTATGGCCACTATAATACCTTACAAATCCCGTAACAATTCTTTTGGTCCCCTTTGCTGCATTATCTCTTCTGTTTCCTCCTGCAACCACACATACCTGCCTGTTCCTCTTCTCCTGCACAGAAGGCATAGTATGTAAGCAAGTGTTTTCATGCTAGGAGAAACCCAACAATAAGCAGACACACCACACCTACATTTCCACTCGAATTGCATGTGTAGGAAGCTCCTGGATTCTTTCTCTGGTATAGAAGCCAGTCAACTCAGACCAAGGTTAATTGCCTGGTAGAGTTATTAACTATGGTTCTTAATAGGTACTATGGAGTCTCTGTACATCTGAAAATGAATGTTGTCTCCCCACTTACATAATATTTTACCTAGTGATATTCTAGGTTCAAATTTTTCTTAGAACTTTGATATTAATTTTTCATATATTTTTTTGAGAATTTTAGGGTCAGTTTCCCACATCTTTAAATAGATCTTCCATTGACTACTTTTATCATTGAACATTATATTGTAACACATTCATTGACTTTCAATTCTAGGTAATTATTTGTTCTTTATTTTTAATGTTTCACTGAGGGTTTTACCTACCAGTGTGTCTGAGGTAAGATCAGTTAGGCTCAGAATTTAAAGTCAATACAGGCAATGAAGTGAGACCTTCAACTCAAAAGCCAAGAAAAGGTTTCTCAGTTAATGTCTTAAAGGCCTGCTAACATTCTGGAATGTTTCTTCTATCACAGTTATTTCATAATAACTAATTCTACTGTACATGAAAGTGTTGCTTTTACCTTTTAATTATGTTGATACCCGCCCTTCCCTGTTTGTCAAACTTCACTGATTCTCTGCCTGGTTAATGGTTTTACTCATTTCTTTGGTGATTCCTGAATTATTTCAGTTTTTCTTTCCCACATCAGATATCATTTCTTAGTTATAAATGACACTGTTTGTGTTATTGCCACCTGAATCTGGTATGACAGAAGAAGAGCCAGGCTTTTCAAAGGTAGGATGTCTCAGTTTTGACATCTGGACTGATGTACTTGGAATAAACCTTCCAAAGTGAGCCACGAAATTACCAAAACATTGAGATAAACAAACAAAAAAATAGACCTGCAAGAGAGTCTGTTGTCCTTATGACAAAATATCTGAGATAATAAACTCCCAGAGAAAAAAGGCTTGCTTTATCTAAGTGTTTTGTAATTATTTGGGGCTTGTGATGAGGCAGCACACAGTGGTCGGAGCATGTGGTGGAACACACCTGCTTAGACCATGAGCTATGGAGCAAAAACAGGAAAGAAGGTCAGAGGCATGTATGTATGTATGTGTGTGTGTGTGTGTGTATGTTGTGTTGTTTTGTCTTATTTTGTCTAAAAATATGCCATTGGGTGCTAGGGAATAATCCTGTACACTGTGAAAATGTATTGCTCTTATTGTTAATAAAAAGCTGATTGGCTGGTAGCCAGGCATAGGCAGGAAACCAAACTAAGGACTAGGAAGATAGAGGGGAGATGCCAGCAGACACAGAGGAAACAGGACGTGTGGAAAATAAGATAACATGCCATGAGCCATGTGGCAAAGCATAGATAAGAAATATGGATTAATTTAAATGTAACAGTTACCTAGTAACAAGCCTGAGCTATTGTCTAATCATTTGTAATTAATATGAGCCTATGTGTGTTTATTTCAGAGCTGCTGGTGGGACAGAAACTTTTGCCTAAATTGGGTCCATTTTTTAATTGGCCATCTATCTATGGAAGGGTATTGAGCCAACCTTTAAGTGTGGATTATATACCCAGTGAGATTCCATTGGAGAAAACTAAGTTTTCTTTTGCAAATAGTTGTCCATTGAAAATAGCTTCTTGGTTAGGGATGGGAGCTCCTGTCTACTTCCTCCTCTTCAGTTGAAGCTGGACTCTGACTTTAACCTATGCAAGGCCTTTGTGTGCTGCTAGAGTCTCTGTGAGTTCATATGCGCCTCAGTCATGTTGTGTCTGGAAAACATAGTTTCCTTGGTGGCATCCATCCTCTTTGACTCAATCTTTCTACCTCCTCTTTCATATAGTTCCCTAAACCCTGAGGGGAGAGGTTTGATGGAAACATCCCATTTGGGGCTGAGTGTTCCAATGTCTATCACTTTCCATACATTGTTGAGATTAGTTTCCAGCTACTGCAAGAGGAAACTTCTCTCATGCTGGCTGAATGAGGTAAATTTAACACTTTCTACTTGTAGGAAAATGATACAAAATAAAGTCATGACATTAACCATGTTGCTTGAGTGATTCAGGATTGATAATTATATTCACCTTGCTGAACAACAAATCATCAGGGATTTCATTTTGCAAAAGAATTCAACTCTTTGAACAATTTACCTCTTCTTTTTCCTTCCCAATTCCCCCACAGAGAATTCTGTTTTCTGCATCTTAAACATTTTTAAAAAAACAATCATTAATTTACAAAACCAGCATAATCCCCAATGACAATCTATAAACATTTATCCCGATATGCACATCTAAGTACAGTCTTCAGTCCCCATCAAGACAACTTCTCTTTTTATCAGAGGAAGACCACTACAGAAAACCAGAACCAATCAAAATGAAGAGTTGTGGAGTTTAGTCCCAATGGATACATCTACAAAACACTCCTGTATCTAAAGTTCGGGGGACATTGGGGAAGAGAGCCTAGGGAGAAAAGCCTTGCAAGAAACAGAGAATCAGGGAGTTTGTGTCTCCTAACAATACCGGCAGCTATGACTGTACCATCCCTCCAAAGTGACTGCCCGAACTTTAGCTGAACAAGAATGGTAGCAATGAATATGCCAGACCAGATGGAGAAAAGCCCATGAGGCCTCAACCCTACACAGAAAAACTGCAGGCAACTTAGGAAAGCTTTAAGTGAAAGAACTGGTCATCCCCAGGGAAGAACACACCAATTGGTTGTTCAGTGCCAAACAGTCAGCCCAGAATGTATACCTACAACTAACATTATATGGAATAGACAGGTTATATTTAGGAATATATACACATAGACATATGCACGCAATAACAATTAGTGGAGAAAAAAGAGGCCATAGATTTGAAGGAGAACCAAGGGCAGGGTGCATACGAAAGTGCTGGGAGAGAGGAAAGGGAGGGGGGAAATATGGTAATTATAATTCAAAATTTTATTTATTCATTTACGTGTATGAATGTAGAGTGCATGTGTACAGGTGTTTAGGTGTGCGCACCATAGGAGGGGGGGCAAATGAAGCTACTGAACTTTCTCCTTTATCACATTCTGCCTATTTCTGTGGGTTACAGTCTCACTCTGAACCAGAAGCTCATGTTTTCTCAGCTACCCTGGCAGCCAGCAACCCCCAGGAATGCTCCTGTCTTTGTCCTGCTTGGTGTTGGAGTTAGAAGCACGTGTTGTGCTCTTCCCAGCACGTTATGTGGGTGCTGGAATGGGAGTTCTGTTTCCCACTTCCTAAGAATTTGATAAAGATATAATAGATGGTATATAACATAGTAATTCTATAAATATTTTTGCTGTTACCTCATTTTGAAACAAAGTCTCACTCTGATGCCTAGATTGTTCTGAACATACTATATAGCCCAGGTTGGTCTTACGCTCATAGCAACCCTTCTGCCTCATCACTCCATTGTGAAGATTATATGAACGAATCACGGTACCTAGGAAACTTGTTTAATGATATAATTTTGAAATCACTATTTAAAATACATAAGGAACTTAAGTTAAAAACAATTTTTGTTGATCTGAATAGATACTTCTCCAAAGAAGACATGTAAAAACTAAGCATTCTTTAAAAAAATGTTCGATATCACTAATCCCCAAGAAAACATAACAGAAAACCCAAGTAAGATATATCTCTCCCCAGTTGGAATGAGGATTGGTATCAAAAAGATAAAAGCCAGTAAATATCAGCAGGATGTGGGGGAAAAGAGAATCCATACATTGCTGGCAGACTATAAACAAATGTGGCCAATATGGGAAACTGTGTAGAAGTCCCTTGCAAAACAAGGAACAGACCTCCATCTTGTCCAGAAAATCATGACTAGGCATACTTCCAAAGGAAATGAACTCAGTACATTGGAAGGTCATCTTCACATGCATACTCTTGCAGCAATGTTTACAATAACCAAGATATGGGGCTAGCAGATGAATGGATAAAGAAAACTGTGCACAGATAATAGTGGAATGGTATTCACCCACACAAAAGAATGGAGTGCTGTCAGTTGCAACCAAAGAAGTGAGCAAAGAGGGCCTGTAGTACAAATCTTAAATGGTCTTACTAATAAAAACAAACCTGGAGCCAGGTATTGGGGTGAACACTGAATGATCACAGAAACAGAACCAGCCACAGCTAACCTCACCTCGCCAACTTCTCATCTGATCCTGTATACTTGAACTGAGCCAGGTATTGGGGTGAATGCTGGAAGATCAGAGAAGCAGAACAAGTCACAGATTCCTCACCTCTCCAATTCCTCAGCTGAACCTGTTTCCTCAGACTGGAAGCCTCCGAGTCCTCATCCAAATGGATCTCAGCTGGACTGCTGCTCAAAAGCCTAGAAACTTAACCAGGCTCTAGTTCCTGGTCCTCACACCTTATATACCTTTCTGCCTCCTGCCATCACTTCCTGAGATTAAAGGTGTGTGTCATCATGCCTGGCTGTTTCCAGTGTGGCTTTGAACTCACAGAGATCCAGATGGATCTCTACCTCTGGAATGCTAGGATTAAAGGTGTGTGTGCCACCATTTTCTGACCTCTATGTCTGTCTAGTGGCTGTTCTGTTCTCTGACCCCCAGATAAGTTTATCAGGGTGCACAATATACTGGGGAACACACTATCACCACAAAGACCCTCCTTAATCCCTATGTTAAGAGAATTTAGGCAGGAGACAAAAGAAATTAGACATCCATGTGGAAGCTATATAAATCAGACTCCAAAAAGCCAAGAGTGAAAATGTGACATTACAGGCTGGGGAGGATGATAGAGAGTACAGGATAGAACCTGGTTACTGTGTAAAATACTATATACATATATATAATATATTATAACATATAGATAATTATAATATATATTTAGATTGTAAGAGTCACTTCTGGTGTTATATAACACACTGTGTTAACTGAAACTGACAATAATTTATCATTTTTTGCAAAAGCTTCAAGAAAGGATGCTAGCTGTTTAAGATTGTGGAAATGTTCTACACCCAGTTTTCACTACATATGTCGATATGAATAAAGATAATCCACTGTGCCTGAATTGAAGACAATTACTATGGATAAATGTGTACGCATGTGTGAGCACACAGTATGTGCACACATGGATGCAGTTGCCTAGAGATGGCAGAAGAGGGTGGCACATCTCCTGAAGTTGGAGTTATAGACAGCTGTGAGCCACCTGATGTGGGTGCTAAAAGTTGAATTTCATCCCCTACATGAGCAGCAAGAACTCCTTTAACTACTAAGCCACCTCTCCAGTCCCTTGTGTATTATTTTAAGGCTCCAACTCTCAGGCACTAGGACCCAGTGTAAAAACCTTATGCTCTATTACCTTCCTATTGGACAAACAATTCTATTTGGAGAGAAAAGCTTGTGAGTAAATAATTACAATGTAGCTTGAAGTTGATATAATATGCATGCAAATAAGGTTCATCATTTCTACAAAGATAGGGACATCAGCTTCTAAGACACTAAAAAGAGTTATTTAATAGTCTGAAAATGATCCTAATTGTCCTCTAGAACTTGCTGTTTGAAAAACCCTATGGTATTCAAACCTATGAGAAATTCACTATTTACTACCAAAGACAAAGCAGAATTTCCATGAGCATTTAAACACTGCAACATTTTTAACTAGCAAATAGCTAAAATGTTTTCCATTGAAATCAAATGGTATTTTAGAATTTGTGGTCAACACAAAAGATGTCTCTTGCTAGGCAGAGTAATATAATACATTCTGTGTGAACAGGAAACTTTAGTGCTATATACAGTTTTGTTATTAAAACTGAGTTTGATATTTTGCTCTGCACTGGAAAATTGTGACCTAGTACAACAAATCCACCTCACATTGTTTATAAGTTGAGGAAAACCAACATTTTGGGTTCCCAGTTCTCACAGTAGGAATTACATTTGTTTTGGCCAAATATAATTTATATAACTGTAAGGAACAATAAAACATGAACCCTACAGTGTTTTCTTACCTAAAAATAATATAGACCTTGTAAAATTGAAGAGATTATTATTGTAAAGGGAAAGACAGTAACTTAAAAGGCTGATGCTCAATTCAAAAAGCTTTTTTCATGCCTGTGCAAATAGGCAGACACCTGTGTGCCCATCTTTTCTGACCCCAGCCATGGGAGTGAGATTCCACACAGTCATAAATAACTTTATAAGCACAACTTTGAAATATTTGCTTGGATAAAAGTTCTTCCATTCATTCTCAAAGTACATGTTCAATGTGACTTCTTAAATAAAAAGACTCAATAATCATTTTTCTATATATCAAGATCTTTCCTGTGATGTATTTTTTAAAAAAATCCAACTCTTTGTATTGATCAGATTTCTAGGGCCATTTACAATTTAATATCCAGAAATTAAAGGAATGAACAAATGAATAAATAAAATAAAGGGATCAAACATATTTTAAAAGTTGAACAGCAGTTATAGGAATTGGTTCTTCTCATTCAATCCATCATATAAAATAAGATCCCAATCTCAATAATGTGAGTCATACTAAATGCATATCATAATCTTACTGAATGCATATTATAAAACCAAAGCACTGTGTATCTAGGGGAAAGAAGAGTCACTCTGATAGCAAGTATTCTGTTCAAGTAATAAGTCCATTGTGTCTTAATTTTCTCAAGAAGAAGTAAATTCATGAAGTTGGCAGAATTTTCTCTCTATTCAATCTGAAGAAGCTGAGATTCACAAATCTTCTGTGACATATTCTAAGTCTTATCACCAAGTAAATAATAGAATTGGCCCTAGACTTGGGCCTATTGATTCCACTTGCCATAGTCTCCCCTTCATGTTTTTTGAGAATCTACTGCTTGGGTCTATAACATCACAACCATCATGGCATTTTAGTCTTGTCCTCCCTCCAGATGACATTTCTCTCTACCTGCCATTCTTATATTTCCTGATTCCTCGAGCTTCATTTCTTTTTAAACTACACACAAACATATTTTCCTCTTCCAGGATTCACCAGGATTTTAAATTCTGGTAGCTCCCAATGTAATTTTGACATTATCTATTAAATATCTGCATCTATTTCAATATGAAATTTGAGTTGCCTTTGATAGTATTACTGTAAGATTTGTAAAACAATCGCCTTTTAATATCTGTTTAAGGATAGCTCTAAAGTATCTTCAATAACATGGACAACTTTGGGGGGAGCACATTTGGGTGTATTTCACTTTTAAAGCATTTGTGGCTTCCCCATCTCCACTCATCTGTCTTGGGCCAGACACAAAAGGCTGCTTTAAAGATGTTGTTTGATGTTGGGTTTGGTCGTTGTCCACTTGGTTTTCAGAAATCATTCCCTGTAAATCACGGTCTAGAAAACCTGTCAACATTTTGCTCTTTCTTTTGTGGATTCTTCAAAGGAAGAAAGAATGCCTAAAAAAGTAAACATTCAGCAGCCACGACTATGTTCCAAAGAGGGTGGGATACAAAAATATTATAGAGGCATATAGATACATAAATATTTCTGTTAGATAAAAAGGGAGTCCTGTGGATAACTCAGAGGGAGCCCACTGAAACTTTGTCAGAAGAAAGTGTGTGTGTGTGAGGGGACCAGGGCCATGTGTTTCTCCCTAGACCACGTTCTTTGCATTTGGACCCTAACAATAATCACCATCTTAACATATGTATGAGACTTCTGCCTTTCATATTTTTAAATTTAATTTTTTGACAATTTCATACACACACAGTGGAGATATTGATACCTCATTGCTCTTAGCGCCCTTCACTCCTAGCAACCCCTCTTTCTTCTCAACTCGTTCCCTCCTACACTCATGTCTGATACTTTGTGCTGGTCTTGTGCAGGTGCCCATAGCTGGCATGTGTCCAGGATTACATCTGTCATGTCATGTCCACGTGATAGCATGGATTCTCTTTAGTATTTTAGGACACACACAGACACACATATACACAAAGCCACAATCACATGATCTTGTGGACTATTTGAAACAGCCTATAAAATGAGCATAAGCATTCGAGATTTATAAGTAGAAAAACTTGAGGTTAATGATGATAAGTCGTGGTCTCAGGTCTATGAAGCTTTGTGGCAGAAGCCGACTTTAAGTACAGGATTTTAGCTAGTATGGAGACCAGCTCCTTTCTTCTTTTATAGGTAATCATATTTCTTCACCTCCTTCCTTCAAAATACGTTACATGTGCCCTTTCCATCCTTCATTGCTTAACTCTTTGTATAATACCTTCTAATCTTGCACAGAATGAAATAAAACAAGACATGCACAAACAACAAATAACCAGAGGCCAGAGAAGATAAAACAACAATCCACACACATCAACCAAAGCGTAGGCTGCCATTGGGACTGAAAATGAAGACTGTGGCCGGAAGCACATTAAAACGGGGCCAAGAGTGGTGTGTAACCGAGGGACAATGTACGGCCCAAGGTTCCAGAGGTGTCAGAAGTCTAGAAGAACAAACTGAACTATAGTTTTAGGGAAAAGAATAAAGCATTGCAAATCTTAAAGGACAGTGACATTCAAGAGTTTCCCAGCTGGGGAAATAACAAGCTAACTCCAGTCAATAAATCCGGGGTGTATGCAGTGAAGAATTAATAGTAGGTTCTTGAAGGGCAGAAAGAAAGAGGAAAAGCCTGGAAAGCAAGCTTTTCATTGAAATCAGGACTGTCTAGCAGAATTTTTGAGATAAGGAAAGTATGGAATAATTAGCATAACTAAGTGGAATAGCCATTGGCTATGCGTGGATGACTAGGGAGCATTTAAAAGGTTGATTGGTCCAACTAATTACCTGATGGGCTGATGTAATTTAACTTTAATTGAAAGTTTAAAGGCCATATGCAGCCAGAGGCTACCATTTTGGACAAAGTCAATGAAGAGATCACTGAGTATATAACACATGTGAAGAGGAAGCATGATTAATATATAAAAGAGTAGACATCATTTTCACATTGAGAGCTCACAAATTTGTTGGGGAACAAACAAATCTTCTCTTGTAAATGAAAGTGAGCAATTGATTATCTTTTAAACTCTGGGGGCACAGGCTTAGGGAATCACAATCTTGAGTTCCCCTTTGATCAAAATTTCCAATTCTTTTACCTCTTTCTTTTTCTCCTTTACTTCTGAGAATTAATCTCTTTTCACTTCTTCTTTAGTCATCCGCATGTATGTTATACACATGGTACTTTTGCAAAGCTTAGTTTTGTTATACTATATAATATTCAAATTAAATAGTTAAAATTTATGAAAGTAACAACAGTTGGAGGTTAAGCATATTCATCCATTTAAACATAGTGCATTTAACCATATAAGCCTTGGAAAAATCTCTCTCTCTCTCTCTCTCTCTCTCTCTCTCTCTCTCTCTCTCTCTCTCTCTCTCTTTCTGTCTCCCTCTCCTTTCTCGACCTTCCCTCTCCTCTCTTCCTCCTTCTCAGCCAAATTTTCTCAGTCTTTAAAGAACCCAGAACATACAAAATCAAAACAGTTCATCAAACACATTGCCTGTATTATATCAAACCCATAAGACATTATATTCTTAATTTGGCTTCTTTTATTCAATTACTGATAAATGTCCATTCCCTTCTGTGCCTTAATGTATTATTAAAACAAAGATACAACTCTGGCTTCTTCAGACCATTATGAGTTAAATTCACAAGGATAGAAGATCAAAACGTCAAAACTGCAAGCAGTAAACAGTGGTGCTAAACTTGGTAAATGTTTCCTAAAATACTTTCAAAGAAGAAAGAACACAAGAAGAGCGACAATGATACACACACACCACCACCACCACCACCACCACCACCACCACCACCACCACCACCACCACCACCACACAAGTCACTGATTTCTTTTGCACTCCAAAAAAGGGCTTCACAAATAAGTTCTAGATTGTTTCTTTGATGATGAATCCTCACCCAGAGACACCAGGGAATGGATGGACATCACACAGGATATTTACCCAATATCCTGGCCATTACTCCAGGATGCAAGAGCAGAAACAGAACACACAGCGATTCAAAAATAATCGATGGCACTTAGACTTTTTTTGACATTCATTAATAATGCTTTGACTGACCATGTAACATTAGTGGAGTAATTTTATCTGATTTCACAGATAAATTCTATCTGCATTTTGCCTACTTAAAGGTCTCAGTTTTCAGAATTTTTTTGTCATAGCCAAACCAAATCAAACTAACCAAACAAAAAACCCAAAACTTGTGCCCAAACCTTCTCTCTTTATCCTTTAAACCTGAAGAGAGGGTAAGAAAATTTATGGATGGAGGAGCCTCATACATTTCAGAGAAGGACTTATGAATGTATGCTTGTGTCTTCTTTCTCTGAACTTTAATGAATAGTTTCTATCATCGTCATCCTCTTACACAATCAAGTACTTTATCTAACATTTATTTGAAACATTAACAGTGGAAATTTGTATGCTTTAGACCTCCAATTATAACTTAATCACTTTTGTTTGTAAAACTCATCATTCATTCTTGTGCATACATACATATGAACACACACACACACAGCCTACACATGCCATGCCATTGGCAGATGTCGCTATAGGTTTATCTAAATGTAGTTAAATTAATTATAGAAACCCCAAGAAAGCGATACCATTATTAATATTGATACCTTAAGGGAGAATTTTGTTGCTCATTCAGAATTGACCTTCTAGAGAGCCAACTTGACCACTGCTTACAAATGGCGGTAGTGTTACATGTATTCAATGTCTGACATCAGAAATGAGACAATGTTACTCATTCTCTTCATTGTCTCCCCCGCCCCCACCAAATGTCCAAGTAACCAAGTCTTTGGTATGTATCAGAAGAGCATTGGATTTTCGGAATGAAGTCAAAGGAAAAGTATGCAGATGGCAGTGTAAATGTTAGGAAAGTTTGAGGGGAAATATGCCAGCTATGCTCTGTTTTCTTAGAATAACTATAGATCCATCGCAGTGATGCCACAGGCTCTTGCCAAGTGGAATACCCTATTTATAACCCTATCAAGCAGAGGAAATGGTGCCAGGAACAAGATAAAACTATTAGCCGCATTTTCAAAGATACTTAAAAGCATGTTTGTATTTGAAAATAAATTTTGGTGGTTAGGAACAAGACTTGGGTAGTCATAGATCTGGGTGTTGAAACGTGTTGTGAGAGCATTCATTAGTCCCCTCCTTATCTTTGCTGCCGTGTCTCTGCCAGATAGCTTGTTTGAAGTCATAAATGGAGCTTGTAAATGGACTCTTTGGGAGATACCTAGAAAATAAACAATTCCCCTTCTTTGGTAAATAGTTAAGTGATCTCCATGGACTCTCATGCTTTTCCCCTGTTGGCACTGTCGTTTCACTGCTCATCTGGCACCTCCTCCCCATCTGTCTTGTTTCTGGCAGTCTTTCCAATATCAAGCATTTAAGCTGCAATCCTAGAGGCAAAGAGAAAATAGACTGAATCCAAGAGAATGCCTCGAGCTTATGAACTCTGGTCACAAGGGTGTCACCCTCAAGGGTTCTGGCACCAGCCGACATGTGGCTGCATCAGGACATGTGCTGTGAGTTGACACTACAGATCACTGCCTCCTACCCTGTACCCCAAGGAACAGTGTGTTGAATAAGCAGGAGACCAAAAAATGGTAGGGTTGGATGCAGTGTAGGGTTCCTTAGCCTTTCTAACTCCATCACTGAGAAGGTGCATGTTCTGTAACACCTTCAGCTACTAAGATAGGTTAAGCCCTAAGATGCAATGCCCTCTTCTCCCTGTATTTCCTCCATTTTTCTTCTCCACCAACCTAATTATCTGACTTGGAAGAGCACAAAGGATATGATTTTTTTATGTTTTATTTCATGTGTATGTTTTTTTTTGACTGAATGTATGAATGTTTACCATGTGCTTGTGAAGTACTTGCAACAATCAGATCCTCTGGCCCTGGAGTTATCAGGCACCATGTGGGCATTGGGAATCAAACTCAGGTCATCTGGAAGAGCAGCTGGTGTTCTTAACCTCTGAGACATCTCTCTAGCCCCAAGGATATGTGATTATTAAGTTAGAAACAACCAGATTTATCCACGGTTCTTTTGCTAGCTCTGTGTTTCTAAAGGCTCTGTTGCTTTTCCAAAAATGAAAACTATTTTACAGGTTTGTTAGGTCTAGAAGTGGCTACATGAAAGATGCCCTATATAGTTTCTAAAGAAATGGCAATTAATAAATGTTCATTTTCCAGTACTGAAACTGCTCTATTACATAACGTGCAGTCCAATTTATCAGCTGTCCTAGATAGCATATCACTGTATTTTTATGTATTTACTCTTTCTTTCATTTATGTATTTAGGGACATATGTGTATGCAGTGCATGTGTGCATGGTGCATGTGAGTGCGCAGGTGTATATTCCCATGCATGTACATGGGGAGGCTAGAGCAGAATGCTGAGGATCTTTCTCTATTCCTCTCTGCCTCATGCCTTGAGACAGTATCACTTCATTGAACCAGGCACTTGCCATTTCAGCCAAGGTGGCTGGATAGCAGGCTCTCAGAATCCATCTACCTCCACCCCTAAAGTTGAGGTTATATCTACCCATGCAAAGGTTTAGATATGGGTGCTTGGAATTTGAACTGGTCTTCACACTTTAGGGAAAGTACTCTTACCTACTCAGTTACCTGCCTATCTACTCAGCTCAGATATTATTATCATTTTTTACTTTAATATAGGATACCGTCCAATGAATATTATTTACTACAATAATACTAAATGCTAGTATATGAAAATTGTATAAACAGATAGGTGTGATTATTTGTGATGTAATTGTCATTATATATCATAAAGTATATGCTATGTTAAGCTGGATATCTCACTATGTTAGATAATGCTGCATTCTTATAGGACATGCTATAGTTTATATTACAAATTATTTATATTATGTCATGCAGCATGTTCTTGCATTATATTCACATATAGTCTTCAATTTATGTTTCTATAAGTTATACATTAGTGTATGTTTATCATTTCATTTCAGTGCACAAATTAAGACAAATGGTATGACAGTAATTATAGCTAGAAAATTATATAAACTGTAAGGAATATATATAAATTATAAAGATAAATCAACCATGAAGTTGCTAAAAGTAGCCTATATATTTAACAGGGCTCTGTTTCTGTCTGCTGTTCAAAATATGTTTACATTGATAAACTATTTAGATAGCAATGTAAACATACTTAATAAATGTAATTGTTTAGTGGTTTTCAGTGTATGACAGCCATAATTCTCATGGTCAAGGATTTTCACAGGGGAGATAGTATCATGGAAGAGCCAAGTGTTGTGGGATGAGAAGACCTTCGGGTCACACTGCCAGGAGAGTGAACTTGGGCATGCCCTTACTTCTGATTCCCTGTCCGCTTTAGGGAAGACCTAAAGATGTAAGTGGAAATAACATTAAGAAGCATGGACAACACTCTGGCTAGCCCATAACCTCGAGTGCCAGGTGCCAGTGTCCCCAGTCTTGTTGGGGTTGTGAGGAGAAAAGAGTCACCGCTGTTGCTTTTGGCTGGGGTTTTAGCTGAGCATCCAAGATGCAAATGCAGCTGGGCTACTGAGTTCTGTTCTGCTCAGGCCTCACGTGGAGAGCAGGATTGGTTGTCCTCGCCTTTCTAGTGGTTGGAGAACAGTCCAACTGATATCCCTTGTGGGGTAAGATCTTGGGGACAAATATTTCTTGTATTTCAAGGTTTCTTAAATTTCACATGTGATTTAAGAAAGCAAATAAGCCCCTTAATTGCTTCGTTAAGCTAGTCAACACTAATTAAGGAGAGTCAAGTGGAAAAATATTAGAACCTGCTGTGCGCTGCTTTCAGTCTCCTCCCCTGCCCCCGGAATGTGTGTTTTGCTTTCCGAGGGATGGGAGTTGGTGATTTTTCCTTGATAGGACCACTCTGACCTCCTGGGTTCTGAGCTTGAAATTGAGCTACAGTCTTGTGGGGTTAGACCCCATTTATGACTGGTAAAATATGATTTCCATCCCCACGAAAAAATGCCTGACATGCCTTGTAAAGCAGAGCAGGGGGTGAGCAGAGCTGTTTTGATGCGTTCGAATTCAACAAGATTGAGCATCCGTTTCTTCTCCTTGCAGAAAGCACGGGAGTTTAAGAACAGTGGAGAGGTGGTCAGGAAGGAGAGCTCCTGGTGAAGTCAGGAGCCCCGCATGAGCCTATGTGCATGCATCTGCCAGTGTGTGCCAGTTTGTATCCATGTGCCCACATGCACTTGTATGGAGAGGCATGTCAGGAGGGTCTACCAAACTTCTGCTCTTCTCCAAACTCTGAAGCCCTGGCTTCTCTCATCTCTGCTGGAGCTTTTCAAAAACAAGTTCCTCTGCTACTTCTGCGGCTTCTTATCTCAGTATTCTCCAGAGGCAGAGGCAGGGGATCAGGAGGTCAACGTTAGCCTTGACTACATAGTAAGTTTAAAACCAGGCTGAGCTACATGAGAACCTGAGGTGGGAGGAGAAGGAGGGGGAGAGAGGGGGGAGGAGAGAAGCAGGGCAGAGGAAGAGGGAGGAAAGGAAAACAAAGGGAAGATAAAAGAGGAAGGATTCTGTTAAGAGATTTCCTGATACATTTTTCCCTAAAACTAAAGAGACCATCCTTTAGAATCCTTCGGGTGCAGAGACAATGATGAAGTAATTCCAATAACCTGTGTTAATGTTTGTTACCATAGCGAAGAACTTCTGTGTAATGGGTACTTACTCCACAACACATTCTGTCTGACTATTTTGCAAGTAAGTTCACACTTAATTCTGATGACTCCTCAAGTTTCCCATTATTTAATGTCCCTGTTTAGCTGGTAAGATATTAGGGCAAAGAGAGTGAATGAAATGACCTTATGGTCCCAGAGCTGTGAATGAAGGGATTGGAACCTAAACCTACCTGAGGCTGAACCAGTGTAACAGCATCACTCTACTGCTCAAAACACTCTATCATTATGATCCTCTAAGTCAGCCAAGTCCTTCTCGGTTCCAAATGAGAGACCCCCAGCTCCTCTCTGTCTGAAAATACTTGCATACATTCTGTCCAGCATGCAAGTATCTCCCTTATCTCCCATGTGGGCTTCCCCTATAGCACCAGAACTTCAGCATAAATACCTGGAACTTGTCAGGGTAACTTCAATTGCTTAAAGGGATCTGCCAAAGAACAGAAGGTATGAAGTCCATGATTCACTTCTGCTATGGAAACCAGACCTGAGTTATTTAAGCTTCTAGGTGTCATCTCCTTCAAGCATGAGATCTCATGGAAGGTGGTCTCATTCACTGTGAATGTGTAGATAGGACAAGAGCCTTGCCTTGACTATAACATTCTCAACATAAGTAGAACTGTAAGACAACAGAACTACTACTGTAAGACTCTACCCATGATGGGGATTTAGGTGCCTGACATACAGTTGACTCTTCAGTATTTAAGATACAGCCTAAGCTGCTCAGAGGTAAGAACCAGTAGGTAAGAATTACTCTAAATTCTGCTCAGAGCTCTTGTGTACAAGTTGATAGCTCCTCTTGAACCTGTCAAGTTAACAACTACAGGAAAGGGTTGTGGAGCCTGTAGTTTGGATGCATCAAACATGTTCGTTCTCTTTAGAAAACAAATTGCCTCTGGCTAGGAACTGGGCAAAGATAACCGAAGGCACAAAGTGTGCACAATTGAAAAGACAACTTTGTGCAAATGCTAACTTTCATTAAAACAATCGAGTGAAAGAACAAACAAACTTCCCATAATTCTTTCCATTTCTCAGTGTTCTCAAGATCCAAAGAAACTGATCATAATCCTAAAATTTTATCAGGTAATTATCAAATAATTCTCATAAAGAAGATGAACGAGGCTCATGGGATCTTTTCTCCGGAATATTTTTAAAGAGAGTGAAACAAGGATTTCATGATAGCAAATGCTTTCTGGTATCTCTGTGGAGGCCACTGTGGCTCAAACACCAATGACTCAAAAGCCAGGGGCTACAAATCAGAGTCGATGGGAAGGAACATATGATGCTTGGGAGATGGGAGCATGCAACATATGGGAACCTAAGAAAATGGTTGTGAGGCTATAACTGTCTGAAGATGTAGCTTAGAAAGCAATCTAGACAACATCTAGCAAAAGAGGACCTGAGCTCTAGACCTAGGTAAGTGAGAGGAGTATTCAGTAGAGGTTTGGTCCTAGGGAACCTTTGATGTTGAATAAGTAGGCATTTTCATTACGAGAAAAAAACACAAGTGAGTAGTATCTCAGCCCAATGGTCAAGATCAGAAGTGAGATGGGAGCAGGATTACCTGGGAAAGGACGTTTCTCATCTCACTGTGGCAAAAGTGATTATAACCTAACCACTGGTTCATAAGGGGAGTACATAAAAGCCTGAGCACCAATGAGCCTTTTAAGTGAGGTAGATGAAGGTTCCTGAATACCTGTGCCTTGAGTACGGCATACCTAGTAGTTCTATAAGTTCAGAGGAGTGGGTCCCTGAAGTGCCATGTATGCCAGATCCTTTCCATAGATGCTCTTTTAAAAGGATGATCTTCTTCTGCCATCAGAGGTCTGTGAGCCAATGGAAGAAAGAACTTACATGAAGCTATTTAATAGCTGGAATGAAAAATTCAATTTTAGGTACAAGAGTTCCAGAGCAGGCAGAAAAAGACTGTAGGATCCGCATCCATCACAGATGTTTCATATTCTGAGTAAAAAATAAAAAGGTTACCATACATTAACCTGAACCATGGTCCTGAAGATGTCCCCAGATAACCTCCTTGCCCCACACTCATGCATCCACACCTGAAGTCTTCAGAAGGCCATGGTTCTTCTCATGTCTTTCCTTCTCTCCTCCATTCCCACAGCATATCCCCTAGGGATCATCAACTCACACCATGGATTTCCATACCTCAGTGCCTTACCCAAAACCTTTCTTAGTCTAGAATGCTTCCTCTTCTTCAGTCTTCACCCCACTCATTAAATGATAGTCTAACTTTGTTATCATTCATGATCATCTTAACATTGTAGTGAGTTTGGATGGCTCCAATATCTGAACCTTGCATTGAATTCCCATTACTGAGTATTGTTTTCTAAGAAGTCCCCTGTATAAAGGTCAAATTTGCATTAAAATATATACAAAACACCCCATCCCTGCCTGTCTTACAGATCAAGCACTGTTCTGTTAGGTGAGCATGCAGACTTAGGCTGTGGGTTGTCTCTGAATTACTGCCTCTTGCCCTGTACCCCAAGGAACAGTGTATTGAGTAATCAAGAGACAAAAATGGTGGTAGGATTAGATCCAGTGTGGGGTTCCTTAACCTTTCCAGTTCCATCACTGAGAAGTTGCATATTTCACAATGCCTTCAACTACAAGGACAGGATAAGACCCAAGACACAATGTCGTCTTCTCTGTGTTTCCTCCATTTCTCTTCTCTACCGATCTAACTACCTCACATGGTAGAATACAAAGGATTTCTTTTTGTGTGTGGGGTATTTTTTTTAATGTGTGTGTATGTTTGGTGTGAATGTAGGTATGTGCACCAAAAGTCAAAGAGGAGGCATGATTTTCAGAAAGATTGGATAGGAAAGACTGGAAAGTCCATGTCTTCTCAATGGCAACTCAGGATGTCATCTCTGAATCTTCTTTTAATTTGAACATAAGCATGTCAATTAGAAATACAAATCTAGTGAAAATCACGTTTCCAGAGAAATGATAAAATAAGTCAGGGTCCTCACGATGTTTCCTCAGCTATGAGTCTTATGGCACATCTCTAGTTTTTCCAGCACTGACTGATACACAAGCCCTGAATGGCAGGGAGAAGCTAAGGCTGGGTGAGGCTCACTCTAATGAGGCACCAAAGACCCTCCGTGGGGGGAAAAGGAGGATACCCCCTGGACGCCAACCTTTCGATTCCCTCCTGTGTTTCTTTTCTGCCTCCTCCTTCACTTCAAGTCACATTCTGGGATGTGAATGTGCTCAGGGGCAGGGAAGGCTGTAATCCCCAGGGCCTTGCACCATAAACTTCATTTCCTCCTCTTATTGCAGTTAACTGCCCATGAACTCTATTAATATTTTGCAAATTGAGATCTCGGAAACATATGTTACTGTTAATTTTAACCTCATGCTAACTAGGATGTGGTCAAAATTTCACAACAAATTCCAAGGGTATTTTGATATGCCTTGGAAAACGCATTTAAAGGTGGCTCTGGGAGATATTTATGTATATACATTTTTTTCTCTGAATCCATATACTTCCTTTCTTAGAGGCAGGCAGAAGTAAATTGTTCGACAGGAGAGTCAAACATAAGGTGAGTCCGTAATGGTGCAGGCTGTAGAAAGAAAAACTCCCAGACCAAAGACAAAGGATAAAGATCTGCTGATGATTACATGGTGTTACATACGGTATTGTTTTTCTTAAAGGCAGCTCTTCATTTAAAACAGTGGTTCAAAACCGGTGTGTGGGTCACAACCTTTTTTGATGTCGAATGACCCTTCCACAGGGGTTGTCAAAGACCATGAGAAAACACAAATATTTACATAATAATTGATAACAGTAGCAAAATGACAGTTAGGAAGTAGCAACTAAAACAATTTTATGGCTGGGGGGGTCACCACAACATGAGGAACTGTATTAAAGGGCCGCAGACTTAGGAAGGTTGAGAACCACTGATTTAAAGAGCTTTAGATTTTTTGAAATTTATGAGGAAAGTAGATTTCAGTACTTCCAAACATAGCATTCTGAAATAACCAAAAGTACAACTTCCGAATATTCCGATTAGTCAAACGAAGAAAGTGTTTCTCACTCCCTCCCCTTCTCGTCCTCCCTCCCTCTCCTGCTCCTCTCATTTCTTATTCTATCACTTCTCTTCCCTTGACTTCCTTAATTTTTTTATTTTAAATGTCATTCACTCAACAGGTATCATTTTTACATGCCAAGAATTGCTATAGCTGTTGTGGACTGAGCAGTAAGCATCTCTCCGAAAAAGATGAGTCACCGGAGGTCATTACCATATCTCACATAACAGCCTCTGAGGTAGGTACTCTGTCCACATGGACGTTAATATATTTTAAAGCTCACATTTCAAAGTCAAAATTTCAGAAATGTTTCCAGCTATACAAAATGGAAGTGTGTGCTTTCTAATAAATATTGAGACCATTTACTCTTCTGTTTGTCAAGATTTCTGTTTTCCCAAAGAGTTCACCATGTTCTTTCAATCAGGACTTTGAGCTGAGGTCAAATCCTGGCTACCCAAATAAGGAAATGGCATGGAAAAATGATGTACTTTCCTCTGTGCAACTAATTCTAAGACAGATAAAAAGAGAATAGGACCACTGGAGAGAGGCCATCTCTATTCCCATATATCTTGCTCTTCCTCACTGCCTCTTGGGTCTTGCCTAAGATTTTGGGCTTGCTTTCCTATACCTTCTTAATCTTTTGGACTCTACCTTCTCTCCTCAGCAATGTCACCCCTTGACTTCAATTACCATTTTTAGGGGTAATATTTTTAGTGTCAAAGTTCCAATCCTTTCAATACATTTAATAGGTATTTAACTATTTGCATTGTAGGGCATCTCCAGATGAAAATGGAGTAAGTTAAGATATAAGCCAGAAAACAACAAAACAAAAAATTTTAGCTACATTTGAAAGGCAATGATGAACACATCACATTTTTAAATCAAATACTGTACAAAGACAATGTTAATCAAAGTTAGTCTATGTTAAAAAAAAATAGAATCCATTATAGGAATTTTTAAACTATTTTACTTCACAAGTCATTTACAAAAATATAGAACACCTCAAGTTACCTGTGACTAGATTGTAGCAATCCTTATCAGTTTTAGAGACCATGATAAAAAAAAATACCTGACATAAACAGCTATGAAAGCAGGGATTCTTTTGTCTCACAATTTGAGGGTCCACAGAGTATCATGTGGTATGGTAGCAAATGTGCCTCTCACTGTGGTGACAGAAGCATGGTCACATGGTTTCACTAGTCAGGAAGTGGAAAGGTGCATTCTCTTCTCAGCTAATTCTCTTATTTCCTCAGTCTGTCATCACAACCTTTGCACAGTGCTGACTGCACTCAGGCTGGGTCTTCCTCCCTCGGTTAAGCCTCCCTTGAAACACCTTCACAGACTCTCCCGGAGGCGTGTCTCCTGCTTGATTCTAATTGAGTCAAACTGGGGATGAGGATGCACCATCCCAGAACTAAAATTGAGAAACTGTGAAAAACATCTTTTATGGAGATAACTATGGTTGTTCTTTCTGTTGTTTTTTGGGACAGGGTCTCACGCCCTGACTAGCCAGGAGCTTTCTATACCCCATACTGGCATCAAACTTATAGGAACCCAAGAGGTTGCACCACTGTACCTGACAAAGTATAGTTTTTGGAATCAGTTTACTTCACTTTTGCTTTGCTTTTCAGTGAGTATCCCATACAATGAAGCCTCAGATAAACTCTATGGTATCTTCACAGCAACAACAAAAACAAGTATTGACAAACCTACATGCTTCAGTTTTCTTATCATCGTAATGAGATAACAATTGTGTCATCTTCTCTATTGTCATAAGACTATAAAGTGATCCTGTAAAGCAACCTCCATATAATAAAACCTTTCTGTTCTGGATAGTCTGCTTATACACAGGGAACAAAATGACCCGCTATTGGTCAAAGATTTACATTAATGAGTACTATGTCCCTGGAAGAAATGGCACTCTGAATAAGGCTTCAAAGACAGCATAAATTTTCCCCAAACAGTTCACTGAGAATGATAGTGAGCACCCAAGAATTTCCTTCAAGGATCAACAGTAAGAGTCCCTTCATTTTCTGACCTTCAGTGAGCCAAGATCCCCTACAGCACACACAGTGCAGAGATATCCTAGACATACCTCAACTGCAAACAAGACTGCCACCAGGACACATTAAGACAGTACCTGTGATCTGAACCACAGGGAGATTTCTCTGACAGCTTCAGCTATGCATTGGGCTCACTCAGCTGAAGTCAGCAGTCCCCAGAGTGCCTCAAGCATGCTGCTGGCCTCAAAGGCCAGCATGCTTGGCCCAGGCCCCAATCACTGTAGGACACCCAGGACTTCAAAGAAGACCTCTCAGAGCAGCCTCCTCCCAACTCCTCCTTGCCAAAACGCAGCTGAGGCAGCCTTGAAGCTAAATATTTGGATTGAGTGGGACAGAGAATGTGGTCTCTCTGAGAGGTATTTTACCAAGGCCATCGGGAGAGGACCAGCTCAACACAGGCATGCTGTGTCTTCCCAGGATTAGATAGCAATGGTGCCTTTGTGCATTCAGCAGACTTATATCTGCAAACCTCCTAGGCTAAGCAACTACAAGGTGCTAAGAAAGTCTCAGTCTGTCTCCAAGAGCCCATGGCACCCTCTTCTTCATCATTGGAATACAAAGGGTAAAATCTTCCTCATATATGCAGAAACAAGCAGTCTTTCCACAGAGAATTGTTGCACACCAGGGAATAGATTTCAATGTGACTGCAACTCCCACCTTCTGAATCAAGTTCTACCTCCTTCTATACAAACCACTTTTGAGATTTTCATGTAGTAATGATAATACCCAACATACATATGCCATTCATTATTGGGAAACGGGGCCTTGAGAGATAAGAGAACTCAGTTCCGGTTTCCAGCCTCCACCAATCGTGTGATCTGAGAGTGCATTAGTGATTCAGTCTTACCTGTAAAGTGGATGCAAGAATGAGCTCCCTCTTTCATCCTTAACACCGGGATGTGTTGGTGATCTAAGTCATCTCATATTTCCAAAGCCCTTTACAATACCCAGCACCTGAAAAAAAGAAGTGATGACAGCAATTATTCCAAAGAAAATGACCACTGGAGCCTGGAGGAGATTAGGGCCAGAGGGAACTTAGACATCCTTTTACAAGTGCTGTATTAGCTTGCCTCAGTTGATCTAAGAGCAAAGCCTGGCTTAGATCTCTTCGCCTGTCCCACCCCATTGCCCTTATTTATTCCTTAATGTTCCCAAACATTTGATAAACACATTTGTTCTCTGTGAACTAGATATGACACATGATGTGCCCCAAGTTTATAGGCAAGGGAATTCTGGCACAAGGATTACAAGAATTATCTCAAATGGCACAGTGAGCGGGTGGCCAGGGGTCTCAGTACTCATCTTCTCAAGGAATGTCACTCAAAACACCACCAACAAGAGTATTTGCCAAAACACCAAGTATTTGCCCTTTAAACTGTTTCTAATTAATATTTTAATTAAAATAAAATTATATAATTTACCCCTTTCCTCCTTCTAATCCATCCCATATATACATCCTTTCCACTTAAGTGCTTCTGCTCCAAAATCATGACCTCTTTTTCTTAATTGCTATTAATTGCTATATATATTTTCAATTAGATAGATGGATGGGTAGATGGATGGATGGATGGATAGATAGATAGATAGATATGTAGATCCCCAACCTCTCAGTCCAATCTGGTATGTATAGGATTTCAGGGCTGACCACTTGGTATTAGATAACCAATTATGGTGTTCATCTTTGGGGAAGATTGTGTCTCCAACTCTTAGCATTTCTTAGTTGCCTGCAGCTTTTGGTTAGGGTTGGGGCCCCTTGGGATTTCATTCCTCCAGGGTAGCATGTCTGTCTATAGGTAAGCAGCCATTGTTGAGGTATCGTGAGGAAAACTTCCATCTCTTTTCTAGGAGACAAAATCTCACAGCAGATTTTATGATCCTCTGACTCTTCAAGTCTCTCTTTGCCCTCTTCTGCAATGTTCCCTAAAGGATCAACTGTTCTCTGCATGATGACTAAGCCTTAGGGTCAGTTGTTTTCTGCATGTTGATTGTCTATGACTGTAATGGTCTATTACAATCAGAAGTTTCTTCGATGAGAGGTGAGGGCTGCACCTATCTCTGGATATAAGGATACATTTTAAAAGTAGGCTATGCATCTGAACAGAAAGTTCTCAGAAGAAGAAATAATGGTGACTAGGAAATATTTCAAGAAATGCTTATCATCCTTAGCAATCAGGGAAATGCAGACCAGAACACAACCAAGATTTCATCTTATCCCAATTAGAATGGCTAAGATCAACAAAACAACCGACAATAAATGTTGGTGAGGAAAATGAAACTCTTACTCACTCTTGGTAGGCCTGCAAACTGGTGTGACCAGTCTGGAGTTCACTGTGGAGAAATCTCTAAAAGCTGTAAGTAAATATGACCCAAATATACCACTCTTTGGCTTTTGCCATCCTACTCTACATATATTTGCTTATGTTACTTGCTGCTCTATTCACAATAACTAGGAAATGGAAACAACCAAAATAACCTTCAATGGATGAAGCGATAGCAGAAGTGTGATATGTGTATGTATACATACGTGTATATACACAGTGTATACATATATACTATGGAATACTATTCAGCATTAAAACAAGGAATTTTGCATGTATATGGATAAACCTACCTAAGCTCATATTGAATGAGATAACTCAGACTCTGAAAGACCAACACCACATGCTGTAGCTCATCTGTGGTTCCTAGCTCCAAATCCTCAGATGTGAGTACAGAGCCTAAAGGAAAGGAGACCATGGAGAGGAAGGATCTAGAGAGAGCAACAGCAGAAAGGAATGCCATTGATTAGAAAGGGAACAAGAAAGAAGAAGAAAAAAACCCAGAAACACAGAAAAGGGTTCATCACAGCTATTAAATATTGCCAAAAGACAAGAATATAAAAGAAGGATTCGATTGATGTTGCCAAATTCTGTGGTAAAACATTACAATGGAAAGTTCAGTAAACATGAAGGCAAGATGAACAGCATCCACAGGGAAGCAATTTGCTGGCCTTGTGTTAGCACTTATTTTCACGGACATATTAATACACTTGACTAAAACAAGGGCTTCCTTTTGCTTACAGTTTCAGGATACAGTGGACCGCAGCAGCAGAGGCATGGTAGTAGCAAGAGGGGGTGACCAGTCACATTGCATCTACAGTCAGACAGCTGAAAGAAAATTCTGCTACTCTACTCCCTTTCTTCTATTTATTCACTTTGGGACTACAGGCTGTGGAACAGTGCTATCCACATTGAAGTAGGGCTTTTCTTTTCAGTTAAACCTTTTTGAAAGCACTGTGGACACATACCCCGGGGTATGTTGCTGATGGGAATTTTCTGCTTTACTCTGACTCCATTTTCCTTATCTTAAATCATATATCAACCTTCCAGTTTTCACTCTGGACTCTTTGTAAGGAACACAGTAGCTCCAGAATGCCCCTTCTTGAAGGGATATACTTGATCATAATATTCCTGCTAAAAACCAACCAATGGCTTATTCATTATCACTAAAGGACAATGTCTAAGTTGAAATGATAGGCTCTGATGGTAATCTTTACTGTCATCATGATTGGATTGAGAGAGGACTGTGAAGATTTGTAGAGCACACTTTGGGTTTACCTCTAGAGGCATTTCCAAAGCACTGGTGAGGTGAAAAGGACCTCCCCTGAGTGTAGACAGGACAAACCAGGAGGCTGTGGCCTCAGAAGGAAGAAAAGGAAAAAATGAGAAAGCCTATTAGCAGATGCATTTTCTCACTCCCACCCTCCTTCATGGACATCTTATGAATTTCTCTATTCCACTCTTCACCAGGATGAACAAAACCTTTGGAACTCTGAGCCAAAATAAGTCCTTTCTCCCTTTAGTTGTTTTTATAGACATCTTATTGTACCATCATGAATCTGACTGACACATGAGCTAAGGAGTCTGGGGTACTCCCTATTTTATTTTACATTATCTGAGTGACATGGGCAAGGCAATTTTTAAGGATAAAGGTTTATTCAGGTTACAATATGAGAAGTCCAAGGTTAAAGAGCGACATTAGGTGAGGAATTCTTCTTTAGCTCCTCAGTGTGGAACAGGCCATCACGTGGGATTGCTGCCAAATATCACAGCCACATTAGGTTACAACTCTCTTTTTTAAAGATATGTTTCTTTTTACTTTGTGTGCATGAGTGTTTGCCTAAGTGTATGATATATATATATATATATATATATATATATATATATATATATATATATATATATATATATATATATATAGTGTTGGGGGGGGAGGTGTCACTTGAGGCCAGAAGAAAACATCAGATAACCTAGAACTGGAGGTGCAGGTATAGTGAGATGGCATGTAATGCCAGGAACAGAACCAGGATCCTCTGTAAGAGCAGCAAGTGCTCTTAACTGCTGAGACATCTCTCTAGCCCTACAACCCTCTTAATGCCTCACAGTGAAGACTAAATTTAAAAATGAGCCTCACAGGAGGCAAACAGTGGCAGAGTCTTTGGTCTGGCCTCTCCCTTCCTTCTAGCTTCATTTCAATTAGTTTTCCCCAAATGTCCCCAATATCAGGTTCCCTCACACTGAACTCGGGTCATTTCCTTCAACATTCTATTTTCCTTTTGGCATCTGTTCCTTATCAACGACTATGTCCTCTCTCTAAGATGTTCTTTCTTTCAGAGGGTACACTTGACTGTTTCCTCACTTCCCGAAAAAAGCATTACAGTTAGGAAGACTTTCCTATCTTCTCTTGGTAGGCTGTATCTATTCCTGTGATACAGGTCAGCCATGGAATCATCTTACAGAAACAGCAAAAATAGCTCTCTGTCACGTCTCCCCTCCCCCTCATGCTGTACCTCTAGATAGGGCACATGGCTTATGTTTCTTTTGTATCTATATTCTGCTGTACATGGGTGTCTACTGAGGATTCCCTTAGAATAGGACACTTCTACAATCATTTTTTTTCAAACTTGAAACAATATTTTGATAAGCTTTTAAATCTGACTTTAAAATTTGCATTTTTCCTGGGCATTTTTCATCCTGGGGGATACTTTGGAAACGAATTTTAATAAAATCAGGTTCTGTAAGATGAATAGATTCTAACTTGTTAATAGTTATGTTATTTTAGAAGTCTTCTTGATATCTGCACATTACTTAGAACTGCTGTACTAGACAAACAGCAAGATGACCAAGAACGTGACCTGGGTGGCTCTGAAGGTCGAACAAGGATTGACAGAGGAAGGTTGGGGCAAGTAGACTTGAACTCATCCTGAGAAAAGCCATCCTGGAGTCAACAAGTGACCCCTCTGGATGGGAACAGTCTCTCGGTTGTTAAAGGCATCTGTGGGGACAAATGCCAGAGTGTGGAGTTTGAAAGGAAGGGCTCTAGAGACAGGGCTGGGATTTAGCCCAAGCTTAGCCATTTTCTGGCCGTGTGGGCTGACACAAATGCTAGAATAACCTCGCTGTGCTTCCACATCTTCTATGAAGTAGACTGTATCCCTTGCAGTAGTACATGAGCAAGCCTGTCTGGCAGCACAACCGGATTAAGCATCTATTAACCAGAACGTGTTGGTTAAAGGGTTGATTAGGCGGCACAACTGCATAGCAACTCTCACATTTGTGGTTTAAGCTGACCCTACACGTGACAGTGTACCGGCACAGTGACGTCACTCCAAAGGACCCCACTGGCATTTGCCAGGGTACACTCTGGTCTGTTTGTTTCCAGATTCGTGCCTCCTTATTTACCTTTTTATGAGCAAAGCCAACTTTAGTGCTGTCACTTTGCAAGCCGTGACGGGGGGGGGGGGGGGGGGGGGGGGGGACGGGGGGGGGGGGGGCTGTGTGGCTTATCCACCCTGGGATCAAATAGCTGCCTTGTAAAAGGAGTGTTGCAATCTTGAAATGTCCATAAATAAGGATTCGAACATTATCTCCCATCATGTGATGTGGTAAGGGTAAATACAGAGTCTTTCGGGGGAAGAGTGGGAGTGATGATTGAGAGAAATAAAATACAATGGGGGTCGGGGGTTAGACTGAAAATGTGTGTTCACTGTGAATCACTGGGGCAAAGAGGGGTTGGCACAAGGAGTCAGAGTTCCACATGGCAGGCAAGGTTACCACTTCATGTAGACAGGAGCTGTTAGATGCTCTCAGCTAAATGTCAGTGCCTCTATCTGGTACTAAATGCTTCTTCCACATACGTGTCACACCATGAAATCTCATTTCTCCTCCTCAAAGCCCCCTCCCATGAGCACTCAAAAGGATATATTAATCAAAGAGTTGTCTGGTGTTTGTAATACCTAAGCTTGATTGTAAACAAGATCGAAGTCTTAGAGGGAATCTATGAATATCATGGAATGTGATGGACTATCAGGTAAGGAGGCATCTGCAAGTTTGGGACAGGGCAGGAATTGAGTGAGAATGGATGTTCATAGAAGGACTGAAAGCAGGAGACTCTCATTGGATGTTATTGATAAAGTGGATAGGGTAAGTGGATTTCAAGAGCTGTTTTCTTAGTTGCCTATAAACATAAAGAAGAAGCAGAGGTCTATGGGTTATTCATGAATCTTCCCAAGAAGAGAAAAGTAAAATCTATGAAAGGTATATGTTTATTGTTGCCATTCCTGCTAGTCCTAGATTTCCAGTTTCCTGAGATCAGGTTGTTTGAACTGTTCTGACAACTGCAACCATCCTTTCCACATCTTATTGAAGCAAAACATGATGGATTCTAGTTAACTTCTCTCCAGGACTTAGAAGAAACAATTAGGGAGACATTTGATAGATACTTTGAATCTTTCAAGGTGACTCTGGAAACTTCATCCCCTTAGAGGATGCTGGAAACAAATTTTCCTGGACAGAGGAAGCTTCTAAATGCATTGTGGTAAGAGCATCACGTTTTGGCTGTAACACTGATGTCAATTTCTCTTCCTTAAATCAACAGGCACTTTCTCTTTCCACCCTCAGACTGCTGGCTTTCAGGTGACTTTGTATGAAAAAACAAAAGGCACAATCTTTCATTCAGTGCTTTCATGTTTTACATCTCTTATCTGAGTAGGCTGGAAAGACCATGGACACAAGGTGAATCTAGATACCACTACTACTTAGCACTGTTACTTGAGCACGCTACTTCACCACTCTGTGGCAGTGACTCATTTGAAAAATGCGAGTGCTAGCCATCTTGTTATTGCTGTGGAAGTTAACTACAGTGCACCCAAGATTCTAGAGACTCACCATACTCAGAATAGGTAGCTATTATCACAGTTCCTAGTTCCCTTGTGGCCCTCTAGCATGGCAGCTGGTATCTCTCAATCTTGGTATTGAAGTTCCCATCATTTCCATTGCTTTTGCCACCAATCAAAGACTTCCTAGATCTCAGAATAGTTTCCCCAGCATTTGTAGCTTCTCCTACATTTTTTAAAAAGGCTATTTGAAATTCTGGCTATTCCTATCCTGTAACACAAGTACGTAAAATGAGTTGCCAGGAAGCTTACCCTAAGGTAGTCACAGGATAGACAACATTTGAGACTTGAGGTGAGATTTTGTTTGGAAAAAGAAGTATTACGGAGCTTTTAAAGTTAGAAATGAAAATATACAAAACCAACTTGTCAAGTTGCATCATGCATTCCAGGACATGGTAGAAGGTTGTATGATGCTGGAACATAGGGCATTTGCAGAAGGTATTTTCTAACAATAGTAGAAGAATCATTAAAGAGCTATTGAGGAGGTCCTTGAATGTCAAAATAATGAGACGGGGTCTAACAAGCACCACCTAGTTGGCCAATGAGTTTTGAACCTATATTTAAGGGGGACACCGCTTTAAAGTCAAGACAGTGAATACTGGGAAAGAAGGATGACATTTGCTGTGGCAGTTTAATTAGAGCTATTAAACCGAGTTAAGTATCTGCTCTGTGCTCTGTTCTACTTTTCAATCACTATGTATCGAATACCAGCCGGGAACATGAGACTGAGCACTTTGCGAGCTAAATTCTCAGTTTTCATAGCTGAATCTTGGAGAAAAGTTAGAGGACATAATTGACTGAGGCTTAGACTATGTTGTCTCCTTATTGGAAATAAAATGAACATTGGAGCTCTGTGAGGGTAGATAGGTGTTGGAGAAGCTTCTGGAAGGGGGAAAAGTACGTGTTTCAAATTGATGACGTGGGGGAGCCTGTAGAAAGACAGCTAGCAAGGGCCAGTATGAACAGAGTTCAATATTTGCATGCGGGTGGCAAGGGAAGAGACAAATACAGGTGAACTGGGGAATCTTGATAAGATAGCTGGATTATGTCAATGTCAACGCCCTGATTTTAATATTATTATGGTTTTCAAGAACGCTTTTTATGGAAATGTATAAAGAATATATTATTAGTTTCCCACTATTATGTAAAATATTTGATGTAATCAATTTATAAAAGAAAAAGATTATATTGGCTCAGCATTTCAAGAATTGTGTGACGAACAAATCATCTCGATTTGGACCTGTGGCAAAGCAGCGTGGTTTAGTTTAGAGTACCCTGTGCAGTAAAACTCTCCCCTCATAGCCTGGAAGGACAAACAGAAGAAAGGGAAGGGCCTCGGGCCTCACAATCATCTTTGAAGACTAATCTTCAGTGACATAAAGATCCCCCACAAAGTCCCTTCTCAGTAAGGTTCCACCACCTAGCATATGAAACACATGAACCTTTGGGGGGCTATCCAAAATCAAACTTAAAACAGAATGCATGAGGCATGCATATTATTTCTTGCAGTTACTTGTATGTGACTCTATAATATAATCGCAAAATGAGTTTAGTTGTTAAAATGGTTCATGGTTGGCCAGTGCTAAGATGCCAGCTTTTGAATATGCTTTCTTCTAGGGTGGAACTTGAAGTCATATTAAAGTCATATCCCTTTGAGCCTAGGGTTTTAGCTGTGATTTAGGTCTATCTGCCCCCTGCCCCCTGGAAGATTGAGAAGTGAAATGAATGAGCATCATCACATGGGCACATGGTCATGTGCTCATACCTCCAGCTCCCTCCCTGGTTTGAGCTCTTCTCCCAGAGTCCAGTCACTTCTCTCTTGAATTTCCAGATCTAGCTTGTGGATATCAATTGTCTTTCAATGCACGGTGTAGTTCTGGTTAAAGAATTCTGAAGGAAGTTTACTGTACCTCTAGAGTCATGTTCTTGAAGGACTTTTCTAGGTTTGCATTTTTCATGCCATGGGAGTTGTAACAGACCCTAATATGATGATTGATTATGTATATTCATGGCATCATTCATGAATGCCTGGGCAAGGGCTTTTCAGAGTCAGGCTAAGCACATTATTCCCCACATTGCATCAGTTTTGCTTAGAAAAGCTACAGTGAGTTTTCATTTGTTTGTTTTTTATCTGCAACTAGCCTTGATACTCTGTGACTACATAGGCCCATTGATTCTGCAAGTGACATCCTGCTTAAGTGGGATGCCTTGTGCAGAAGGTCTGTATATGTCCAGGCATCATGAGCCAAAGACGGAGTAAGCAGTAGTCTCTCAGATACTTGGGCCCTTCTAGAGATATTTTCTGAAAATAGAATATGAAACCATGAAGAAACATTAAGGTCTAGATCAGAGAAAATTTGAGCTTTTTGCTGGTACAGAGATGAGGCCACTGCTGATAGCACAATTTGGAAGTCTCAGGGAGACTCAAAAAAAAAAAAAAAAAAAAAAAAAACCTATGTTGCTTCAGATTTCTAATGCATGTAAATGTCTTGGTATTTTAATAGAGACTCACTCTTCATGAAAATCTTGGTGAGATTGTGTTGTACATGCCATACAAAATTAAAAGCAGGTGAGAGATTTTAAGTTCATATCCCGTTCCCTCAATCTCATGATATTCCTTCTCCATGCCTCAGAATTTCTGGAAACTCCCTTCACAGTAAATAGAACTAAATGGACATGTCCTGGGAGCCAAGGAGAATGGACCAACTGGAAGCTGACCCATGTGAGTAGGTGCTCCCATACCGGGTGCAACTGGGCTGTGCAGCGCTCCTTTTGGAAGGAAAGGCTAGAGAAGTTGTGCCCTGAGACAGGGCCACTCTCTGTGGCCTGAGCCACCCCATGTCTCCCTCCTTTTCCCTTTCTCCCCACCCACCTTTCATCGTCCTCAGAAGCCCATGTGTGTGAAGAACAACAGAGGAATGTGGGTGGGTTGACTTGTATAATTAAATCCATGTTGCATCGTGTTCTTTAGAATTAATAAGGAATCCATCCCATTGAAACTCACCATGACATCTTCCCTCTGACTCAGATTTCTTTTTGCTTTTCTCTTCTTTCCTCGGCTAAAAGCATTAGACATGGGGCTATGGTTCAAATTAGCATCCTACATTTCTCCTCTCTCTCTCTCTCCCTTTTCTCCCTTTAATTGAACTTTTCTGTTCAGTTAAAAAAAGTGTAGTTTATTTATATTTCATTTTCTTCTAGCCCATTTATCCACCATTGTCTTTTTTTTTTTGTTGTTCTTTGTTTCTTTCTCCTGGATTTCAGAGGAGAAAACAAGACAGCTCTTCATCTTGTTTGTGACCAACAAATTGGAGAACATGTTATACTGGCCAAACACTGACAATCGGTTATTTTCCTTTGGGAGATTTCATTTCCTGGAGCATGGTCTCTTGATGCCATAAAAACCATTCCCAAGCATGCCTATCTCTGCTGGTACAGCGATGTATATGTGACCTTGAAACAGAAAGGTGAGAAGAGAGCAAGCAAATGGCACTTCTACGTTTCTGGGTCATCTTGCAAGACACCTTTTTTATTGGGAGTAATAATTTGACTTCATTCCCCAATAAAAGTAGATTTATGTGATGGATATATGATATGCATTTTTTTCTGCCACTGTTCCCTTTCCGGACAGTGGTTGTATGACTTAGGATTAGATGGAACTGTGAGTAACATTAGCCTGAAATAGGAGCAGCTTAAAACTGATAACAAGATTTTGCTCATTCATGGAGAGTTCTTGGGTATGGTGGCTCCATTCATGAAGTTTGTTTTGGCATCCAAGGATTTCTACAGCTCAAGGTGTGGTTCTCAATTTCATGGTCCAAGGCAGTGATTGTCATTACACCTTCAAAGTAATCTCATAAGCTGTCCAAAGAGTCCTTCTGCTTCTTTCATGAGCTCCTGACTTTTGACCACAGGCAGACATTAAGCACTTTAAGTGAAGGTTCACTTGAGATGTGGGACTGTGGATTGAGACAGGCACAGGTTCAAGTCTGATCTCCCCTGACTCTAGAGCTGGTGAATTTGAAGGTGACATCCTGGGGTTTGCACTTTTCTCATTTGTAAACCTGAAATGTTAAAAACTAAACTTATAAAAATAAAAATCATTCTGACTCAGAGCAGAATAATGATAAAACATTTTATCATGTATAAAAGAAATGGCCCGCTGATTAGCATCATACCACATACCATCTTGCATAGCATTCAGTTTCCTGCTGAGTGGTTTCTCTTCTTCAAGGAAAATGAAACTACGTTTAGGAGCTGGAGGTTACATCTCCCAGTGAGCACTTCCTCAATGGTGCTGTGTGCTTCTCATAAGTATGTCTCCCAGTTCAAAAGAAACTGATTTGAGACAGCAGCCACACTGACCACTGACTATTCCTTCTCCTATGAAATGGGTTTTATTCTGTAGCTGCAGGAGTTCTTTTATGGCAGATATGGGGGGTGCTGGTAAATAGCCACTTCTTTTGCCTATTGGGAGATTTTTTATCATTGTTTAAAAAATATGATCAGTGGGTTTTAGAACCCTTTTAGTGGGTTCCAACTAGTGTTTCTTAACAAAAGAATAAAATAAAAAATAGAAAGTAGGATGGGTTAGAAAGAAATGAATGTACTTTTTCATAGAACATGTTACACACACACACACACACACACACACACACACACACACACACTTGTATGTAAATTACAAAGAAAAAGCATCGTGGAGCACGAAAGGCAACATAGTCGCATTCTTACGTGGTAGTGGTTTATGTCTGTGACCCTAGCAATGGGGAAAATGACAGAAAGATCCTCTGTGCTAAGTGACCAGCCAGCCTAGCCTAATTGGTAAGCCTGAGGTCAGTGACAGAACTGTTTTCAAAAATGAAGATAGATGACTCCTAAGTAATGGTACCCCAAATTAATCACTGGCCTCCACATGTATGCATACATACATGTAAGCACACCTCTATACACATAAATCCCCAAATGGATATGTATCTACATAGGAAGGAAAACTCACCTCTTAAAATAAACCATGAGCTTTGTAAAAGAGTAATAAAGGGGGAGGAAGAATGCTATTTGATAACAAAGCTTTCTGGTTAGCTACAGTCTTTAATGCAAAGTAATATTTGCTGAATGAGAGCAAAATTAAGATACAGAACCTATAAGGAAACTCCCAGCAATATTGCTCCTGGTTTTTGACGAGAGTAGAAAAGCAAGAAAACAAATCAACTGACCTTTCAAAGTCAAACTAGCCTTTCCAAAACCTAGCCCTTCTGAGTGTGGCTCAACACAGCTTAAACCCCATGCTAAGGAGGCAGAGGCAGGTAGATCTCTAAGAGTTCCAGGCCAGCCTGCTCTACACAGAGAGTTCCAGACCAACCAAAAGCTACACAATGAGGCCCTATCTCGACAAATAAAATACCCAAATAGTCTAAGTGGGTAAGCATGTCCTCTTCATTCCAACTAGGAGTAAGAGACAAGAGAAACCGATTGATTGCCAACTATTCTTTAGGAAATCTACACCATAGTAGCCATGGAGTTTACACCTTAGTCTCATTGGCTTGGAATTATTTATATTGCCATGCTAATTGTAAGTTAACCAGAAATATGTCACCTGAAATATAACATGAGCATCTTTTTCTTATTCCACACAGGTAAAGAACAATAGACATTGGATCACGACTGTAAGTACCAAGCAGTTCTTGAGATTTATCCAGTGACACCGTACAGTCACAGTACTCCATCTCTCCCAGACACTGGGGCCATCTTTCCACATCACATACTTTATCCCCTGATAAGCATCTTCACATGTCTCCTGGTACATACAGAGTAAGACATAAAATCCTTTGTATCGTAGTTAGGCTCTTAGACTTTAGCTCAAACCCAGATTTCTGGTCGACTGCTTATGGTATCTTCCATATACTAAGATTCTCCACCCCTCAAATGTTCCTTCCCCAGCTCTTCAGTTACCTGGAAGGCACTCGGCTCCCAACTCACTTCAAGTCTGGCAAAGAATGCCTCATTTTGGCAGACCAGAAGAGCTCTCATCTTCTCCTCCCACCTTCCATGCCTTGTTCTGCTTATTTTGTTTAAAACAAGAGTCTCACTGTGGTCCAAGCTTTCTTCAATACCAGTGTAGTTCCCCTGCCTCTGCCTCTTGAGCATTGAGCTTACAAGAGTAAGCCACCATGCTCTCATCTTCAGATACCTTTTTTGACCCTCTGAACAAACATCAGTGGCTATTCCCTTCCCTAAGCTCCATTACGTATCACATCAGTTGACATGTGCATGATGACAATTCCTTCTGCTGCAATTTTGCTCTGTTGAATTGTTTTGACTTGCTCTTACTGCCAACTAGCATTCTTCCAATTCAAAACCACAAATTTCTTAATTCTACTTGCATAGGTCATGGAATCTGCCCACCACCTTAAAGTTACTTCTTCAATCACTGAGGAATTTCTCAAGAATTGAAGAACAGAAAGAAGGGGTATTGGCTTACCACAGGTGTGCTCTGAATGGACAAAGACTTTATTTCACAGGTTTGGTAGTAAAGGAAGTGTTAGTTGATTGAAGAGCTTTAAATACTAAGGTTAAAGAGTTGTTTTTATTGACATTATGACATTTTTATTTCATTGTAGCAAGCAGGTTGAACTCTAGAAAGATCATAGGTAGTCAGGTTTAGTAGAATTCTTGGTATCTTGATGGTAACATCTGCCAGCTTGATGGCAGGAGACATCTTTTGATTTCAGGTTGCAAAGAATTGTCAAGGACGAGTTCACAGATATAATTTCTCAGTAATATATTTGGGAGAATATCCTCTGTACTCGAAGAAAACAAATGAGTTTTATTCTTGGAAACTATGCCTTCTTATTTTTAAAGAAATAGTGGGTCGTACTCTTCATTTTGCATAGCCATTGTCAAGTACAATCCTAGCCTCACTCTTAACCAGTCTTCATGAGCCTCAGTTTCCTAAGCTTTAAACCCCAATTCTCAACACTTCAGTTCACCAGATAAGTCCACGTTTTTTTGTGCTTCATACCTTTCCAGTTGGATCTGGATCAGATGATTGGCTTCAACAATAGACTATGAGCAAAGTATCAAGATAGGTAAGATAAAATATCTCCTACCTTTCTTGTGACATAAATGATAGGTGATCTAGATGATATTACCAAATGGAAAAGTGTGTTATTTCCCTTTTTTTTTAATTAAGAAAATATTTTCATTCATTTTACACACCAATCAAAGATCCCCCTCTTCCATCCTCCCGCCCCTCAGCCTCCTCCTCCCAACCCACGCCTCTCTCCCACCCACAAGAAGGCAAGGCCTCCCATGGGGAGGCACATCCAGTAGAGGCAAGTCCAAGCCCTTCCCCCTGCCTCAAGACTGCACGAGGTGTCCCATCATAGGTAGTGGGCTCCAAAAGCCACTCATACACTAGAGAGGGATTCTGATTCTACTGCCAGGGGGCCTCCCCAGCAGATCAAGCTACACAACTGTCTCACAAGGGATGGTTGAGCAGGGAGGGAAGGGGAAAGCAATGAAAGAGATACCATGATAGAGAGCGATATCATAGGGATAGAGAGAAATCCGATGTTACGGAAGTTGCCAGGAATCTCCAAGAATGACCTCAGCCTGGACTAGTAGAAATAGTGGAGAGGGTGTCTGAACTAAATTGGTTTGCCCCAGGGATCAGACCGGTGAATAGCCTGTCATCACAGAGCTTTTCTCCACTGACTGATAGAAGCAGATGCAGAGATCCACAGTCAATCACTAGACAGAGCTCCAGGAGTCCAATCAAAGAGAGAAAAGAGGGATTCTATGAGCAAGTGCATCAGGATCATGATGGGGAAACATGCAGGGATGACCAAACCACACTAGAGGAAACTCATGAAAGTTGGATCAATGGCTGTGAAGCCTGCATGGAAAAGTGTTTTATATTTAAGAAAAGTACAACTCCAGGGCTGAAGCAATGGATCAGCAGTTCAAAGGACTTGTTATTCCTGGTCCACATACACATACATTAAAACCATTAAAGATAGAAAAATTGAATTCTACTGTGCTAATCCAAGGAGTTGGTAGGTTTAAAGGTTTGTATGACTAATGCAATGACCACACAACATGCTCCAAAGTTACATGTATGCGAACCCAAGTACAGAAATGGAAATGGAAATAAGCTATGTGATAAAGAGAGGTCCATTGTTTGATAAAATAAAACAGCTATATGTAAAGTGTAGATGATAGTAGAAGTCGGTTCTGAAGTTACACAATTTAGAACTGGGATGAGAACTCACTTAACTTAGTGTTTTCCCATGTGATCAAGTTACAAACATCAAATTCTTTGTAGAAAATGCATATTTTCAGAACCAGTCCCTAGCATAACAAATCAAAATCTCCAGGGAAGAAATTTGGATCTCAATTATCTTGTAAGTTTTTATAAGGAAAGAAAGTGGGACCCGGGAGGTCGGTGGCTTTTCTTTAGCTGCTGGCCTGATTATCTAGCATGTTCGAACTAGAACCTAGCTTCCACCAAGACCCATGATTTGCTTGTGGGCTCACATAATAATGTTCTAATGGACTGAGACCAAGACTGGGTCTTTGTCTCCTTTTCTCTGATAAATCATGTCAAGACCTGCAAATGATTTTACTCCCTAACAATGAAAAGAAGATGTAATTTTAAAATTACCTTGGATGTACAGTAAAAGCAGCATTCCCATAATCAATCATCCAAAATCATGGGGTTATTTGGAGCGATTTAAAGGAGAGAAAATTGAAAACATGTTGTTAAACAATGCACCAAAGAGTTATCAAATCATAAACATCTCGATTACTTTAACATGTTGATTATTTCACATTTAGGGTCTCTTTACAAAATAACTCTGGCCATGAAGAGACCTGGAAAATTCAATGAATCTCTTCCTAAGTTGTTAAGTGTACTGGGTTCAATCACTTTGCTATGTGGGAACACATGTTAAAAGTAAATGCATATATATATATATATATATATATATATATATATATATATATATATGGAGCTATTATTCACACTTTTCACTAAGTAGAAGACATGGAGGCCCTGCTATTAGCACACATCTCTGAGGATATGGAAATAGCTTGGGGAGTGCAGTGGTATAACTCTGAATGCATTAAAATCTATCTGGAGCTTTGGAAATCAAATATACAGACATTCCATAATGACCCTTGGGCTTTACGATAATTCCCAAACCCGAAAAATCATAACTAAATAATGGCAGCACATTTATGACATAAAATGCCTTAAACCATTTGTTTATTATTATATGTGGATTTTAAGTTTTATGTTTAAGAAAATTGAAAGCCTACCCTTTCTTTCTCCCTGGGAGGAGTGATACACCAATTACCTTTGAGAGCTTTTATTTCTTTCTCCAGATGAGAGCTAAGCCAGGGCTGAAGTTTATGTGAAGGCATCGATTTGGTTATCAAAATCTGTGATCATACACTCTTTTTAAACTAAACCAAATTAAATTAATCTTGGTTGAAAATAGATGATGTAATTCCTGGAGGAGTCCATTTTACTCACAGAATGGTGGCCTGTTTCTTCTAAGTGGCTTGCAAGGGGGCAATGCTTGAAATGGTTCTTTGAAACAGAAACAAGAAACTGCCTTGAGTGTGGCAGGTGTCTAGAAGGATCCACAACCTGTGAGTGATTTGTGATCTGAGGGATCATCATTATAAGACTAAATTATATGTGCAGTCTTCCCAGGCCACATTCAAAGATGGAATTCAAGAATTCACTAAGATCTTATTCCTTCAAGGAGTTCGCAAATGAGCCGAGCCAATGTTAGCAGTCATTCATCTGGCTGAAAATCACGGTGCATCCTCTGACTTTTCTTGGAATGGATTCCTTATGTAGACACAATGTGAGTTGAATTGCATCTGGTTAATGTTTTTAGAAAATTTTGTTGAAATACAAACTTGAGTCTGTGTAGTGTGGGCTGATTTATCAGCGCCTGCCCATCTGAAAGGCAGAAAGGAACAAGAAGTGTGACAACCAGAAGGTCATTCTACAGGTCTCCATCTAAGTACAATTAAAGGGCTATGTCCCATAGACCACGACATGGAGTTTACTTCCTGAGAGGTCAACCCTGTCTTGGACCTCTTTAACACAGAAGAAAAAAAAAGACATAACAACAGCAGAGTAGAAAGAAAGCCGAATCATCTTGTCTTTGGCTACCATGCACACGATGCATGAGTTTCTAAATATGTTTCATAACTCCTTGGAGCCCCAGTTTTCTTATTGTTGAGAAAATAATATCACTCATCTCTTAGAGCGTGAGAATTAGCAGACTTTATGCATGGGACCAGGCGTCTGGTAGTTCCCGAGAACATGATCAGGCTTCAAGCATCTCATCAGCATCAAACATGTACTGTGCATCTCTCATGTGTCAACACTTCAGCCCTGTGCCTGGCATTCAGTTGGCACTTGTCATTAGTGGACACCCAATACATAAGTCATGGTCTGCCACAAGGACAGCTGAACCTCTTTTTATTCTGAGTGCATTTGGCCATGGAAAGAGAGACAGGCAAGACCTAAAGGGCAGTGCCCATGTATCTTGCCATGGATCTCTCAGGCATGCCGGGAGGTGGTTTCCAGAGGAGTGAGCCTCTCATCACCTTGGTTTCTTGGTCTGGGATGGATTGCAATGCCCCCAGTGCTGGGTTTCTAGGCCTCATTTGGTATTTTGTGGTCTTCCCTCTTCTGAGTCCAGAGTAAAAACTGAAACACAACTGAAATGTCAGGTTCTATTTTGCTTCAAGTGCTCCCAAGGGCTGGGCAGAGGTTTTTCAGTTTTACCGCAAGCATTTACAAGGGCCGCACACTTTGGCAGGACCTGGTCTCCAGATAGGTCAGCTTCTCCAGACCCAGAATGGAGCTCAATTACAGAGGTCATGAAAAGGTGAGTTTCTGGGGGGTCTGAGAAACACTAACTCAACCTTGGTTCATCATTGTGCTATGTTCAAACCCCAGTATAGCCAGGGGTGGCTCGGTTTCTGGTTTCAAAATGAAATTTTCACACGGCCCAAATCCCAACCCACCCTAATTTAAAGAAATAGCCACTTGGCATGTGAGGCAGATAGATCAGCAGTTGCTCACATGCAGCTGTGCACATCTGGCACACAGGTATGTGATTTTGCATGAAGATAAATTGTGTGGGGACCAAATGCACAGTTGTTAAGCTAAAAATGAATCGCTTCTTGGAAGCAATCTTCCTGCACAGTGGGACGTCTGCCTGAGCCTGATCCCTTTTCATTAGACTTTTCTCAGAAAACACAGCCTTCTCCAGAAGGCCTATGGCAGAGGAGGGGATGCCCACACCTGCAGCTGGCTTTCTGCTTCTCTTCTAGTCACACATGAATACAACCTCCAAAAACTGTGGTTTGATTTCCCTCCCCAAAGGTTTACTCACAGTAAAAGTCCTTTAAAAAAAATTCAGGCCTTCCTTGGTATGACATCACTTTCCAGTGAAACTATGCTTTATCCAGAAGCACATTTATTCTTTAGGGAGCTATCTTTTGTAGACAATTGCTGAAGGATTAGGGCCTATTACTAAACTTGATAGACCAAGAAGTTCATCTCCCTGGGAGCTAATGGAGTCAATAGTGGCCACTTCCATGTAAGTATCTTTCCAATAATTCAGCACTTGCAACTCATGGGAAAAGAGCATGCTGCTATGTTGCTCAAATCAAATGCCTCAACTTCAAAGTATTTCACTAAATTGGAGGGATCAGGATTGATCTTCACTGAGGTTGTTTCCTGGCTTCTATAAAGCAGCACCCTGGCTCAAGGCTCTGTGTGATTGTTTACCAAGGAGAAATGATAAGGTGCTTGTACAAATAGATGAATAACAGAAAGAGACTATTCCCATCTTTCTGTATGGAAGCAAGACTACTAAACACATCTTCTTTCCTTCTCTTTCTATCCTCTTTCCTTCTTTTCTCCTTCCCTCCCTTTCTCCCTATTCATAGTAACATATACTACCCTGAGGTCAACAACGGTCCCTGTATACAATGGTGGTCATGTAAGATTACAATAGAATGAAAATGCCCTATCACACACTGACAACCATCATAGCATCATAGTGCAAATGCCTTACCAACGTTTTGTAGTTGTTCTGTTACAAAAACCAAACAAGCTCCACCATGCCAATCACTGAAGAATGATATATGCAATTATGTACAGTACACAGTATTAATAATGAGACTAAATGGCCATGATAGTGATGTCTGTTTTACTACCCAACACCTGTTACTACTTTAAAGCATGTTTTCCCCAGTAATTAAAAAAGCAAAGCTTAGTGCACACTTGTATGCGATGCTACACCACCATCATTGTAGGATTGTATAAAACATTAACATAGCAGTGAAATCACCCAACACCCATTTCTCAGGATGTGGTCCCATGAGTAAGTGACTCATGTCTATTTCAAAATGAACAATGAACCCAGTAAGTGAGAGGGAAAATCAGAGTAATTTTTACATAGCCTGTACCTTCTGCCTTTGGATTTGGAGTACTGAGCTAATTAGAATACACAGTTGAGGAATGTCACATATGTCCTGCCTTTTTTCTCAATGTGTCTACCCCTTTCCTGGCTTGTCAAACCCTGGGTTATTCACATCTAGTTCTCACCTCATTTATAACTTTCCATGCAGGCATATTGTTTGTTAGGGGCACTCTGGTCCCCTATGTCCATATCTGCTTGATTCCCATACCATGGACCTCTCCAAAGCACAATTATCTTTTTTTTCCCTGACACCTGGCCCTCCATAGGTCAGGGAAAAAAAAAACCTGGCAAAAGAATGCAAAACCTCTTCTTTCTTTTCTTGGATAACTTTGCTATGACTCCAGGTTGACTCCAAGTATTCCCACTTTATGAGGTCCATGACAACCCAACATATAAATAAGGTCTTCCTGGACCTGACCCAGAATGCAAACAAAAAGCAGGTGGATTCTGCGGTAGCTTGCAACTGCCAGTATTGCATGGGACCTGCCTCAGGGGGTCCTGGCAAGTCATAAAATAAGAAGGAGAATGTGGATGCAGGAAGGACCAATGATCTTTGGTCTCACAGAAGAAATGCCTTAAAAATGCAAGTAATTTTAGGGCTCAATGCTGGGTCCAGAGTGTGAGTGCAGAGGCTAAGTCACTGTAGGAGCTGCAGGGATATTTGAGAACAGCAGCATTTGTTAGAGGATGCTCAGTCCAGGAAGCATGAACACATAGCCTCCCAAGTGCGTGCCCCATTAGCGTCCCTCATTTGTCCTTTGTCTGCTTTTGCTTTATAACTCTTTTGAGTCTGGTAATGGAGAAAAGCCTTGGGGAAGGTTTTTTTTTTTTTTTTTTTTTTTTTTACAGAATGAAACATAAATTATACACTTATACTCTAAAAACAGAAAACTGAATAGCTTAAATATATATATATGTATATCTATATATATATATGAGTTTTTGCTAATGTCTGTATGTGGATATATATAATACATATTATACAAATAGCTTGTTACATGTCAATCCTGCTTTTTTAAAAAAAAAAGACGACTCAAAATACTGATCCAAATGAATGACTGATAGAATAGCCAATGCATTTCTCTTCATAGCTGTATCTTAGAGCCCATAATACAATAAAATATCATTCCTTAGATATCTTAGAACTCAAAGGAGTTTCTAGTAAGAGTTTCCTACAGTTTCTCACTCTAGTGGTGCCCTAACTAGGTCCCTCATTCCTGCCCTTCATCTTCGGGCTCTTCTCTCCTGCCAAGTGTCTATCTCAGGAGTCCTCAGATAGCACTGATTCCATCTGTAAATGGTATGCATACTACCCTGGGTACTAGCACAGAAAAGGGACATGTGGGGAAAGACACAGCAACCTGGAATTATGGGAGAGAGAAATGATGAAATCTCAGTTATATTATGGCTATGGTTTTCATTCTATAAACAGAGCCTTCTGGGGGGACCAGAACATTTCAGTTACATATAAACTCTTGCTACTATCATATGTGCTAGCTACCCAGTCAAAACAACCCATGTTTCCAACTGAGGGTACACAAGGATCAATAGGTCACGTGCAACCAAATGATTACATCTTCTATGTTTTATGATAGCTTCTTCAAAGGGTACCTTTGCACAGAAAACTAACAACTATTAAGGGAAACTCAGGAAGTCAATAGGAAGAAGGGGGTCGGCAAATAGAGAAGGGAGACAATCGTAGAATCAGAAGGTAAAAGTTGGTATCATATCTGATCCCTCACACCACAACTTGACTTCTTACAACTTAAGCCTCCTTAATCATGAGATAAGGAAATGATTTTCCTTAAAATTCTGACCCTGGAAAAAACATTTCTCACTTTATGGGATATTTATAAACCTTATTTGTGAAGAATTGTAGTTTGTGGTTTTGTCGCCACTGATTTGACTAATTTTCTCCAAGAAATTTGTTCAAAAAGATGCTGTTATGTTGTGTTGTATTGACTTTCAGGTCAAGGGTTGGTTATGTTCTCTAGAAGCCACCTGAGTCTCAAGGACCTTGTGTTTATAACAAAGCATGTTTGCTTGTTCAGCTTTCTTATCCCTTAAGAATAGGTGCTTACCAAGTACTGTCTAACTGAAATAATTGGCCATCTTCCTGAGCCAACACTGAGAACTGTTCTTTCCAAAGATTTAATCAGTGTTGTCAAAATCTCAAGATCCTGTGGTTGAAAGAGCTGGCCCACTGAGACCTGTGTTAAGAATTATTTTGTCAAAGACCTCCTGTGAGATAAGGACAAACAAACCATCAACCCAATGTTGCTGGGCCAAGAGATCTTCAGGGCATCTATAAAATACTATCTCCCAGATATGACATTTTATGACATTCCTTGGGCACATCTTATTGTCCTGACCACATCATTCCAAACCTCCAAAACCAGTTTTTTTTTCCTCAGGAAATTTAGTAGATATTGTAATCTATTCCTTTCTATTTCAAGAAATGCATAAGTCTATCAGCATGTGCACCACACTTGAAATCCAGATATAGTCACAGCTTGTTTTAGGTGATGGAGGAGTCAGAATTGTCTGTTCCTAATATCTTTGATTGGCATATGAAAAAAGTAAACCATATTACTAAAAAGCCCACTATGGTAAGTACTATGATCCTAGGACTCAAGTCCATCTCTAATCATATGTGTTTCTGGATGATTCTTTAAACGTGAAATTCAACTCCCAACACCTGTAGGAATTCCATCCCATATTTTTGAGCGGCTCATGTGCATAGTTTTTATCTTTTGTCTTCTTTTCTGACCTTGAGAGTAAAATCTTTTCTCCCTCTCTTCAGCAATCAGCATAACTATGATTATGACCCATAGATCACAGTCAAAGTTTCTTGCTGGGAAACAATTATCTAAAAGCCCACTTACAATGAAGAATTGATGATTGTAGGAATGTTAAGATGAAATGCAGGTATCTGTGGTTTCATAGCAGGGAAGAATCCTTGAACAGAAAGGTCACAGGTGGTGACCTTTGACTAGAGGAAAGCACACAGAACGTTGGAATTCATACTTACAATGTAAGGGTGGAAAGCTTGTTCTTTTGAGTCGGCTGAGTTACTTAGGTCTTATACATCTGAGGTACTCAGTCATATGAATAACCCTAAACAAGGTCTGAATGTATTTCCTTAGAGCACTCTTTTCATTCCAGCAGGTAGTGTCTCATCTGTCCCTTTAAGTTCTGCTAGTGTTGCTTACTAAAGGGAGCATCCATTTTGGCAAGCAACCCCACGGTCCTCTAGAGGAGATGTGTTATATGCCTCCTAAAATAGTTCGGGCTATTTATCTACTTACTTTTAAACACAAAGACTGAAGGAGACTTTCTGAACTATGTTGACTGAATGGTCTATAGATATCAAAATAAGTCATACTGAGATGAGATGTCTTTAAGAATTGAGCTCCTATAAGGAGGCAATCCATCATCCCCTACAGCACATTTGCAAGTGCAGTGTGTGGTCTTATTCCCTCAGGCCATTCTTGGCCTAGAATTTAATTAAGGTCTTTGGGGAAAATAGTGATGTGGTACAACTGGTATGCCCCAGCATAGATGTCTCAAATACTCATAATTCTACAGTCCTCACTTTTGTTTTTATTTATGAAAAAGTCCAATGCGAATAAACAAAACAAAGAGCATAATAAATAGTGTCTTCATTGTAAATGAACCAGGAATGTTGCACTGGTCATTCGCTTCATCTGGGACCTGGGATGAAACAGCCTGTTTGTCATGTAGTTGGCTGAACAAGATCCAGTCAATGCCAAGACCTCATTCCTTCTGGAATGTGTGGTTGTGCCAACTGCCATCAGCTTTCATGATGGTGTTCTAACTCTTGCCCCACCTGCACACAGATGCCACTCACATCACTGAAAGTGATCTTTCCTGTGCTCTTCAGTGCTCAGAGTCAGAATCCCATGCACTTCTTCTAAGAGGCAGTGCCCTCAGAGAGGATGCATGGAAAAACTGTAGATCCAGATTGTGGACTAGTGTCTTTACCAAGAAATACCACCGTATTCCTTTTATTTGAGAAAAACTGAAAACAATGGTTCCATTCAGAGCTAATCAATTGCACCTACTTCATTTCTTCATTCCCAACCCAGGAAATGCCATCACCATGGTTTTATAGTCCCTCCCCCCAGTGAGGACTCCTTTGTTGAATCAAACTACATTACACTTCGCAGTTCCAGTTGTGGTTAACTTTTAATATATTGCTTCAAAGAGACTATTTTAACACAGTACTGTTTTTTAACCCCTTGAGATTTTCATGTATGCATATATTTTGATCATATCACCCTCTCCATGCATTATCAGAACTCCTCCATGATTTACCTTCCATCTCCTCACCTTCCCTAACTTTATGCCTTACTACTACCACTGCTACTACTACTACTACTACTACTATTACTACTACTACTACTACACACTGAGTCCAACTTATGCTGCCCAAATACTCATGGGGTATGAAGCTATACACTGGAGCATGGTAAACATACCAGAGACTATATACCCTTAAAGAAAATTGCTTCTCCCTCTACCAGAAGCCATCAACTATCAAGATCCTCTCAGCTAAGGGTGGGGCCTCATGAGCCCCTGCCCCATCCATGCTGAATTGTTGACTGATTGATCGTATGCAGGCAATCACAGGTGCTCTGTGTATGTGGCTGTCCTATCATGTTTACCCCAAAATGACTAATTCTAAGTCAATTAGCATGTTGATTTATACACATAATTAGCTTAAGGTACTTAAGTGAATGGAAAAACATAGTCTACTTAACCTGAAAATAGTATTTGGGTTGACTAAGAGAGTGTAGATCATTTGTGCTCATTTTCCAGTTCCCTGTAAATTCTATTTTTGAGGAAGTCGTCATAGTGAATCAAGAAGATCTACTGCCATTCTGAGCTTGAAATAAACAGCACACAATTTCTCATGAAATTCCCTGGCGACTGGAGGAAGCCTTCTGTTGACATGATATTTAAATACTGCATGGAACCATCATTCCCAACACGGCTGGGGACAATTTGGATGTATAGGATAGGATCTTTAAAGGGTAATTCTGGGCTCTTCTTCTAGGCATTCTGCCCTATGATGGCCTTGATCTGCCACAAATTCTACATATGACCTGGAATATTTTCCTCTTGTTTCCCTGCTGTCAGGTTCTTGATGAGAGATGGACCAAGCGGGAAGTGATAAAGAACAAAACTCAGGAATCTTGCTTTTATTTACACTTACTTCATTGGCATTTTAATGAACGCTATCATTCATCATTCTGCAAAATAAATACACAAAATTGGTATCCAATCCAGAGAACCCGTGGACCTTCCTAAGTAATGGTGGGGACCCTGGCACCCTCCTTCATGAATACCATGAATATTGTGGCTCTGGATGGCCACAGTTAGATGGCTATAGAGCTGTGAGGATTTCACTTCTATTTCAAGCACCTCTTTTGTAGAGACGCAATGGGAGCTCGTTCCAGGGAGGCATCTGGAAAGCATGTAGTGTGACCTCCAGCTGTGCTCAGTTTCAGCTTGTTCCAGCGGGTGACCCCGTAGTGATCTCTTTCCATCCAGACCCAGACATGCTCTGTCTCCCTGGCTGCCCTGTATCTTCCCTGGCCTGGTAGGAATGACTGGGCTAAAGGCAAGATGACTCCACCCTGGAGAGGGGCCTTACATTGCCTCATATTAGGACAACCACTTTAGCCGACCCTAAGCAACTCATTCACTCCTCATCCCTCATCACTTCATTTGATTCTATTCCCGAATCTTCTTTTTCCAGGAAAGAATCCTCCTTACAGGAACCAACCAGAGTACATCAGTCATTTAGGAATATATACAAAAAGAAGGATAAAACAGAATCTATTCATGCTGGAATCTTCTAACTTCTGTGGCTAACATCATATAAGGAGGAAACGTAGGAAGTATGATGTCATCTCACATCCAAAATGTCACTCTGTGTGGTTTGTAGTGACCCCCGTGTTCTAGAACTTGAACATTACTTCTTAAAAACATGTTGGCTATTCTTCTGTCAGTATCTACATCTGTGGTATCCAGTGTGACAGACATCATTCACATACTATATCTAACTTAATTGTAGTAGTTAATTTAGCTTCACAGTAGCACTAGTAACATACTTCTAAATTTTCACCACATTTGTTTATTGATACATATATGCATGTATGTTGTTTTATGCATATACATCACTGGAATTGAAAGCCAAAGAGCAACTCTAGCTGGTTCTCTCCTTCCACTATGTGTGCCTCTGGGATTGAACTCTGTAGTGAGTGGCTGTTTGAGCCATGCCCTGAAGCACCACCCGTAGTGAGGTAGCAGGTAACTGTTACACCTGCCTATGACCTGGAGGTACATGCCTCTGGGGCATGGCTGCTGGGGGATCCTTAAGACCTGGGATGCATGTATGTGCTCTCTCTTCACTACCTCATAGTTTTAGATGCTGGAACAGACCAGGACAAACCTCGCCAGAGAACAGCATTGGACCATGCCTTACCCTTCCAAGATCCTTCAACAAACTCCTTTCTTCTGTCTTGTGATTTAACCCTGAAATAAATTCCTTTGCTCATTAAATAGATTCCATGGATTGCTAGCAATATAATTCCAACAGAACTCAGGTCATCCATCTAGGCAGCAAGAATCGTTATCTGCTAAGCCATCTCTCTGACCTGACTGGTTCAAGTGATGAAAAGTCACTGCATAAAGGATATTGGATCGGACAGAATCAATATAGAACACTCACACCCTCGCAGGAAGTTTTATTGGACATAGATGGTCCTAAATACTTTCAATAGGACATAGTCTCCAAACATATGACTGACTTTTGAAATTATAGAAATAAAACAGCCAAGATCTGCTTCAAGGAGCTCATTGTTTGCAGAGGAATTCCTACATCATAATATTCAGAGTTTCTGAAGTGAAGACAGATAGGAAGTGGACCAACATGTGAGGTGTGAGTCAGTAGCACATAAAAAAGTATCAAGACATCCGAACACTGCACCTTCATAGAACGGGAACATTTCAGGTCCTTCAGTTGTAGAGCATATTAATCTAGTGCATTTAAGTGGTAAGGGACAGGTTAAACAAGGTAGCGAGAAAGGCAATATCCAGCTTTAGCAGGACCTTGTATGCCATGCATATTGGGCAGTTGTTATGGCAAAGAGATTTCATTGTAAATTGACCCTTGGGCGGTTTTTCTCCATTTGGTCTCTTGAAGTTCAATGCTATCTTGTTTCTCTCTCCACCAGGCTCCTCTTCTAGAGTCTCAGTATTTACTTTAGAACTTCCGTCCATTCTGTAATTTACTTGTCCTTCTCCCAGGAACTTCCCCTGGGTCAACTGGAAGATATAGTTAACAAATGTTTTAAATTGGTAACATTTTACTTTATGAGGATGGCAGGGACCTTATGCTACAATTCATATTAGCAGTCAGAGGACAACTATTCTCTCTTTTCCTATCACGTGGCTCCTGGAGATCAAGGCATTTCTGTCACTGTCTCTTATGTGTGTTTTATGTTTGTGTTTATGTAAAAAGTCATGAAGTGTTTTACACTGTGTTTGTGTTTCTCGAAAACTCAAGAAGCTCAAAGATGTACCTTCAGTTTGCAATGAGAATGACAGTTACAACCTAAGACAAAGCAGCAGCAAAGGAAGCCCTTAGCTACTCTTGGCAACAGTTCAGAAAAGCCAGTAGAAGGGAATATGGGAAAAGATACTTCAAGATTGCTCCATAAAAGGTAGTCCAGCGTCTCATCATTTTAAGAACTAGTTATTTCCCTCCAGGATATATGAATCCTCCATAGCTGAATTGAGATTAGTTTCTGCATATTCATCTTAAATGGTAACCGATAAAACTCGACACCAGAGCCGGGCGGTGGTGGCGCACGCCTTTAATCCCAGCACTCGGGAGGCAGAGCCAGGCGGATCTCTGTGAGTTCGAGGCCAGCCTGGGCTACCAAGTGAGTCCCAGGAAAGGCGCAAAGCTACACAGAGAAACCCTGTCTCGAAAAACCAAAAAAAAAAAAAAAAAAACAAAAACTCGACACCAGGAAACAACGACAGCTTGTTGAGCACCTGACATCTTTGATTCCTGTTGTAAGGGTAAGCCATACAGATCAATGGTAAGAAAGACTATTTTCACGGTCCTGACCTCAAGGATAATCATTACAAATTTCTAAACCTACCCTCATTGCTGTACCCTACAGCCTCCAAAGGCAAGAGGGTCAGGTTTGCTCTCAGAATTTATTAACAGATGGCAAAATCAAGATCCAGGAATATGAAGTAACTCTCCGATATCACATCAAACTAGAGATTGGTGCCAGCTCTCTTCCATCCGTGCTTAGCCTTTGAAAGGTATTCATCAAATTATGTAATTAGAGAACGTCTTTCTAAAGTAAAATATTCTCAGTGTTTTGTGATAAAACATAATCTAAGGCAAAAAAAAATAGAATGCCATGGACCTTTGATGCCTGCAAGTAGTTTGAAACAGACATGATACTCTCAGCAGTTCAAAGCCCTCAACACTCTACTTAATGACAAACAGAGGCTGAGTCTTCTTAAGAAAGTCACCAAGATTAAAATGGTCAGCTGGCCATAGTTATTGGGAGCCTTCCTGTTACACTAAGGGAAGGGAAGTGTTTGATGAGTCTAAATGTTTCTTCTCTTTAAGTAATAGAAGCCAAAGTGCATTTATATCTTTTCTCGCTAACGCAGTGCATCCAAGGAGTTTATGGCAGAAATCACAGTGGCCAACACTGAGCTGCCGGTGCTGCGGGGCAAACGTTACACACTGCACAACAAAGTCTGTTTCAAATCCCCCACTGAATAATTGCAAATAAACCCAGCCATGTTTTTTTAATTAATGGGAAAATAATAAGATAAGAGTTAGAGCCATGAGGTTTAAAAACAGCCGTAGAGTTCAGGATACATTTGCTTTCAATTATAAATAAAACATATTCTACCAAAGGCCGCAGCTCAAGTAGTAATTGGTGTTTTTTGTTTGTTTGTTTTGTTTTGTTTGTTTGTTTTTGTTATAAGTTGCTAACAATTTGCTAGAATGGCCACATTCCTAAAACTATGCCTCTGATGGGTACATGTCCTTCTTCCTCACATGTCAAGGACAGTGAAGTCATTCTGAGCATTAGCCAATCAACGGTCTATCTCAGGGTTTGGACTTGTGGCCAAAGCCCACACATGAACGACTCACTGTAGCTGACATGGGAAGCTACATGGTCGTTTGACTGTGGTTTTCATACTTTTTCCCAGGAATGCTTCCCAGAGGCAGTTGCTATTCGAGTAACCATTTGTCATTTGCTAAAAGATGAAGCCTTTGACAGAGCTGACAGCAGGCTACAAGGGGTCTTGTTCATCCATCTCAGTTTCATAGACTTCATTTTGAAGAGTTACCTATCTCCACCTCAATGTCCACTATGTCCATCTGTGTTTGATGGGTGGGTGGTAGTTGATCTGGACCGACTGCAACATTCCAATCTAGGGAGTTGTTCCTGGGTGTCCATGCTGCTTGATAAATTGCTTTGAATGTTCTGAGTCAGGGAAAAATCTTAGGCCTAACATATACTTTTCTCTTCTCCCAGTACTCTTTTATACTGTTTTTTTTTTTTTCTTAATGACTCCTTCCCCCTCCACTTGTACTAGGATTAAATCTATGGCCTTACATATGCTAGGTAAGAGCTCTCTATGCTCCCTAGGGCACTCTAGCCTCTTTATTACATTTAAAATTTTTGGAAAGATTTGGTCTTAGCAAATCCTCAAGGCTGTAACTTACTCTGATGTCCAGGAAAGCTTTTGAACTTGGGATCTTCACCTCTCAGCCCCCTGAATATATGGGATTAAAGGCCTTCCCTCGCCATTTTCTCATATCTTAAATTGGTAATCATAAAGGTACCTATCATTTCTCAAATCACAATTCTACTAAGTTATAGTTATGCCTGAAAAATTCTTTTGATAAATGACATGAGCTAACAATTTAATCTTCTTATATCAGTGACAGATTTGTTATTAAATCTATTCAAGTAAACAGACACATACATCCTACAGGAAAGAGCCATAAATCATGGGATTTGGAGAGACAGGTGGCTTCTAGCTTCTATTTCAAGCTTATGGAATTTTGTGGCAGCCCTAGCTACCTATAATTCCTCTTGCTTTCTGTCTCCTAAAACTTAACAACCTTCAGCAACCACGAAAAGAGCACAGTTGTCACATGGGCTATCAAAGCAGTGGGATTAAATGGCAGGCAAGCTTTGGGGGGTGGGGAGACAGTACATGTGCCTCACCTGCTCCTCTGTCTTCACTCTCTACTTCCTCCTCAAGCAATATCGCCATTTGCCCAGAATACAGCAACTCACTTGGTATCCCCCAGTGTTGCCTTACCTGTGGAGAATTCCATGTAGCTGGACTGTGAACCACACTTGATCCAATACATAGATTTTAAATTAACAAGTAAACTTGTCCCACCCTAAGCAAACTTTTCTGTCTTTCCTTCTACCAGTCCCCAATATGTCTCTGAGCCGCATCCTAATCTGATAGCTGACAACATTAATTCTCTGTTGCAGAAAAACCAATTACCCCAAACTTAGTGGCTTCAAAAAAAAATCCCCTATAACCTCACCCTTTCTCTTTTGAGCTGGAACCCATTAAACTGGATACCCTGTTCAGGGTCTCAGAGGACAATAATCTGTGTGCCCTCTAAGTTAGTCTTCTGTCAGGACTATGGGTCTTCCCTACTCCTATCTGCTTGTTGGTAGAAATTGGATCCTTGGAATTGAAAATGTCTTTTTTCCTGCTTATCCTTAGCTGAGAGATACTCTCGAATCAGACAGGCTCTCTTGCTCCTTACCATGTATGTATATTGCTAACAAATAGAAACTGCATTCTTCAAAGTTACAGGAAAATGCCACTCAAGTCAGCTAAGACAGAGCCTGACTCGACACCATGATGGAGCCCGATACCATCATAGGAGAATTTGCTGCTCATTTTTACTCTCAGATACTACCCAATGGCGGTTGTAGCATCCATCATTTCTGTCAGCTAAAAACAAGGCAGTTTTCATGTGCATGTGTTCATGGATGGGCGTATGGGTTAGTTAGTGTCAAGGTATGCATGTGGAGCTTTGAGGACAATTTTGCATGCCCGCCCTTACCTTCTGCTTTACCAATAATAGATCCTATTTGTTGTTTGCAACTGTGCATGGCAGACTAAATGGCCCATGAACTTGGAGGGACTCTCCTGTCTCTACTTCACACATCTCTGTAGGAGGGCTGGGCTGTATGTCCAGCTTTATGTGGGTTCTGAGGATTTGAACTTTGATTCTCACATTTGGGCTGCAAATGCTTTACTCATGGAGCCAGCTCTCCAGGCTTCCTAAAGCATTTTCTCAACCCTTGAGACATGCGTTTTTCTCTACCTAATACATTCCATTATCTTTCCCTGCCTATCCCTAAAACCATGACCTTCGTTAATTCTTCGCATTTCCCTTCCCTCCCTTTAGGGCTTCCATTACATGTAAAATCTTGCAGGGCATTTTACTAACTCTGACATTCACTATAATTATCAGGCTATTCTCCCAAACACAAACATATCTTCTTTAGGTTTAGGGATGCAGCTCTATATTCAGTGCTGTGTAACATGATGTTTTCTACATAGGCAATGTCTGAAAAATGCCAGTGGAATTCAATTGAACCAAAATGGAGGAATCAGAGAATATACAACTTGGAGCAGAGTTTTGAGGTCATGTAGACTAAACTCTTTCCCTTGTTGCTCTTGGCTGGAGGCTATTGGCATCTCTTCATGTTTGTAAGTCCCATCTGCTATCAAACATTTTTATGACATTTATTTCCTCATTATGGTCCTTATTGTGCTTTATTTATCTATGTGTGAGGCACAGGAGAGTTGGAAATCCTCCTTCCTCTCACAGTATTTCCTTCCCCAAAGCCCCAGACAGCTCAGACTCCTATGCCCAAGACAGGTCTCCAGGGTTCCCATGATAGCATGATTCCCCTCTTCCCTAAACGTCTCTCTGCCTTCTCCATCCCTCTACCATCAATTTCAGATTTCCTGTCCTGACATTCAAGGCCTCCTTATACTTTGAGTCTGTCTTTATCACCTCCCTTATTTTCTCCATGTCTCACTCCCTAGCTCCCATTCCACATTCTGGGCATTCCTCCAAGTTTCTCCATATTCCTGGAACCATCCCTCTGCTTTCCTTTCCTCCAATCTCTCCCACAATCTATCAAGCCTTCTCTTATTTCTCTTATGGTCTCTCACTCTAAAAAATTCAAGGAGACTCTCCTTTGGCACAATGAGCAGATGTGTATTTAATTTGCTATCCCAAAACATTGGCTCATGACTCTTTGACCAATGAAATAGATACAGGAAAGACCATTGAAGTCTCAAGCAGCTTCCAGAGTTGCATGTGGGGAAGCAGGATGGGAGCCTACCACAGAGGGCAGAATTAAGTTGTCTTATCCATGTGACATATTTAAATTAGGAAGGGTAAGAGTTCTTTGAGTTCTGATCTATCACTCTAATAGGCCACCCATCATTTGGAGAAAGGGAAAGGGAAGGTTTAAGTTCAGCTATCGTGGTTACCAGCTGATATGGTTTGGATACATTAGATAAATTCAGCAATTTGCTTTTCCTTCTTTCTAAATGGAAATTATCCTCATGATAGTACCCAATGATATCAGTTGAATAAGTCAACACTGTAAAGACAGAGAATTTTTCAAAATACATGCAAATGACAGGAGCCCTCATACAGCAGCATGTGTGACTGTGGTTTGTATCAGATTATCAGCTGTGATTGGCTGGAAAACATCACTGTCTCCCCTAGGAACTTCAAATATATTGTAAAGCTTTTTTTTTTTAAAAAATCTTCTTTAACTCAACCACCTGTTTTGCAGGTATCATTAAACTAGGGACATTTTAACCGAGAAATACGTGAAAACATGTTAGGATTTTCATTGAAGTTGGTGACATTGCTGTCACATTCCTTCTCTTATTTCTCTATCCAGAGTTCTCTCCTCACATCTCCAGCTCATTAGACCCAAGGCAATTTATATTCCTGGACTCATTTACTGCCTTCTCCTCTTTTATTTGACATCGCATCTTGGTCCATTTTCTGTTGCTATGACAGAATGTCCAAGACACAGTAATTGATAAAGTAAAGAGTTTTATATTTGGTTCACATTTCTGGAGATCTAGAACTTCAAGATCCAGCAGCCACATTGGGCCATGATTTCCTGTTATGTTAAGGCATGGAAGATGGCATGAGATGGTAAGAACCTGTGGGAAAGATCACTGAGGATAGCCTTGCTTTATTACAACTCATTCTTCAAGTCATTAACCATCGAAACAGCAGGAATTCATACTGAGGAGGCAAAGGTCTTCCACTTGGGCTCCAGCTGCCAGCATGGCTAGGATGAAATCTTAAGATGAAACCTGAATTTTAGAGAGGATAAAGCCTATCCAAACCAAAGCATTGGGCTCGCTAGCGAGCTTTCATGATTGCATTTACTCTCTGCCCCACTGAACTGACAGAGACTGCCATGGCCTCAGTCTGGAAAACTCAGTGGAAGGTATGTATTTGGCGGCATTTAAACCTCGCCTTTGTCCATTAGAAGCTTCCTTTGGAAAACCACTGAACAAAATCATTAATGACTTCACTGTCTGAGGTTCTCAAAGGCCTGCTGTTGTGAATAGATAGCTTCTACCACCTTTTGTTCTTGCTAAACACTGGCTACAAGTTTGGTCAGACTAGCGTATGACTCTTCTCTGATTCCCAGCACAACCAATATAACAGTGATAGCATGTTTTCCCTAATGTTCCTTGATACAATAGCTTTTTTTTTTTTTTTACTGTTTTGTAGTTCTTTAAGAGATGAATAGAAATAAAAAACCTTCATTGGTTTCTGATATGTTCAGAACTTTCCCCCACTGAGACAGTAATTGAATCAAACAATCCCGATTCTATGCATAAATAGATGAATGGATGATAGATGGATGGATGGATGGATTTTCTTGAGACAGATTCTCACTCTGTAGCTCAGGCTTGCCTTGATTTATTACATACCACTTAGGTATCTGAGGTTACCTCTGAATGTATGGTATGCCTACTGTCTCTTGTCTGAGCCTCTTGGGGTTACAGGTATGAGTCACTGCACTTGGCTTGAAGGGATTTATCATTGATCTTAAGGCCCAATGCCTTTTGAGAGTTTCAAAACTTCAGAGCAATTTGATGTGAAAACCTGGATCAGTTAGTTAACTCTTTAATCAGTCTTCTCTTTAGTTGTCTTTAGAATTTTAAATTATAAATTATCAGAATGAAAATATAATTTATCCTTTAAAGTTTTTTTCCTCTCACCAACCAGTTACATTATTTCTAAAAGCAATGGTAGTTTTATAGATCACATACTCAGACTTTTGTCTATTTTTACTCTATTTTATTCTATTATTTACTATCTAATTTTGCTTTAGTCTAGTCTTTTTTCAACCTTTGCAAACAGATCTTACTCTTTTACATTTACTTTGAAAACTACATTGAAGGGTGTGACTGGTCATCCAGGTAGTGGGACCAGATCTTGTACTCATTGCATGAGTTGGCTGTTTAAAACCTGGGGCCTATGCAGGATCGTTTGGCTCGGCCTGGGAGGAGGGGACTAGACCTACCTGGACTGAGTCTACCAGGTTGACCTCAGTCTGTGGGGAAGGCTTTGCCCTGGAGGAGATGGGAATGGGGGGGGGTTGGGGGGAAGGTGAGGGGGACGGGAGGGGGGGAGAACAAGGGAATCTGTGGCTGATATGTAGAACTGAATTGTATTGCAAAATAAATTAAAATAAATTAAAAAAAAAACCACTTATACCCATTTTCAACCCATATGCTGAGTCACTTGAATTCACTATTGTGTTAGTGATTAGGAGGAATTCTATGCCAGTTTCTTCCAGTTCTTTCCAAATAAAGAAATATTTTTATTATGAACTATAATAATTTAAGACTAATTGGTGGTTCCCTCTAAACTCAGTGCTTAGGAGTTCTTTGGTTTGAAATGCCATTAACTCAATGATCCAACAGATTTCCTTTCTGTGGACATGGAATACAGAGTCAGGAAAACAGATGTACCAAAGTAGCAAAATATTTGGGGTTATTAGTTGTCCATCGTTGAGCAAGAAAATGCCATAAATTTACCAGCTTAAAATAACAAATGCATCATCTTGCAGTTTCTGTGGTCAGAGGTCCAGGCACATGGTAACTGGGTTCTCCTCTTTGGGTCTCAAGGGAAAAAGTGATGTGTTGGCCAGGCAGGGCTGTCATCTGGACACTCTGGGGAAGAGACTGTGTCCAAGATCATTTAGATTGTTGGCCAAATGTATCTCCTTCCAGTTGCTGGTTGGAATAAGGTCCTTGTTTTTTTTGCTGGATATTAGCCAGGGGCTACTTGCTGGCTCTTCTACATGGTTCCTGGTGCCCTTCATATTTTCTACATGTCCCCCATCTCCACATCAGCCACAGCATGTCTAGCCTGGCACAGTAAGTCTCCCTGACTTCAACTAGAAGGCTAGAGAAAAAGCTCTACCTTTAAAGTCTCAGGACTAGCTTTGGACCACCAAGCTGATATCCTTATCAACTCCAGTAGGATGATGAAATCCACATTGCAAGTTGACTGGAAAACAGTGCCCAAGTTAAATGTGATGTTATTTCTGGGTGTGACTGTTAGAGTCTTTTCAGACGCTCTTAGCATCTGACATGGTGGGCTCACTTGGAGCTGATGCTCATTTGAAGGCACATGGACTTCATCTAGTTCCTAGAGAACCTAAATAGAGCAAAAGATGTAGGGGAAAAGAATGAGTTCTCTATGCCTTATAAACTAGGTTACTGCTCTTTTCCTTTCCTCAACCAGAAAGTATACCACTGGCCCTCTCATTGTCAAAATAATATGCCCAGTGTCCTAGGTTTCCAGTTTGCAGACAGTAGATTATAAGATTTTGGATTTCCTAGTCTCCATAATCGAGTGAGTCTAAATCATAATACCTACCTCTGTATCTGCATCTTCCTCTCCCTTCCATTTTCCTTCTCCCTGTGAAATGTTTCTGCCTCTCTAGACATTGCTGATTAATTTTTGTACCACATGGCATGGCACAAACTATCATTAGAATCACAAAGTTGGGAGATTTAGTCAGGACATTTCAAAAAAAGGAACTTTTATCTTCCAACTTCTGCCTATCACACTGGACGTATAGTATACTGTTACTGTTTATGGGGAAGTTTCAGAATCGAAGAGCTAGCACAGAGAAGGTGACTCTGCCTGGGAATCGGATGATTTGGAGTAAGAAGGAAGTTTCCAGTAAACAAATGGAAAAAGCTTAAGCTGCATTGATAAATTTTCTGCAATTGCTCCTGGAATGAAATGGTGGGAAACCTCAGATGATCTAACAAGGAGAGAAAGAAGGGAGGGAAAAAAAGTAAACAGTTTGTTAGAAACGATCCAGAAATACCAGCCCTGAGCTTAAATATACTGACACAAACAACATGAACCGAATGAAAATGAGGCGCCATCAAGGGAAAGGAGCCATACAAGAGAATAATCAGTGAGGAGGCAAAGAGCCCAGCGAGGAGAGAGACATGAACACAGAACAGAGAGTCCTGAGTGAGAATTCCCAGAAGATCGAAACACTGCATAAACAAGTACCCAGCTCAGAAGCCCGTTCCGTGACTGAGAAGTTGCAGGGTTTAGGAAACACGGGTGGTAGGAGGGAGATGGAGCCAGGACATTTCACGGTGGATCAGTTTTGTGGATTGCAAGAAGGTCATAGATTAGCTGGGAGTGATATAATAAAACCTTGTCCTAAGAGGAAGCACAAGCAGCAAGGTAGGAATCTCGATCTCCAGAGACTCCACTGCTAATGTGACAACCCTTTGCACTCACCGTCCACCTAATTCCAGGACAATAAATTGTAAAATATTCAAAATGATATGAACCCTTAGAGATAATCTGCTTGAAGCCCTTATTATAAATAGGTAGACCACAAGCAAAAGAAGAAAAAAAATACAAAACAAAACAAAAGATGAATGAGAGCTGGGCGGTGGTGGCGCACGCCTTTAATCCCAGCGCTCTGGAGGCAGAAGCACGTGGATCTCTGTGAGTTCGAGGCCAGCCTAGTCTACAGAGCGAGTTCCAGGACAGGCTCCAAAGCTACACAGAGAAACCCTGTCTTGAAAAACTGAAAAAAAAAACAAAATATGAATGGGTCAAAGAGGAACTATAGGATAGTGATGTCTAGACATAATGTCTTCAAATTCTTAGCCCAGTGCTCTCTCTTGAATGAGACCTAAGGTTCCCTCTTGATAATGAAGATAATGAAAATAAAGCCAGGAGATGTTATAACAGCAATTAATAAGCAGGTTTTAACCTAATTCTTGTTGAAGAGTCATTGTGGATCTTCTCTTGGATGTTTCTAGAAAAACTCCCATGGCTTTATTCGTAATAACCTTGAGTCTTCCTGAAGACAAATGTCTAGATTACCATGCAAGGAGTTTGGGGAAAAACACTATCAATGACATCTGGATTGTAAAGATTTCAGTATTGGCTAGGATTAAAGAATTATAATTACATCTGGCAGAAAAGGAATTTTTTACCTTCATATGGTATCTATCTTTGAACAAAGACTGTTGTAAAATGTGAATGTTAATGAGAAGATATGGACTCTACATGGGTGGTAATAGTTTCTATCCAATAAATATATGCATAAAAATGCATAAGAGCTTGTGTGGATGGGTCTTATTTCCTATTAACGTGGTAGAAGTTGGAGTATAATGTTAATGCTCTTCTTTTTAGGGTAAATATATCATGCATTTAAGAACGTGTGCCTCGTGGATGGTGTTAGACTGTGTACTGCAGAAGTCTCGAGAATGTCATTTTCATTCCAGCACCTGTGATTATGGGGCAGGAAAGCTGTGATGTTATACACTGTGTTATTCAGGAAAATGCATCTCAGAGGGGAACATCATAATATATGGACCATAGCATAAGCCATTCAGCCCAATAAGGCATCCATCACATTTGGCTGCAACTTTTCAGAAGTCCCCCATATTGGCTGAGAAGGCTAGAGGATGCTCTCTTGTCCTGGCTGAAAAAAAAAAAAAGGCCTTTCTGCTATTGAGATACCATCTTAATTTAATAAGTACTCTTGCTCCGAAGCTTTCCAGTTTGCACTCAGGCCCGTGGGAGCAGCCCAACACCAGTTGGAGAAAGAAGAGCATAGTAATGGGCTGAGACATCTAAATAAGATAGAGAGGGGAGGCCACAAGGGAACGGCAGACGGGTGATGAATCTCACCACTCACAAGGAGGCATGGTGACAAAAGCAGGGAATTAAAAATAGACAACATTAATCCAGCCAAACTTATTCAGACAGTGTTCTAACTTAACACATTGAGCCAGAGGCATCTTCTCACAAGTACATGAGCTTAGGTGTTGAGTCCTGTAACCATTAGCTGCTTTCAATTATAACTTATGAGGAAGAATCTCTTCACTTTCTGAGCACACCTGGGGCAAACTGTGGTATTGTCACATGCATCTGAACCTCCGTTTTCCCACAGACAGGCACACTAGCAGTGTGATTTCTGGCTGAGAAAGGAAAAGCAGAGAGAAAGGGGGAACACGAACACTAGAATTACAACTTCAGAATCTTTGGCAGATTTCAGTTGAATGTTTGCGATTGCCCCAGCTTTTAGAAGAGCTAACCACTCAGGGGAGGCTGGTCATTTTTATTTATAATGTCTAATTCAATGTAAATACCATGTGTAGTGATAAGAACAAGAAAAATGGGTATGCTCACTTCAGATATCATGTTTCTTCCTTTCCACTCCTTTCTCCAGCTCTGTGCCCTTCCCTTCCTACCCCTAACTCTTGACTTCAAGTAATTCCACTTTTCCATATCTCCTCTCACCCTTTCTACCACACAGTCCTTAATAACTAAGGACATGAGACTCAGCCTGATTCAAACACCAAGATAATAAATGTCCTTCATTCTATGGAGTTCCATAAATATTAAATCCCTCCTTAAATAAGGTCTACCCAGGGACACTGGAGAAACACATGCCATTTCCTTCTCTAAAATTACTGCTCACACCAACAAACATGCTTTTGGTGTCTGAGACTACAAGAGCAACATACTGAAGGATCTACACATAATATAATGAATTTCTTCCTGGAGCTTGGAGTAAGCATCCCTTCCATGACTCTGACTGAAATGAAACGCAAGTAACAAATACTACACAGAATTTCCTGTGATGTCTCAGAGTCAGGCTACAAAGAAAAGGAACCATTAATTACTTGTTACGTACTTGTTCAAAATGTATGTAACAAAAATAAATACAGCGAGCCAGTCTCTGGAAATGGACAACGTGTTTGAAAACAAAACCACTCTGCTCATAGAAGTATAGCAACACTACAAGATCTTTAATCATGTTTCAAACACCTAGATGCAAGAGAAATCATGCTTGATCTGTGCTGCCACAGATTCCTGCCTCCTGGACCAGGAGGGATGTTTCTGAATGTTCTTCCCTTAGCTGACATGCAGCCACAGCAGGATTAAGGAAATGAGACAACAGCTGTAGCTTGCATAGCAGGGTAGCTTCCTTTATCAGTGTGGCTGTGCCTTCTTGCACCACAAGTACTCTGATGTAAACCTGTCCCTTTGTGGCCTCAGATATTTTCCATTACCCAACACCTTTCATTTACATTGCATACCCTTTATTACATGAACCATACGTGCCCATGAAGATGCCACGCCCTGGGTTTAGTGCACATACACAAAACACCGTAAAACAGATCTTGTTTCAGTAGGCTACTCTTTTTCTGCTTTAGCCAACAGAATCTGAGCCTGGAGATTTATAAAGCCTGAAGTCCAGATGCAGAGACCAGACAAACAGCATTAAACTCAGAGCCAAAAGTCAACCTTTGTCTATTGCTGTTTTCCCAGACAGTTAATTTGCCCAAGCCTCTCAGTCCACGTCCTCCACTACCTCACCTACCTGGTTCAAACTGTTTGTATTGGGGGGCTTATTTACTCAGCCATCTACTTCCTGGCTCTGTGATTCTGTTTGTTAGATCCTGTCGTCACCACCAGGCTGGAGGCCAATGTTTGTACTTGGTGGGAGTAAAGGGAGGCATAAACAGAATCAACCCTCTTGTGTTTTAAAAAATCAGGCTAGAATTATATACATATTTCATGTCAGAAAAAATAAAATGTGTCTTGGCGGCAGCTGGGAAGCTGGAGCGCTTGGAGGGGGAGTGGAGAATTGGCAGAATCATCATTCCCCATATCCTTGGCCCCCCGCCTAACAATCATTCAACCTTTTACTCTTGGAGGCAGCTCTTTCCCCCACTTCGGAGGCCTTCCAATTGCTACAACATCCCTGCAGTCATCTTTAGCATGTTGTCAGGACTCAGAATGCCTTGAACAGGAAGAGCCCTTTTACAAAATGGTGTACATCTTCTAAATTTGTGTAGGCTTGTTGTTCAGATAACTGCAGGGAACCCCAAATTTTTCCTAAGGGTAAAACAGGGTTCAGAAGTCAAGACCAAGGCACACAAGGATTGGGTGACAGATATGAAAGCATGTTTACCGAAAGAATGGGAATCTCTTTTCCTGTGTTCATAGAGCGCTCTGATTATTATGTGCTGAAAGTTTATCTAAATTGTTCCATACTCCATGGCTTCTTTCCAGCTTGAAGGGATGTAGATCTTAGCTTGTGGTCCTTCTGAACATCTCTAAGGGTTGCAGTCTCTTCCTCTGGATTCTCCCTTCCCCTCTCCTCTCTCTCTCTCTCTCTCTCTCTCTCTCTCTCTCTCTCTCTCTCTCTCTCTCCCCCTCCCTCTCTCCCTCCCTCCCTTCCTCCTCCCCACCTCAAGTTCTGGGCATTAGTGATGGTTTGAATGAGAATGGCCCCCACAGGTTCATATATATATATATATATATATATATATATATATATATATATATATATATATATATATATATAAATGTTTGGTCCCTAGTTGGTGGAACTCTTTGGGAAGGATTAGGAGCTATGGCCTTGTTGGAGGAGGTGTGTCAGGGGGATGGGCTTTGAAGCTTCAAAACTCCATGTGCTTCCCAATTAGCTCTTTGCATCCCACTTTCAGATAAAGCTGTAAGCTCCCAGTGCTGCTCAAGTGCCATGCCTGCCTGCCTGCTGCCATGCTAGTCATGGACTAGCTATCTCATATCATGGACTAGCTAGAGTCCATGATAGTCATGGACTCTAACCCTCGGGTATTGTGAAGGCCAATAAACCCTTTCTTTTGTAAGTTCCTTTGATCACGTTACCTCATCACACCAACAGAAAAGTGACTAAGACAGGATTGAACCTAGGGCTGCCTTCATGTCAAGCGAATGTTCTGCCACTCCTCCGCATCTCCAACCCCTCCCCTGAAACATTTCTTGACCTTAAGCCTCACCCTTTCACTCCTAGTCCTCAGTGTTTACCTGGCCGTGCTAGGAGGGAACACTCTGTAGTAACATTTTCTCATTCTGCATCCTCAAGCTCCAACTAAGTGTGGACTCCATTCACAACTGCGATCTCTAAAACCCAAAAGATGCCTGGTGAGGGCACTGCTTGGCTGTGATGTCCTCAACATATTCCAGAATTTAAGGGCATTTTTTTTAGATGCAGATCTTAGGACTTAGAGAATAAATTTTTTAAGACCTACATGAAAGTGATGCCTTTTCCAGCCCCTTCAAGCCTTTACTGTCTGCTCTCCTCATGTGTGTCTGTCACACATCCAATATTTGAAGGTTACTTCCAACTATTAGTGCCGCTTTCAAATCTAGTATGGAGTTCTATTCCCCACTTTCAACCCTAAAAAGGCTCCGACTAGCCCTGTCATTCACAACCCCCAATCTAAGCTCATTCAAGCAGTTTCTTTCCTCCTAAGTAATCTACTCCAAGCAGTAAGCCAAGCTGTAGAATTCTTCATCCCTTAGAGTGCCCCACAGTGCCACCAAAATAGCATTTTTGGAAACCCAACCCTGCCAGCTGTGTTTCAAGAATGTAACCACATAGTTTAGTTAAAAAATGGGATCTTCCAAATTCAAGTGGTATGTGCAGTTTTCTTCTACTGTTATCAAAATGGAAACAAACACTGTTGTTCACTCCAAACAAATGTTCTGTTTGGAAAGATGAAGAGTGGTGAGACCAACAGAGGGAAAAAAATAGGAGTATCAGTGGCCTGTCCATCTGCATGAACCGTCTACACCTTCTGAATTGGGAATACAAGTATGATGTTTACTAAGAAGTAGAATGGATACATCACATTTCCTCTTTAGGAGAAAGATAGTATTTCTTACACTTATGTGGAGTGCGAAGGAAGTCTAAAACTCGAGTCTCCACATACCTTGATTTTGTGCCTTGTTTGCGGTGATACTCTCATGGTGGTCTAGCCCCCATGAGATGGTTGGCCCCTGATGACAAGCTTCAATTTGGAAAATATTCCACGGAGGGAAAAATATCTGTGTACCACTCTCATTCTCTTCTCCTTCTTTTGGACATGACTGAAATAGGAGGCTGGGAAACTTGCCTTATCTAGAATTCAGTCCCAGATTTTGGCATTGTGCAAAGCAATCCAGGCATTCAAATTATACTATTGCAATCCTCTTCCATTTTTGCCAAAAAACAACTTTTGATGAGGTCCTCTACACTTTCTCTGTAGGTCATACCATCTCCCCCAGATGTGAAGGTTAAGGAACTAGCATCAATCAATGTTTGAGAATTTGAAAACCAGGGGTATAACCTCAAAGATTCTGAATTGGTCTTACTTTTGGTTGAAGGGCTATTCCTCCCTCAACTCTGTGTTGTCAGGAGACTTAACCAGTATAGATCATCTTGTATGGATTATGAACAAGGAAGACCTCAATTCTGATTCCCATCAGGTCCCACTAAGTCTCACACCATACAATTTATGACATTCTCCAGTCCTTTATTTTTCTACCAGTCCATCATCTGCTCCTGTGTACTCTGGATTTTAGAAAAAATTCACCTGGATTCATAGTAGGATTTTTAAACATTTGCTGAATACCCAAATAGGTTATTACATATGGTCTAATTTGTCATGTGACTCCAAGGACACCCCAATGTTTTCTATTTTCACATGAAACACTGGCATTTCCTTCTTTTTTTGTTTTTTGTTTTTGTTTTTTGTTTTTTCGAGACAGGGTTTCTCTGTGTAGCTTTGCGCCTTTCCTGGAACTCACTTGGTAGCCCAGGCTGGCCTCGAACTCACAGAGATCCGCCTGGCTCTGCCTCCCGAGTGCTGGGATTAAAGGCGTGCACCACCACCACCACCGGCGGGCATTTCCTTCTTACCTTTACCAATACCATCTTGCTTTCTAAGCACTAACCTCATGGGATTGTCCTTCATAGACTATTCTTACCTTAAAGAACATACACATTCTCTTACTTTGAAACAGTGAGTCAAAGAAGGAAATTATGCAATCAACAGTCCTTCCTTTACTTATTGGAGAAGTATTTTGTTGTTGTTTTTATAGTTTATGATTGAGATTGCCAGAATATGAACTAGGATATCTCTTAACTTTGCTTTATAAGGTGTTTTGCATATAGTTTTCACAACAATATTATTCTTATATTAATATTTACACTATAACAATATCTACAAAGAATCCAATGACATTTTTCATGAGTAACTGTCTACTCCAGACTCTCACTCCAGTAACTCTGGAATTGTCTGAAGGAAAAAAATAGCAACAATATACATTTAAAGGCTGGTCACTGGAAAGATAAGGAAGATTGTGAAACATGGAGGAGCTTATCAACAGCAATCAGGTGCTAGAGGAGTGCCACTTGGGCATGAGTTCAAAGCTCCACCCTCTTGTTTAGTAGAACAAATGTCCTAAATGACAACAGTGGAAAAAATACAAAGAAAATGATAAAGGTAGATCATAATCCTCAATAATTAATAACATTTATGTTCAGTGTCACTTGGTATCTAATGGAAAGTTATTCTTTATCATTGAGATAGAAAATAATTATATGTGTTTTTACACTGGCTTCTCTTTTGTATAATATCGACAAAAGTATTTTAAATACTGTAATGATAAACATTCCCCTATTCTTTTTGCTCTTGTGAAATCACCCTTCTGCATTCACAAGATCCAAGTCTAAAAATGCAATCATAGATCAAAATTATGCCTGAAAAACTTGTGAATACACAGGAGCTATTTCTTTGTCTTTATTTGTTAAGCAATATAGCATAGCAATTGCTTCCATAGGATGCACTGTATTAGGTTTGCCAAGTATTTTAAAGATGATGCACTGTATAGGACAGGGTGTTTGCTAGTTAGATAAAATATGTTGTCATTTTCTATGAAGTAACTGTCAGTGGAGAATCCTAGGAAAGTCTTCTATAGATACTGTAGATAGCACAATGAATCCTCAGTTGTCCATTCATCCCCTCTTTTCTCCATCAATAGCATTCAGAGTGATTTCTTAACATTGCTACTCCACAAGTTCACAGAGTTTATTTGCCCAGTTAGGCAAGGGTCAAAAAACCAAGGTATCAAAATGCTCACCAAAAATGATCATTAGCTTTGTCAACCCTGACTATCTTGATTGTCTTTTTCCATGCAAAGTACAAATACAACAAATAAAATGTGATTATAAAAAATATAATTGGAAATTCTAAGGCACTCATATAAAAACTAATCAATAAGATATTTTAAAAACATGATAATGTGTAGTATATCTAATAAATAAAACTGTTAAACTCAATACATATTGAATGTTACCTTCACTATTCTAATATCAATCATATGCTTGTCCAGAAAGAATGTCTAGGATAAAATTATTAGTAGTACTTAATAACAAAAGCAGTCTCTAGTCTTCCTGTCTTCCCTGGGCATCCTTGGAAACTATGTTAGTGTAAGTCTTCTGAATGACTGTATGTAGCAGCAACCTCCAACCCTTTAAAGCACATGTGTGTACACACACACCTGTACACATACCAAATCAAGAAATAAAGCTTTGTTCATGACTCTACTGGATGTTTAGAATTATTTATGATAAAATAGCCATACTTTAACTAATGTAGTTATTTCAGATAAAGAAGTTGGCAGATAATTGAATGCAATGGAAACAGGAGTAGAGGTCAGCCGCTCAAAAAGAAGGGTCATAAGGGCATGTCTCTGATAGGTAGGCATCATGCTTGTGTGTACTTGGTTTCCAAACACATTGGAAAAAATTCATGCTACAAATGCTGATCATAGTTTCCCTTCCCTCAACTCCTCCCATCTCCCCTCTACTTCCCCACTCACCCAACTTTACGCTCTTTTTTTCTTTTTTAGAAAACAAACAAGTAGGCAAACCAAAAAAAAAAAAAAGAATTTAAAAAAAGAAAAAAAAAACACAACACAGAAATAAATAAAAAATTAAAAATAAATAAATAAATACACAAAACTGGAAACGATAATATGTAAGCAAAAGACCAATAAGGCAAAAATGCCCAAACAAAGCATAATGAGACCAAAGGTCTACAAAAATATCATTGAGTTTGCTTTGTGTTGGCCATCTACTGCTGAGCATCGGGCCTATCTTAAAGGTGATTAATATACCCAGTGAGTTTTCATTGGAGAAAACTAACTTTTCTTTTGAAAGTGGATGTCAGTTTATGTTAACATCTTGGTTAGGGGTGGGAGCCCATGTCCACTTCCCTGTCTCGGTGCTGGGATCTAGTCTGGACTGAACCTTTGTAGGCCTTCGTGTGTTACCACAGTATCTGTGAGTTCATATGTCTCTTAGTCCTGTTGTGTCTGGAAGACACTGTGTCTTCAGAGTCAAACACCTCTTCTGGAGCTTACCACCTTTCTACCTCCTTTTCCACCCAGGTCCCTTGGCCCCTGATGGGAGGGGTTTGATGACAGATCTCATTATGACCGAGTGCTCCAAAACATTTCATTCTCTACACATTGTCCAGTTGTAAGTCTCTATGTTAGCTCCCATCTACTGCAAGATCTACTGATCGTCTACTGAGAAAGCTGAGCAAGCCACTGATCCTCGTTTGGATCTTCGAATAGATTTTAATTCATTGGGTTTTTGAGAATTTTACACCCTGTTTTCCGGATTGGTTGGACCAGTATGCATTCCCACTGACCTGAAACGAATGTTCCCCTTTCTTCACCCCCTCTCCACCACTTGCTGTCAGCTGTTTTCCTGATCTTAGCCGTGCTGACTGGGGTAAGATGAAACCTCAAAGTAATTTTAATTTGCATTTTCCTACTTGCTAATGATGTTGGTTATCTTTAAAAATATTTCTCAGCCATTTGTATTTCTGCTTTTAAGAGCTCTCTGTTCAGATCCATAAGCTATCTTTTAATTGGGTTCCTTGTTTTCTCGACTTGTTTTTTTAGTTCATTCTGGCTTATTCTGGCTATTAATCCTCTATCAGACAGATAGAGTTGCCAAGGATCCCCTTCTATCCTGTGGGATTATGTATTACTTGACTGTTTTCCTTCGCTGTGAAGAAGCTTGTAGTTTCGTGAAGTGCCATTTAGCGATTGTTGGTCTTAATTCCTGTGTGAATGTAGTTTTATTTAGACAGTCCTTTCTTACACCTACTTCTTAATTTGGAATCGGAAACAAAGTCAGTGTACTCCTTCAAAGGGAACACGTAAGTTGCCTGTATAGACTAAATGCCACAGACATACCAAGGATTAAGATGTGTTCTCATCCTTATCTATCACTCAGGGTGCTTATGGACAGTCACTAGAAAGGTCAAGTTCTTTGTCATTCTGCTAGCAAAAATAGTTGTTTCCCACAGCCGCAATGGGAAGAAGAAAGGATTAAATGAAGACTTCAAGTAATCTCACATTATATTTCTCACATCATATTTCTGGCTTTGATTGAGTTTTACTTTTCCTTGCTAAGCCACTAAGATCTGAAATATGTTGCCATTTTTTTCACCTCTGACTAAACAAAAGTCAAGTGGGAGTAGTAATATGCCAACAATCTTCCACATGGCAAATGAACATCCCTTCTTATTCAAAATGATGAAATGTATGAATCCCAAAATAGGGAAAAATAATCCTTGTTTTTTTTCATTCTGAAAGTGGCCAGTCAGATAAGCACATTCATGTTAATGTTATCACCCCAAAAGTCTGGTACCACGCTACTTTTTATAGTCGAGACCTATTATCCATGGAGTTGTACCACCTACCCAGTACTTTCCAATGGCATCTTTATCTCACTATGATTTTGGATACCATATGTGTTGGAATGCCAATGAATAAAAACGACTTGGAAAAGAAATATGCTTATCCTTCAAGCCTATAAAAGAATTAGATGGATGTATTCTCAAAGGTAAAGCCACATTTTAGAAAAAGAGGGGTGATATTTTGGTAATGTTAGATGGCATTGCCCTAGGGATAAAGGACCAGAAATCTTGAATCCTGTTCTAACCTCACAGCTCTTCCCTGTAAAGTCCTCAAAGAGTCTATAAAAACAAGCACTGAAGCAAACGAGAAATTGAAGTTCTCTTTATTATCAGCTTGGCCAATGCCAAGTAAACACAGTCAGAACTCTCTGGTACTGTGTCTAGGACACATGGCATCCTCTCAGATCCCGATCCAGACCCCTGACTCTAACTGGAATATCTTATCTTGCCATCTTAGCATCTTTTGGGCTGCTCACATGGGACAGGAGACAGAGGTAATAAATAAAGCAAGCACTACATGGAAAAAGAAATAAAATTAACCTAGAGACATTTCAGAAATAGGGTCTTTAAACAAGAAAACAAACAAAATACAAAACCAGCTCTTCCATAAAAAGTTATCTCTCATCACCAGGCAAATAGATCCTAGGCCTGTTTCCTAAGTGACAGAAACTAAGGAATTGCGAGCTTCAATATCAAAGATGGGCAGACAATCACAGCCCAGGCCCTCACACCTGATCTGATCAGGGGTATTGAGTAGAAACAAAACTTTAACATATAGTGAATTGATATAACACTAGTTCAATGAGACCCCATATATATAACAATTCATGAAAGAAGACCATAAATTTAGAGTTGGAAAGAATATATGGGAGAGTTTGAAAGAAGGATAAGGAACATAGAAATGTAGTAATTACATTATAATATCAAAAATACAATAATAAAAAAGAGAAGTAAAGATCAGAATTAAGGAACGAAGTGGCTGTTTTCCAAGTTTGTGTTACCATCACAATTCCTTAAGAATTATAAGAGGCACATAGGTCTTGGCTCACACCTCGTGGAGTACAAGGTTGGAAGTAATAACTTCACCCTCAGAATCCGTTACCTGGAAAAATGACATTAGGGGACCAGAACCCATCAAGGATCACAGAAGCAACTATACAGAATGGAAAAGGATCCCCAGAAAGTTCATTTTTGTCAAAATCTCATAGCTAGAAAATGCATTTGGAGGTTCTCTGAATCCCTAACTTTGGTTGTTATCATTTAAAAAAAACCCTGAGGTTCTTATGCTAGAACTTCACTATTAATTAAAACAATTTAAGGAGACAATTTGATTTTTTTATCAATCCTTACAATTTGAGCTGCATGGGAAATATACAAAACATATATGCTTCAGTGTTTTCTCCATACAAGTGACACAAGACAGACCTAGTTCTCCATACCGTCAGCAACATTCTCTCATAGATTTCCTATTTTCAAATATTTTGACCAACAAATCATAACAGGATGCAGTAATAGTAAAGTATGAGAACTTGACTAATGTAAAAACTATGCAATGATTAATTCAGGCTAATTAACATACATCACATATCTGTCACTTTTATAGTGGCACATCTAAAATGTACTCATGGGTGACTATAGTCTACACTACTATGATACTATGAGAAAGAGGCATCGTCACACTGAGAAGTTGTTATACCATCTTCCAGAGACATTATTTTTTATGAGAAATGGTAAGTGTCATCTAAGGGCTGTGAAACTATACTGTGACATTACCATGGTGGGGTCCATATTGTTTGAATCAATAACTCATTCATTTGCTAAATGAATGAATGAATGCCTGTATCATCAAATGAGAAAATGGTAAATTTTCTGATATCTAATATTGTGCACAACTATCCCATATATTTGACCAGAGGCGTTGTGTTTCTTACTGCCATGCTCTGATTTAAGTATAACTAAACTCATTCCAGAGTTGAGGAAAATAAAAACAAAGAGTTTTAATAACATTGTTCAAGGACACATGGTCAATGACAGAGCTGGCTTCCCTAGCCTGTTCAATCAAGTGTTTCTTCCAAAAGGCCCACATCTCTTTAGAGAGGCGTACATGGGCTAAGTGCTGAGGACAATCACTGCATTCACTAACCTCTTCTGTTGTACTTCTATAAGACGGAAAATAGATCCTAAGCAAGAACTTGGAAATAGGAAGTTCAGAGTACCTGGTGTGAACAGCAACTTCTATTTGGGACAGACGTTTGAACTTCAGAAAGCTCCTAAAATTAAATGCTTAAGAAATTACCATTGTAGCCAAACACTCTGACTTACGCAATGCCTAACTTCTTCATGAACCTCTTGAGAAAATGAAGAAGGGCAGTGGGAATAAATCTGTGCAGGTTCACAGACTCATACTCCATGGAATAAACCCCAAGGGAGGGGCTTTCCCTTCTTCAAGTTCCTGGGCACCACTCTTATGTCATGTGACTTACGTTACTCTCAGTTGTAAAGTGATCATTTCAGAAAGCAGTGTTCATCTCCCTGCCTCCTGTGAGGTACTAGGCACCCGTTATTTTGCACACTAGTCTTACACTTTTCTTTCCAGCACTAATTTCTCTCCTGAGCAATTTTTTATTTCCTCCTGATTTTTCTTCTCCATCAAACTTGGCTTCTAAAAGATTAGAAAATGTGTCCTTTCTGCTCATTATAATTGGCATCCAAAAGTGATTTGATGAATAACTGAATCCATTCAGCATTGATATAGTTATCCATATTAATCCGTGTTTGGTTGTATTTACTGAAGTAGCTGGTCCTCTAGAGCCAGCTGGATGCTCACTTATGAGCAAGGGTCACCTTGAAATAGGACGGATGGGCTTGTGTGTTCATGGAGAGACAGGTACCCAACTGACTTAGGTCTAGTGGCTCTCTGTCGAGACAGGGTTTAGGTTTTTGTGATTTTGTGAGTGGAATTGCTGATGTCCTCAGGTCTTTAGGAAGTTCCTCTGGAATCTAGCACAGAGAGAATCAATGAGAGGATTGTTTCATTCCTCCTCTGATCCTAGTCTAGATGGGAAATTCCAAGTTGATGTTAAATGGAGGCCATGATCTCATCAAAAAGCTCTTTATTAGGAGTTACCACAGGAAAGACACTAAGGACTTATCAGCCAGACAGAAGGCCCAAGCAAAACAAGGAAATTTGATTGTCTTAGAAAAAGGTAAAAGTCTAGAAAATTCTAAGAGATGTTAATGTGGGGAGGATACAGTTCTAAAGAATGACGAGTTGAGGTTCCTACTTTAGTCAAGTGACTATTTTAAAAACATTCCCTTTCTGTAACCAAGTTATAGTACACTGATGCTTCAGAACTTACAAATACAATTGCTTGAAACTAATCAAAGAAGCTTCAGTGTTAAGAAGTAGTAACTTACTGAACATCTTGTGGGAAGGGGTAAATAATTATCCTGTCTTTTTTGAAGCATATTTTTGAAAATACATGACACTTGATTTCCTTGATTTGTATGTGTACACACACACACACACACACACACACACACACACAAGCACACATACATAAAAAAATGTATAATTGTGTCAGTCAAGAAAGCTTACTTGTTCCCTGATGAACAACTTGTTCAAATGCTGCAGTACTCTGCAATCTGAAATCCTCTAAAGTTCTTCATTATCCATCAGTGTTGCCTTTGAATAGTTATCACATTGTCATGCGTAACTTGACAGAGACAGACCCTGGTTGGGACAGTCATCTTTTACTGGTCAGAACCTCCGGGAACCCCATTTCTTGTGGCTGATACATGCCTAGTTCCCCTCTATCCTGCATTCTCTCCCCATCAGCCTGATTGTTTCAAAGCTCAGTCTACCATCTGGTTCTGCATTCGTTTTCTGGGAGTATACCACAAACTGGGCAGCTTAGACAACAGATGTTTACTGTCTCAAGGATATGTAGCTACAGACCCAAGATCAAGGTGCTGGCAGTGTCGTCGCTGTCTTCTGAGGGCTGGGAGGGGGTCTGTTCTGTGTCTCTTGCCTTGTGTCTGGTAATCGCTGGCAACCTTTGGCATTCCTCAGCTTATAGGCACATCACTGAGATTTCCGTCTTTATTTGCACATGGATTTCCTTGTGTGTGTGTGTGTGTGTGTGTGTGTGTGTGTGTGTGTGTGTCCAAAGCTCCCCTTAAGAAAAACAGTCATATTGGATTGAGGCTCACCCTACTGAGCTCATACTCACTTGATATAGGAAAAGACCCTATTTCCAAACTAAGTCACATGCAAATATGAGAATGATAGAGCACTGTATCTTTTGAGAAGAATGAATCCAATCCACAATCCACAGAAGATTAAATGGAGAAGTTCACCCCTTAAAGTACTGGTCCCTTTTTTATCACCCTTATAACCCTGAAGTTTATTTCTCAGGCCCCTTTCTTCAGTTGTCAAGATCAGGTATTTTATTTTCTTCTACACAACTAAAGTAAATAATAATAGGGGTTTTAAAACTTGAGTGATCAACTAGTGGTAGACATGAAGCAGAGAGAGCAGTTCTCGACCTATGGGTCATGACTCCTTTGGGGCATCAAATGATCCTTCCACTGGGTATCCTAAGATACCCTCTGTGTATCAGATATTTGCACTGTAATTCATTACAGTAGCAAAATTACATATATGAAGTATTAACAAAATAATGTGATGGCTGGGGGTCACCCCAACATGAGGGATTGTATTAAAGGGTCACAGCATTAGGAAGAGTGAGAAGCACTATTTTGGAGGAACCAAATAACCTTCAAAGGCATATCCCTAGAGGCCTTTTTGTCTGCAACTAGATCTCCTACTAAAGGTTCCTCAACCTGGCGATAGTACCACTTCCAGGGAACCAGGTGTTTAGTACATGAGACAGCTGGGCAGGGACGTTTCCTATTCAAACCATAGCATACCTTTGATTTCTCAAGTCCCAATCTTCCCTTCTCTAAAATCAGGCATTTAAAACTTGTTTTAAAGACATTACCAGATAATATTAGTTTGGTTTTCTTCTGTAAAAGAAATGAGTTATCTCTTTCATTTTGAGGATGCCCCCAATAGAAATCCTGGGTGAATTCACCTCTTCCAGGATTCTTCAAGGAAGGCCATTTGAAGGCACAGATCACAGAACGAAGGACATCATTATCTTGTTTTCCACAATGCACATCTGGCAAGCACCAAATCTTTGGATGTTCATTTGCCAAAGAATCTGGGGTGAAATCATGAAAGTCATTGAGGAATGTCCTCAAAAGAGTGTTGCTTTTTGTTTATCTTTGCTGAGGTCTGAGCTGCAACTCAGCTGTCAGGAGCTCAGCAGTTACCTAAACAAGAAAAGGCAACCCGACCAGCACAGAATTCAGTAATTTCATCCCTTTGGCCATCTGATGCTATGGTTTGTCACGTGACAACAGTGTAGCAAGCCTCAGATGAAGCACAGACTGAGTCTTAATGGGAGATTGGAGGCAATGATGTCCATTCACCGGGCATTGGCTTACCCAGAAAGACTGGAGCAGGGCCATATGCTGCCATTAGTATTCCTCATGTGCAGGCTGCTACCTTTTGTCTCCAACACTGATGTACTCAATCAGCAACGTCTACCAATAAGGCTTTACTAAACCCTTTCACGTTCCAAATGCAGCATCGGAGACTCCATAAACAGGAGTGAACTAGTAGCAGTTTGAAGTTGTCATCATTGACAGCTTATGATTTATCTTAACTCTCCCTCGCCATTTGGCCATGACTTTAAGTAAACACTTTCCGTCTTCCTCATGTTCTCGTTACTGCCACCTCCCACTAATAAGAGAGACTGCCAAGAAAAGCATCCAGACAGTTCATTTACCTCCCAAACTTGCCTGAGAGTAGCTGCCCCAGTTTAGACAAGGGGCAAACCAACTACTGCACATTTTCAGCAGATGGAACAATGCTTCCCAAATTGTTTACATTAACATTATTTGCTTTCAGAATGTGTGTGTAACGAATGGGTAGTTGAATGAAATATTATGACGCACACTGAAGACGCTAGAAGTTCAGGCAGGCCATTTATGGTGATAGATGGAGATAACGCCACTTTGCTTTCTAAGAAGCCAGGGCACCCCAGGCAGCCTTCCTCTGTTAAGTCTTTGGCACCCTCTTCTTCTCTCAGGCTACCGAAATGCTTCAAATCCACGTGAAGTGTTCTTACTTTTCAAAGCATGGTGGTCAGAAACCCCTAGAACTGAGCTCACTCATCAAAAACGGATGAGACAGGTCAAGAACATTGCTTGCTGTGCTGTGCAGCAAGCTGATGCTGACATCATGCATGTCAGCCATCCTGAAATCTTTCATGTCTTGCCTGCATCAAACCAAGGTCATGTTGAGTACTACAGTGTCCTCTGGGAAAGTTGTCATAGTGAGTGTCATCCTCTCGACATGAAGCCACTGAGCAATGCTCTGGAATGACTAACTGTAGTACAGAGAAGGAGTAAAAAAAAAACAAAACAAAAACAAAACTTCTTCTGTTTTTTTGGGTACCCTTCTCCAAAAACAGACCCTAAAGCTTATAATAGGTATCCATAAGGGACAGAAAAAAAATTTCAAGGAAGTATCTTCAGTACCAGAGTTCTATATCAAGGCTTGCATTTATTCTGTTAGTGTCATCAAACTAAAATGAAAATTCCCTGTGTAGACTATTTTAAATGATCATTATTTGTTAAATCCTTAGGACTTTTACCATCCAAGGCTTTGAGTCTTGTTCCTTAGGAATACCTTGAATGCTTTCACCAAAACTCTTACTGCCATGGTGGGAAAATGCCATCAGATATGTATGAGTAGATTCTGAAGGACTTTCAATTTTTCTCGAAGTAACTACTAAAGTGAACTTAGATGTTTGCATGTTCTGTGGTTCATCAGAGGACAATCAGGGCGCAGGAGGTGTGGGGCTGAGGTTGTTGCATGAATATTTTTCTCATGACTAGGTTGGGCGTTATACAGATAGATGAGACAACACAGGTTGGACAGGCCAAGTTTGATGAGTAGCCTGCAGATCAACTTGGAATGTAAGAAGAGCTTCTAAGCATTGTCTCCTAATGTGTCAGCAGATTGCTCTATCTAGCAATCTGGATTGACATGTTCTCTGTGTCCCTCTGCCTAGCCACCTCTTTGCCTCCATCCATCTTCCTCATCCTTTCTTATTTCTCTTCATTTCTGTCTCTTCAGTAAGTCATCAGAAATACGACCTTCTGTGAAATGTGTAATATATTCCTCAGAATCCTACCTCCAGGCTCTGATTTCTACATTCACATTTCAGTTGCTTCCTCCTTCATGATATCCTTTTTAGAGCAGAGTCAGAAGGGGGACCATACCCTTCCTACTGGTCTTCTAACTCTTCTACCTCATCCCGAAGCTGCTGAGTGGCATCAGACAGCAACTGGCCCACCATATGATTGGAGGAGGCAAGGAGTGGGCCACAAAGATCAGAGGTCGGTGCTCTATACGTTGACATATGATACTGTAACAAACGGTTTTCCAAGACTGGGGGGACAAACAAGTAGTATTTTGTACTACCAGTGTGACATATTTTTTAAGTATTTTGAATATTGATATGACGAAAAGCAGACACAAAGTTTCTGTATTGATCAATGGGTGGTCATATTTGAGGTAGGGAGTTAAATCTTACCCATAGATCTTCCTCTTGGACCCAGCTCATCTAGACTTAGTGTGATGTTTTGGTTCACCACACCACCATGATCACTATTGCTCTACATCTTGGTGCAAATCCTACATGAACACTCCTAGGCAGCCAGTGCCGTGTTCATGGAAAACTGTGCTACAGCAACTGACTGCATTTTCTGTGCTTAAAGGCCAATTCTATTCAGTTATCTAAATTCTCAAGCACTTACAGCCCTTGCATGTAAAGGTCATTTTTATAAGCCCTTTATAACTGATGCTCCTCAATCCATCAAATTCTAGGGGAAAAAAAATCAACTACGCTTTTCTTTTGCAGAAAACAAATATTACCTAAACACACAGGTCAACAACACCCTAAAGATTCCCACAGATCAAGAGCAAAGGAAACAGACACAGAGATCAGGAGAAGGAGGTGGGAAGGGAGTGGTTCATGAATGGACACAGTGACCCAGAGACACAGGACTCCAGGATTTCGGCTCAAACGATGTCTCACCCTTGCTGACATCACTGGCTTTGCAGGTTGGGCTCAGTTCCTCTGGGCTAGAACCAAGTGGGGCCTGTCCTATCCTGTCCAAGTTGAGCTGTCCTGGACAGGACAGGGCAGAACAGGGCCAGCCAGGGCAAAGCCACAGATGGGTTCAGGTGTCAGGTTCCGCCCGAGTGGGAGCTTCCCTTGAGGACGATGACTCAGACCCTGCTGTACTCGAGTTACTCCAGCTTAACCGCCCTGAAATGGCCTTGCTCCCCTGGCTGCTGACCACAGCAGCCCTCCCAATCTTCCCAACGCCAGATGTGTGGTATACATTTCAGCCTCAGCCCAAACACCAGGGCCTGCTCCCCACAAATAGAGCAAGAATCAGTGCTTCCCCAAGACCTCAGAGAAGAGGTTAATGTCTCAGCCTTGTCCAGAGGCATCCGGAAGCATCATCAGGGAAGATGTCTCTGGATTCCTTCAGGCTGGTCTCATCTGTTTAACTTCCAGAGCCCAGGACTTTTGCTCACAGAGTGGCCATTGTAATGATACCCCCAAGCATCACATTTACACCAGGCAGAATATTCATCTATGGTGTGAGCTGCTCTCACCAGTTCATGTCACAGGCACTTAATAGAGGCCACTTGCCATGTGGCTGGCTCTGCATTAGGCACTGACGGCAAGAAAAGAGCCAGAATGTATCTCCTAACTGAAAACCTAAGTTCTGCTTGGGGAGCTGGGATAGTGAAAGAGCAAACATCACAGATGCCTGAACTTCAAACTTCTATCTTCATCTCCAACTGTGCGTGTGACCTTGGAAAGCTACCCTACGTCTAGAAAACCTTCCATTTCCCTCCTCAACTCTCAAATGGGAAAATTTGTTTAACTCTGTTTAAGAATTATATAAGACTCTGTGATGGAAATGGTTATAACCTAAAGGGTAGTTACATGCAGAAGCTGGGTTTCCTAAGTTTATAACTATCCTCTGAAGTCTTGTTTTTATATTTTGCATTTTGTAATATATCATGGTAGATGAGGAAGGAACACATGATATGCTTAAACGGTAAGAGCCTTAGATATGAAAAATGTTTAAGGATTTTAATGAGTGGGATCTCAGATGCAAGATCTTTGTACAGCCTGGCAGACAGGAAGCATGGGAGCAACCTTTGGTGTGAGGTCTTGCTAGCTTCTTATACCATTAGCACAAAGGCAAATACTGATCCTTATTTGGCCAAGGTCCAAGATCTACCAGGTTTTCATCACCAACACCAAAAATTCTGCCATTAGCACCTGTGACTTCAACACTACCAACCAATACTGCCTTCTCTACTTCCAAAAATTCCCATTTCTACCTTTATGAATACTACCACCTCTACCTTCAAAATCATTGGCAACACCACCACTACCCTTACTACCATCACCAGTGCTTCCCTCTCCACCTCCACTACTTCTACCACTTACCACTGTCATCTCAAGTACCACCAATGCTACCTTCAAGACTTGCACCATCACCAACACTATCCAGCAATATCCATACAACCACCTCCTCTGCTGTCATCACTACCCTCATAACCCCCCACCAAAACTACCACCAGAGCCATTTACACAAATGGATCCTTTCACACTATTTCCATCACAGCCTTTGCTATAGTAATTAGTACTGTGACTCCAGCAGTTCAGCCAGTAAGCAAGGCATGCATATGTATTATATACATATGTACTATCACTAGTACTGTTGGGAGGAGGTGTTTCATTTTGCCTTGCAGAGAATCAAAGTGTCAAGAATGTTAAATTGTCTCTCTGAAATCTCAGGACATGTCAGTTCTAGAGCAAGGATTTGACATCAAGAACACTTGGACCCTGAAACTGTTGTCTTTTCTCTAGAATGAATGTCTATTCATTCTTTTGGCCTTATCGTCCCCTCTGGGCTGATAGGCCATGCTTTATTTTCTTCTCTAGGATAGATAATGGGATGTATTTCATTAGTCATTGTTGACTGCAGATAGGGTACCAGAATCTTGTCTGGGAGGTTTTGCTCGTATTACTGAAATAACAGGAAGGTAAGGTCACTACCAAAAGGCAAGAAAGACAAAGCTTGAATGGAGCCTCATAAATGTGGAAGGGTCACATATAAAATTAAAATGTGTCACAACCAACATCTCCAACTATAGCTCTGAAAAGCCTACAGACCTTCCAGGTGAGGGAGGAAAAAGGACCCTAGCTATCTTCCCTCAAGATGGTATATAAGGTTGCTGGCCAGAAGTAGGGTCAACACTCAGTGCAGGAGGATTGAAAGACACTTTGAAGCCTAGGCAGCGTTTCTAAGGAGTGCCTTGGGAGAATCCCAGACTTGTATAATGAGATACAGAGGTTGCATATATTTTACTTGTGAAAGCTTTTTTTTGCAGCTTTATAGTTCTCTCTGCCATAAATTTGGATTGAAATGAATATTAAATTTCAAAATCAACACACTGCATGCCTATTTCACACACACACACACACACACACACACACACACACACACAGAGAGAGAGAGAGAGAGAGAGAGAGAGAGAGAGAGAGAGAGAGAGAGAGAAATATAATTTTTGTCAACCAACACATAGAAGTCAGCTTGGAGAATGACTTTGTCCTGATTTTATTGGATTATTTATTTTACTTTTATCCAATTAAGGAAAATTTTGATTTATTAATTGTAGATATGTATACCTTGAAAAACCATGAGCCTATTTGGCAATAAAAGGCAAATCCAAAGTAAATGTTCCACAGTTTTAAAAAAAGTACCAATACCAATAGGATGTGTGTGAAGTGCACAAAGCTATGAGTATTTTCTGTATTTAAAGCATTTGTGTGCTTGCCTTGCTTATGGTCAATCAAAGTACAAGTGTATTCTCAAGAGGCTTAACAGTGAAGCATCACTAAATCAAAACAAACCCAGGAAGGTGTCACTCTAACGCCTCTTACGCATACATTTCTACTTCTTTGTTCTTACAAGAGTTTTTATGTTTTTCAAGTGACCTATACATATATTACTGAAGTCTGAAATCATGCTGCAGAAGCAGATACCGCTTGGAATGTCCACAATTCACCTTGTAAAACTACCCACCAAAAGGTGCTATGAAACTCCATTGCCTAATACTGGTCAGTGAACTCCAAGGAGCTGTCTTTTTGTGTCAATGAGACCACCATGAATGAACTCATCTGTACTCTTAAAACTCTTTCAAACTATTCCTTTCCTTTCACTTATTAACACAAATAACTTCACCAGACAGTTATCTCTTTAGACCCATGTATCTCACAGATAAATATGTCACATATATTTAGTTTACAGTATAAATAAATAGACAGAGATCACAAACTAGTACCCATCTTCAGGACATGATGCTAAAATTGTTCCTTTAGAAACTTAGATCTCTTGGTAAATGAGATATATTGTCCAATTGGAATATTAGAAATGATACACATTGTGACCAGAGACCTACTGATTGGCAAATATCCCTAAGAAAGGAGTTGGTGGCCTTCCCTCTGTACTCCCCAAATAGTGAGGCTCTCTTTGTAGCCTCAGTGCCCTAAGTCAACACTGCACTGTGATTTTTTTTTTGGCTTCCTTTACCTCCTGGGGAACGAATGTGAAAGTTTTATTCATAGTATTAATAACTAGTAACTGCAGTGCCCAGAGTTGGCACAAAAACTGGCATACTGATAATCACCTTTGGTCATGCAGAATGAGTAGCACAGAATGCCTGTGTCCCACCCTCAGAGGGGCCTTTGCTCTCCTGCCGAGGAGTGAACTGGCATGTTTCTTTGGCTTATTGCAGAGGATGAATTTCCAAGCCAGCCATCAGTCGGCTCTGGAGCTTTTCCTGAGCCAGCTTCTGGTGGGGTAATGGGCTCTGATCTGCTCTGAAGAGAGCATTTGGCATATGCAAAGAATAGTATATTTGTAAATCACAATCACATGAATCTGAAGAAAAACACCGTGTCTGCCAGCACTGTCCTTGGCCTGTGGGAGGGACAGACCAGCAAACAGTCATTGGTACCAGAGCTGGTAGGGAGTTCAGCCTTGCAAATAAAGCCAAGTCCACAATGGTGTGCTAAAAATAAAGAAAAAGTGACTTCCTGAAGGCTTTCCAACAATCCAGTGGCATGCTTGGTCACTACTAGTTTCAATCCGGGCATCTTTATATTGTTCCATGGTTCCCCATTTCCCTCACTTACAGAGGAGGAACAAGGATGCTTCTCAAAATGCGACACATGTAGGCCAAGTGAAGTAATGTCTGTGTGCATGCCACACACAGGTTGTCCTAGTGAATTGTGACTAGGGCTTTGTTTATATCACCAGTCTAGGACCTACTGGGTTCACATCTCTATCATTGTCCCCAGCTTCCCAGCTCCACACCAGCATTTCCATCATTTCCCATGTGTGTAACATCCCAGGTGATACTAAATGGTCATGCATATCAGAAAGGCATCTTCGTCATTGAGCTCAGTTCTGGGCAAAACAAAATATGAACTAGTCCACATTTTATAAGAAAGTCTTCTTTCAGAAACATCTCAATATAAACTTTCTCATTTCTACAATAGAAAACCCCAGCAAAGTCAGCTTGTAGACTGTGCAGCTCAGGTCTGTGGGCACTCAGAGTCTGACCCCTAAACCCTTGCTTACAACAACTTACTCTTCACAGGACTATATTCTTGTCTATTCCCTCTCATTAGAAAACGGGCTCCTGAACTCAAGAATTTTGTTCTAATATCCAAGAAGAAAAATTATCAATCATTTTGTCATTAACAGAATCAACAAGGATATAGCCAAATAGTTATCATGTGTTTTTATTTTATAACATATCCCTCCTCTGTCTTTGGGAAAACAATGTTTGCCCATGGCACCATTGTGTTCTGTGACCTTATAAGGGTATATAGTTATTTAAATGAGTGCAATCTAATGATAGTGCACTGAGAATGTATACACTTTCCTTAAGCATATTCTTCTACATGTTTTAGGCTTAGATAGATGTTTGCCTAGAGATGCTTGGCATTTACAAAAGACAAAATTCTCTGATGATAAAATGATTACATTTGACAAAATTAATGAAACTGACATAAAATATATATCATCTCCAAAATACACAAATAATACTTAACAATAATTCATATCCTAAGGATTTGTCTTCTATATTAAAGTGACAACAATAATGACAACAAATATAATTGAAGAATTAAACTCTAAATCTGAATTTTCACCTGCCTTTTCTGGTCTTGTGATAGAAAGCAATGCTTACTAAAACTATTAAAATCCACCAATTAGAGGGGGGCAAAAAAAAAGGGGATGAGGAATTAATTTGAGGTTCATCATACAAGTTATATAAAGGAGAAATCTCATTTTTCTGAAGGAAAATTCTGAAGAAAAAAAATGGTTTTCTTGTTTGCTTGTTTTTGTTTTGTTGTTTTGTTTTTTGTTGAGTACATGCAGAACTGGAATACAATGCTTGTCATCAGTCATGAGGCTGGGACAGAAGGATCATGAACTTGAAGCTAGCCTGGGCTCCATAGTAGGACACAGTCTCAAAACAAAATTAAAAGGGAAACAAAGGATGAAAAGAAGAAAGGAAGGGTAGGGTAGGGTAGAGTAGCGGGAGGGGACGGGAGGGGCGAGGAGAGGAGGGGAGGGGAGGGGAGGGGAGGGGAGAGGAGGGGAGGGGAGGGGAGGGGAGGGGAGGGGAGGGGAGGGGAGAGGAGAGGAGAGGAGGGGAGGGGAGGGGAACACCCTTTTGTATGCTGAGTGAGGTTCAAGAAAGCAAAATTTCTGACAGGAAGGGAAGGGACCACCCAGAATTGTTTATGTGATGATCAAGTTCAAAACAAAGCAATAAATATTTTCAGCTTTATAAAGTAGGCAAAGATACATTACTAGAAAAAAAATCCAAAATCTCTGACAATAAACTGAAAATCAGTATCACATGGAGAGGAAGAGGAAAAGATTTAATATGAAGAACAATGGTAGATATGCAGAAAGAAGGCTAAGAAATCCAAGCTACTTTTTTTTTAAAAAAAAGAGAGAGTGCTGTGGAATAGTCTTTGTACACTGTAAATATGTATTGCTCTCATTGTTACTAAAAAGTTGATTGGCCGATAGCTGGGCAGGAAGAGATTGGGTGTGACAGTTCCACACAGAGAAAAAGCTGGGAGGAAGAAGGGTGGAGTGGTCAGGAGACACAGAGGGATCATGACATGCTGGGAGACTGGCAAAGCCAGGAGCCATGTGGCAATACATAGATTACCAGAAAGGGATTAAGTTGTAACAGCTATTTAGGTAACAAGACTGAGCTATTGGCCGGGCATTTATAATTAATACAAGCCTCAATGTGTTTATTTGGGAGCTGCTGGCAGGACAGAAATTTCCACCTACAAGAGAGAGACGTATTTCCTGGTTTTGACCAATGCAAATCACAGTGCTAGGTTTCTCTAGACCTCAAAATGTGGGTGGGCCAGAGAAATAGCTCAGCAGACCAAGTACTTACCCTCTAGTCTGGTGACATACATTTTATTTGATCCTGATATCTCACACGTGGTGACAGGAGACCTGACTCCTGTAAGGTGCCCTGTGACCTCCACAAGTAGATCATCCATACATATAAAAATAATAAACAAACAAACAAATGACTAGAGAGATGGCTCAGCAGTTAAGAGCAGTGGCTATTCTTCCAGAAAACCTGTTTTTCAGTTGTTAGCACCCACCCAGCTGCTCACTATTGTTCCAGGGGACCCAGTGCCATCTTCTGGCCTCCGAGGGTACCAAGTGTGCAGTGATGAAGACACACAGGCAGACAAAACACATGGGATAATTATATATATATATATATATATATATATATATATATATATATATATATATGTGTGTGTGTGTGTGTGTGTGTGTGTGTGTGTGTGTGTGTGTGTGTGTGTGTATACATGCTTGCCATGTTTTAATGCAGACATTTGGTAATATAATGCATCCCAGAACTGTATTTCACCAGGAGAAATTTTCAAGTCAATGCTATAGGGCAGGTATTTCTAATTCATACAGAAAAGAGAAATTAAGTAGAAACTACAACAAGTGGGTAAAATAACCATCAAGTGTGTAACAAAAGCTAACTTCCCTTAGTCAAGGAAATTCAAAGGGGCAGTAAGGAAAATCTATGAAAAGAAAGATTTACTTTGCGGCAGCCTCCTTCTTTAAGGTTGATGTAAGTGCTCTGTAAGCATTGAAGAAATATAAGTTTTTGAAACTCCAGTATTTGCCAAAGAATGTAAAAAACCAGTCTTTAATGTCAGGAAATAGTAAAAAAGAACTCAAAATACTGAGGAGAAAAAGTGTGAGCCTACAAAACTATACATATTCAATACATTGAAGGAGGGCAAGGAGGAAGAAGTGAGAGGAGGGGGCAAGAAGGAGGAGGAGGAGGAGGAAGAAGTGAGAGGAGGGGGCAGGGAGGAGGAGAAGGGGGAAGAAGAACAGGAAAAAGAAGAAGAAAAGCAAAAGGAAGAAGAAACAAATATGAATCAAAAAAAACCTTGGATACAGTTTGACAATATTCTTTCACTTAATAACTTGTTTTCTAACTTTATAATCTATCATATTTTTACCAATTTTTAGACATGAGATTTTCAAATACGTATATTCACTGTTTACTAGACTTTCTCTTTTTAACATCCTCTAAAGCATTATTCATGATAAAATATTTTGTTCTTTTAGGTTTTCTGTTCTCTGATCTCATGAAAGAGATGATCCTCATAATGAATATTATATTGAACCCAAATACAGTTTTAAAAAAATCTAAATTACATGATGTAAAAGGATTATCCAGCAGCAAACACTGTGAGTGACAGTAAGAACCAGCCTGCTAAAATATGCCATTCATGCAATAACGGTTTGAATGCTATAAGGGTAGCCAACTGCCTTCTGGTTGGATTTAAGGCTTACTTCACAGTACAGAATTCACACTTGGTACTGAAAATCTGGCCAAGAACTGGTGCATGGAAAGGTCATAAGCCCTAGCGGAAAACTAACAACTATTATTTTGGTAAATGGACATGGTGTCCAACAGAGACCCCAAATGGGATGTTTGTATCACCTTTCCCCTAAGCCTCAGTGACTATTAGAAAAAGGTTCCAAAAGACTATAAGAGCCAGAGCCTGGGGATGGCTGCTACTAAACAGTGTCTTCTGAACATGAGAGGCTGGTCCATGAGGAGCTCACTGTAGCTAAGATGACCTGCATAAGCCTGTACACGGTTGGACCTATGGATATGTCGCCATGGCAGCAAAGAAGGTCTTGAGGCTTCACTACCCATGAATAATGGAATGAAAGGTTTTGACTACTAAGCAACACCCCCATAAATAACCCACGTAAAGTAGGAGGGGGACTTGCTGAGGTTTCAGAAAGGGCTGAAGCAGGGGGAAAAGGGATGGAATGTACAAAAATTCAATGTTTACACATTAGCAAACTGGCAAAGAATTTTTAAAACTCCATAGTTTTGTGAAATTTGGATAATCTAATAAAACATCATATCACTGTCGAATCACAATGGCATGTCTGTCTTTTGTGAGGAAATTCTGTTCTTCATAAATGAATATAAATATAAATAAGAATAAAACGAGATTTAGTGTCTTATTTACATATGAAGCAGAAAAGTAGATAGAACCAGAATGATGATTAAGATCCGTTCAATATAGTACAATGGTATTCATGGTTATTGTTTAGAAAATAAAAGTGCAAGTGATACTTGTAGAGAAAAAAATCCAAATAAATATAATTAAGTGTGAAACAATACAATATAAATGACAAGATGTTTTCAGGGTGCTTCCCATGAACCAGGACTGTAGGCCACACCCACTGGAGTTTATGGTTCCTTAAGAAGCAAACAGAGTCCACACAGAAACACTGAAACACTAGAACAAAGGGTGAGAAAAAATTCAGAAAACAGCACTCCCAGGACTGTCAACACATTGGCAACAATGAGCAACACACAATATCCAACGGATTCTTTATGGAAAGCAAATAAAGCTGATTGCTGTACAATGAGAAATCATTCTGCTAAGAATAGAAGGGTAAAGAAAATAATAACTAACCATAAAACACATACATGGCAAACAAAGTGTGGAAATAATAATACAATACTTGGCTCTTTGGAAATAACCCCAAAAGTGGAGAAACTTTTACAAAGCTAGGCAAATGTGACCAGATTATAACAAAAGTGACAAAATAAAGGCTATAAAAGCCTATTGTACCCACAGATTTTTCTAATAAATATGAAATCCCGATGAAATGAAATAAAAACACTCCAGGAAACTCACCTCGTGATGGAAAACCTCAACAGAGAATAATCGAGGAAAAAGTTAAACTACTCCAAACATACAAACTAACAAAGACTGAGTCTCCGCCTAAATACTTTTATTAGAAAAGCATTTCATGTATTTAGCAGCAAAGATTATTTCTCATGTCATGAATTACTCAAGCAGCACATGCTAAGGTTTTGCCCCAAATGTGTGCACTGCCCCCCCTACCCCATTACATTTCATGTGCTGAGAAAAGATACTTGAGATCTTGTCAAGCTCTGGGGACACATGGATATCAGTGACAAAGTGAGATAAACCTTGTCTAGGAGTACCGGATGTCTCCTCTTTCCTAAACAGGTTTCAGAATACCACACAAATCTGCCTTCCCATGCCTTCAGTTATGGATTGTCTTTGGAAGGTTTTTCCCTGCTGAAATCTTATTTTCTCAAACTCTCAGCTATTACCAGGCCAGACAAATTCTCAAACTTTTATCTACTCCCTCACATGGGGCTGATTTGTTTGTAGGAGCCTCATCTCTTTGGGAGAAATAATGAATGTTTCATCAGAGGTATCATCTCTAAAAAGAACTGGGATTCTGGTTCAAAATTGTCTTTAATGAATTTGTTTCACCTCAGCACTGGCAGCCAACTAATCCATATCCAGATCTCCTGAGCCACAGAAACTACATCATCACCACCAGCCTCTACCTTTGTAGGAATTTGGGCGCAACATGAAAAACTAATGTCAATCAACAAACTCGGATGTATTATTTGTTCATAGAAATGCTCTCTACAATCTACTAGATTTCCTACATATGTGATGCTATCATTGTCTTTAATCCTTCAGTATTCATATACATTATTTCATGTTATAGAGTTACCAAACCCACAATGGTCTCCAACACTATATTTTCTATGGTAGACATAGCTAACATCTGTTTTGTTTTTAATTTTATGGAAAACCACAGTATTTGATAAAACTTTTATACTATAACCAACTACAATACTGTGAAATATTAGGAGTTAATGATCTTCTTAGATCTTCTCTAGCTAGCTACATTATCATCACATGCATTGCCTCTTTTAGATGTTGATGTAAGAGATCATGGTGACTGATGCCTTGTTTTTTAATAGCCATGCATTTTCAGACAAATTCCAGTTGGAAATGGTACAAAGTGCTTAGATGCACAGTTCTTTTTAACTTCCTGGAACACATCAAGAGCACAACAGGGAAACAACCAATAATCCCTACTCAGCAATAACTCCTATGAAGCACAGCAATGACCAACATGGCAAGATATCAATAAAGGTGCGGTAAGTGGGCACTCACATGTTGGCAGCAGCCACCAGCTGTTCAATTGGACTTAAAGCACACTCAACAGGAGGGAAGTCATGTCTAGCACTGGAAACCCAGCTTAACTTTCCAGGACTAGTGAGGTCACAGATCTTTGAAAAGAATCTATACCACTGCGTTGTTAGACCAGCAAAATTCCTAACCACATTTAAATGTTATCCGTATACCCACAGGTAAATGGAAATTATAACAGAAAACCACAACTGGACACAATTTAGAGACCAATGCATCATGAGGAGCCCAGCCCTAATGAATATATCTACATTGCAGTTTCTGCATCAATGGCTCAGCGAACGTATGAGATAGGGGATGGAACCCCAGGGAAGTCTTCTGTGAAACAGTCTCTCCCAGAAATGGCTCCACAAACAAGACCCCAAACAACGGCAACAGCAAGAAACATACTGATGCAGAAGAAAAATCTCATGGAGTCGCCAGCACTAGACAAGGAACTACAGGCAAGTGCTGAGAGAGGGATAGCTAAGATCTCCCAGGGATGAGCCCCCTAACTGGTTATCCCCGAAACCACTACACACAAATAGCAAAAACAGACTCAGCAAGTTGCATTTATATATTTGTGCATATACATGCATATATACACACACACATACACCAATAGCAATCAGAGAGGAAAAGGCTATCAATTTGGAAATGGGGGGCACATGGAAGGAGTTGGTGGGAAGGGGCTTGGACAGGGCGATAGGGTGGAAAGGCGGCCAGTAAAGCGATATAATTATATTTTAATTTAAAATGCAACAGGTATTAAAATGATGGTAACTTGAGCCTTCTCCCAATTGTTCAATTCCTGGTTTTTCTCTCTCTTCTAGCATGTTCTCTAGAGAGTAGAAAGATTAAGGGTTGACATTACCAGTTCCCCTTGAATGAGGGTAAGCAAAACCACCTTCACTTGCCTATGGGAAGACCATGTAGGGGAGAGATTAGCTATGGAAAAGCTTCCCTCAGGTGCCAAGTGGCAGAGTGGTGTTCGCTGTTGATGGCTCATAGCTGTTTTACTTGAAAGGCCCCTGTCCTTCCTTGTCTCTTACTATTCCACAGACCTTCAAGCTTCACAGATATTTTTCTTGAAGTTGTAAAAGAGTGTAATCAAGTAAGTTAAGGATTCCCAAAGAGAAGGCTTTCACGAATACTATGAAAGTACACCAGAAAGGGCTTTCCAGAATTGGAAAAAAAATATTAAATTTGAATAGATAAAATGAAGAGGATATAGGCACATCTAAGCATCAATTTTGATCTCTAAAATCCAATGGAAGAATTAGTTGACGATGAATAGCAAACACATAGAATTTGATATGCCTAATTCAATTTGCCAAGTCTCCCTGTTACATTGTTTTCTGTGAAACTGTGACTAAAACTCACAACTCCTGTTACGGTTTAAAAAACGTCAAATGCCAAGTAAACTCTTGAGGCAAATTCCAAGTTTAAATGACTAATGAGGTATGTATAAATAAAGGGCCTTAGTTGTAGTTGAATGTATGTATGTATGTACACACACACACACACACACACCACACACACACACACTCCCCTCCTTAATGACTTAACACATTATGAAAGGGTCAAAAATCATCCCTGAAATATGAATCAATATGTAGCAGTTGTTGTGTGTGTGTGTGTGTGTGTGTGTGTGTGTGTGTGTGTGTGTGTGTGTGTGTGTTCGTTCATTGGTATGTATTTGTTTCCTCTTGTTTTATATTTCTCCTATTTCAGAGAAAAGACAACTCTCTTTCCCAAAGACTGTTAAAGCACAAACAGGACTTTGACCCCTTCTTTATTGTTTGGTAAACAAAGACCATACTTTGTTACTTGCTGAAATTGGATTGTTAAGGCCAAATTCCCTTTCAAATAAGAGAGAATGAACGGCTCTGTGTTTTAAGCAGGGTTAACCACTGCTTTCAAAAGTCCTGTCAAGGAGAAAGAGGAGTTCTTGGAGGTAAAATGAAAGAAAAAATCCACAAAATGTTTGTGGCCAGCTTCACTGAGCAAGTTTTGGTGGACAGGCTCCAGCCTTTGGGCAGAAGAGGCCACAGTGACAATGGAGGCCGCTCTTCTTACTCCCATCATGTAGGACCCCACCTCTCTCCAGAAAAGCTGCATAACAGCTTGGCAGGGTCACATGAGGACCATGTAGAAAAAGCAGAGAAATGGGAATAGGAAACAGAGACTCAAAAAAAAAAAAAGAAGAAGAAGAAGAAACAAAAAAGGATCCGAGGCTGAGCAGTACATTCAGCTCTGGGACTCTTTAATCCCAAGGAAAATGAACCATAGTGAATTATGAGGTTCTTATCAGCAGCAGCTCAGGAAAGGTCCTTAAGTTTTATTGGCATTTATCTATGAAATAGAGGTAGATTATCAACATGCAGAAATACACAGTGGTATTTCTGATATCCTGTGATTGTTATCTTCAATGAGGCTTTTTTTCCTTGAGTTTGAGGAATTGACTTGTGATAGTCTGATGGGACACTGAAAGGTAGTCATGGGCCTCCTTAAGCTAACGGAGAACAATGATGGCTACCGAGCCAACAAATGTTAGGTGAGAGGCATGGAAAAGAGAATGTGCCAAACCTATAGGTACCTCAACTTCAGTTCTATGCTGTGTGTAGCTATTAGGCGATGAGCACATGATAAGGCATGTGTCTATGTGATTGTGATAAGGGTGCCCTAAAACACTAGCATGCAGGTTCCTAAAATGAACAGTCTTAGGCCCAGGGGTATTGTAAGTAAACTTCCTCTAGGAGTGAGTATTCCAACTAGAGACCAAGCAACAGATTTTGAAATAATTAAGGAGATACAGAAGAAATAATTCCCCAAATTGCTTTGACTGGGAGCATGTGCCCTGTGCCCAACATCTACAGAAGTCATGTGGGCTCCAAAAGGCTACTCTCATATTTCTACAGTAAAAAAGCTCACATGATTTCTTTGGTCCTTCTACTTTATATTGGTTTTCTTCATGACAAGACTCCAGAGACCAGAAATAGGC